>NW_026571447.1:29135314-29349824 GCF_026225935.1 Boleophthalmus pectinirostris
TGTGTTTTTTTTTTGTTTAAAGACTTGAAATGACTTGAAGCTCAATGCAGACGACTTGGATTTGACTTGGACTTATGGGCCAGCGATTCGAGACTCGGCTTGGACTTGCCTGTATTTGACTTGTGACTTGACTCAGACTTGAGGTCAAAGACTTGAGACTTACTTGAAACTTGCAAAACAAAGACTTGGTCTCATCTCTGCCTTGCACTTATCTTACCGGAAAAGTAAAATTCCGCTGCTGCTGAGAAAATAGTTCCTCAACATGAGACGATTCATGCGACTCAAAGTTAGTTTTATTTTAAACATTATTCTATCAACTCAGACATTTACATTGACAGTCTGGTGTTTTGTGGAGTGTTTTTAGTGACAGGATAACTATGGCCATTGACATGCACTAGCACCAGCGACCTCTGCAAATACAAGGACTGGATGGAATATTTTAAAAAGTGTCTCCACACGTCTCCAACACTCTGGCTCACTAGGAAATGAGGTCCTCTTTCCAAAATTCCAACTATCCCTTTAAAATCAAGACTGGGTATGATGCTAACTAGAAGCTCTGCTCTGTTTGAGGTTCTGTTTGACTTTAATCTTTTGCTAGAGTTTAATCTTTTTGTTAGACTTCTTATTTTATAATCTTAATCAGTTTTTCACTCTCACCTTTTTTGTTGAAAATCAAACACATAAACATCACCATGAATGCTCGTATTGATCACAGGCTTCTAAAATGTGTTGTTTAAATCCATTTTGTATTTTTTCTCGACTTCTCCATCGTAAGTCCCACATGTATCTCTACGGTGGCCCAGCATGAAGTGACTGCGAAATATAAATTCATCAAACTTGTATTGTTTTAAGGGCTATCCGTCTGAATTACCTGAAGAGCTGGTTCTTGGTGGACTTTGTCTCCTCCATCCCGGTGGACTACATCTTCCTGATGGTGGACAGTCTGGACTCAGAGGTGTACAGAACAGCCAGGGCCCTGCGCATCGTTCGCTTCACAAAGATCCTGAGCCTCCTGCGTCTGCTGCGCCTCTCCAGACTCATACGCTACATCCACCAGTGGGAGGAGGTGAGCATCTGTGGACACAAAGCTCCAGGGCAGGCTTGGTTTTACATATCTGAGGTTTCTTCACAAGTTAACCTGTGAATTGTCACACTGCAGAAATTAGTGTCTAGATAAAAGACGAGCACTCTCCACTCACAGCAGCTCTACACTCTATTCTAGCACGCATGTTTTCTGTTTTTGTATTCATGGGTTTCAGCTGTTTGATGCAATATTTGGCGGACTTTCCCATTCAAAAGATATAATATTTACTTTAAAATTATTTGCATACGGTCCTAATTTCTCATTATTCTGAAACCCATGGATAGGTTTTCTGGAGGCCTAGTTAATATGGTAAAAGCTTTAAAAATCCACGATGTTTTGAGCTCAGATTGGCTTCTCTTTTAGTCACCTCAACATGCACAAAAGGCTAGAAGATCACGCAGCAGCACTGGTTGAAAGTTGAAATGCGAAGTGCACATTTTTCTACGAAGACAATAAAAGTGTACAGAAGATACAAACAGGATCTTTGTATTGTTTTGGAGTCATTCTTTAGATTTCTTTAAAGATGCACTATGTAACCTTTCTGGTGGACTGTGTGCCTCCTGATTAGCACCACAGAGATGTTTTGCTTTGGGGTGTGTGGTATATCATATCATTTAATGTAATGATACAGTATCGATATCATGGGCTGCTGTATCGATATGTCGCCAAGAGTATTTTTAGGTATATTTTACTAAATTATTTTGTGTAAGAGCTACACAGTTTCACAGTTTTTCATATTAACTCTGCACAAAACTTTTAGTATCACAGCCATGATTTAGTCTTTGTTTTCCACTGAACCATATCGAATCGATCTGAAATATATCGTATCAAACTGTATTGAATCAAAAAAGCACTGTATCGAAAAACATATCATATCGTGGCCTATGTATCGAGATATGTATCGTATCGGCAGCTTCTTATTGATACTCAACCCTACTCCACAGAATGGCATTAAATTGCTCTATTTTCATTGACAAGCAGACAACACCACCAAATCAGATCTTAATGTCATACTGTGGAGCATTCTAGGCAAAGCAATAGCATCTCCATGGTGAAAAGCAGGTGGCAGATCCTGTTACATAGTGCACTTTTTCAGTTTCTTTTAGTGTAGCACTAGATTTTATGACTATTCCAGGTTTTCATGGCTTTAATATATCTTTCGTTATTTCATGCTAAATGGAATAAGATGTTTGACTTGGTAAGTTGACTTATTAAGTGCAATTTTCCCAATCTTTTTTGCAGAGTTGAAGGTTTAGTTCATATCATCTGTAAGGTATTCAAAATCATGAGTCACATTATTATTATTAAACACCAAATAATTCACACTTTTTCATCCGTCTCCACAAGTGCATAAATACAAGCTTAAAGTCATGAAAACAAAAATGCATAATGCGGCTGCGCTCAATCTCTCCGTAGATCTTCCACATGACCTATGACTTGGCCAGTGCCATGGTGAGGATAGTGAACCTCATCGGGATGATGCTGCTCCTGTGCCACTGGGACGGCTGTCTGCAGTTCCTGGTTCCCATGCTGCAGGAGTTCCCCCCAGACTGTTGGGTCTCCAAGAATCTCATGGTGGTGAGTTCACTGTCTGGGGAGAGTAGTCATCATTTCAGAGTAATGTTCACATGTACACAGAAATCATATTATTATCAGATCTCTAGTTGACTAAAGAACGAAAGACATGTCTAAAAAGGAGGAGTGGCAAAACTCCCAAAATATTATGTATGTGTATGATCTGACCATGTATCTGGCCAAAATTAAAGACTAAACCTGCATGAGTTCATGCAAAAACAAATATTTATGCAGACAAAAGTACTAAGAAATGATGTATTTATATAAAGACAGATTAACCTGTGAGGCATTAGTTTAATCTGGATTTTTTACATAAATACCAAAACATACCAAATCATCATCATTGCATTTATACAGCACCTTTCAAGATACCGAAAGCGCTTTACAGTTCATTGTTCATTAACTCCACACTTGATGGTAAGTTACTACTGTAGCCACAGCTGCCCAGGAGCAGACTGACGGGAGCGAGGCTGCCAATCTGCGCCATGACCTCTTCCGACCACCACCATCACTCACGCACACTCCACTTCCATACTATAGGCAATGTGGGTGAAGTGACACAACATTTTTGCCACTGTTGCCCCACTGTGGCACATGGAATTCCCAGTGGTCTCCCATCCAGGTACTAACCAGGAGCAGCTTCGTTTAGCTTCTGAAATCTGACGAGATCAGACTCTGACGAGCTGGTATGGCCACAAATCTCACTTACCTCCTCCTTTCTGCCTTTGTCCTACAAAAATCCTTATAATCTAAATAAAATAATTAGTGAATTTATCAAAATTTTGCTTGACTAATACACCATCAACCGATTAATTGATTAATGGCCCACAGCCCAATTTAAGGAGTTATAAAATCATTAAACGGTTATGGAAACAGCAAAATCTGATGTTAGCAACAAGCGGGATCATGATCAGAATGAAATCAGTTCAGTTCAGAAATCTGGAGAGGTGACTTTACACCCACTAAGAATGCACGTTTTTCAAGGTACTTTTAAACAATATTTTTGAATGCCTATAACTGAATAAATAAATTACATAAATAAATTGAATGACATACTGTGGAATGCAATATTAAGTTTGGAGACGAGCAGGTGGCTGACACTTCATCGGAAACATCAAACCTTTATGTATTTATGAGTTTTCAAGATGACAATGCTTTCCATAAAAAAGTATCCTGAAGCAGAGTATGATTTATGAATGAAGTGCTCAATGTGGTTTAAATACAGTCTTTATTGGTGAGTGGTTTTATCCACAGGGGAAGTGCCTCTTATTAAAGTCAGTCTTGTTTCACTGACTTAGCCTATGCATTCATTTCCAACCAGTTCCATCTTTTTCAATATGTTCCAGTCACTGCTTTTCTGTGCAGCAAATGAGAAATGCCGCGATATTGTGCTAAGAAATAATTTCTATTTATTTAATTTGTTTGCTGATAAAATCCAGCTTTGGGGATTATCTTTGTGTATTCACATGTGAGTCTGATCCAACATTGTTTGCTCCTATCTCTGCTGCAGCACTTCTGTAAAAATAAAATCAACTATCCTCTGCAAAAACAACAAGATACTCCAATTAAAATCCTCTACAGGCCAAACAGAGGGAGGTGTGAAGCCAGGGACGCGTTGGGAAATGTTTTATCAAGTGGCGTTGAATCAGAATAACAGCTGTATTCACGAGCTGACTCATGTCTCTACTGTTGCCTCGGTGACAGTTGCTAGGATGGTTGATGCTCGGATTTTCCCTTGAGATATTCTCCGCATCCGATGGACGATTAGCACAGAGAATAATTGGACTCACACTTTGGTGCCATTACTTGCGTTCAAAGACTAGACTTGGGTTTTATACGGTGAATGTGAAGGACTGGCACGTCAAACTAAGTAATCTGAAGCTTGATACACTTGACACTTAAATTGGTGTTTTGATTCGGGCTGTAATTTTGCCGTAAAATATTACCAATGCTCCTTTACTAGAGCTGTCACTAAGTTTTCACTGGGATATATTTCTACCATAGAGAGTGTATCGAAATGGACTAAAGAAATGTCACGGCTCCAGTGAAATGAAACTCACGATGCTTGCAGTTATAGGGACGAATTTTGATTTATTCACGGGCAAAATAACTAAATAAAAACACCAGGATCATCTAGAGTGAACATTTTAAGACCAAAAGGCTCACAGCAGCAGTTACAAAGAGATGGGCGACACTTTTTTTAAGTAAAGTCAACTGGAAAGTCGATGGAGTCAGAAAACGCTCCCGTGAACACTTCCTATTTAGAACGGCCAAGTTATTTGAGTTACTTTATTTATAATTGTCCATGATTCCTACAGAAAATATGACTATAAATGACTAAAAACTATATCTCGGTAAGCTAAAATGACTTAAATTAAGAAGATTTTACTTTATTTGAGTAGATTCAACTTGACAAGTAAAATTATCCACCAATGGAATAAGTGTGTTTTTCTTAATTCAAGCAACATTTGATTTTGTTTCTTATTTTACGTGCAGAAAGTTGTTGTTTTTCTTATTGTAAGTGTAGCAAGATGTATTTTCATATTTTAAGTACAAAAAGTCTTGCTCCACTGGAAGATAATTTGACTTGTCAAGTGAAATTTACTCAAATCATGATCAAACTTTCTTAATTCAAGTCATCTTAACTTGACTAGATTTTGTTTTTTGCAATGTGATAATGAAGATCACTGTATGCCACTGATAGAATCATCTTAAAACAACAGACCACAACCCTTTTTTATTGTAAGGACCAGTACTAAACCTTAGATTTCTCTCAAGTAGCAGTGAAACCGGACTGGGCTAGTAATAACAGCACAAAATGCACACAATATTTTTAGGTAGACTATTACAGAAATATGTTACATCTTAAAATACATGTAATGTTTTTCTTTTTATGGTCCAGCAGTTCCATACAATCCCTTACCTGTACTTTTAAAAAGCTTTATTAATAGTTTTACTGCTTAATTATTGTATACTATCGAAAATTAAAACACAGAAAATTGTGGTAGACTATAACATTTACATTTTAAAAGATATCTAGTAGCATGATAATAATGTCCTACTAAATCCTTTTCTAAATGAGCCATACTGTAAATAATACATGAGCTGCAATAAAGTATTAGCCCTTTGAATTAGTTAGTATCTTATAAGCAGACCTTAGGGCTGCAACTAATCATTATTTAACTAATCAATATTTTTGTCTAGATGAACTGAAAGCTGTGAAATCCTGTCTGTGAGATGTTTTCTTGAGGCCATCTTGTTGGAGTAGTTATATTTATAAACAAAAACAAATTTCTGTTCTAGTTACTGATCTCTCTGAGTCATAAACCTCTTCTCCAGCACATTATTTTTTAATTATTTATTTATTTTATAATGTAATTAGTTGGTTAAGATTAATTGATAAACTGGTTTCAGCCTCATTTCACATACAAAACAAGTTTGATGATTTCTAGTGCAAATTAAAAGCTCGATATTGGCATAAAATCACAGTATATCGATGATCTCTCGTCTATTGAATGATGCATGTTTCACTGTGAACAATTTTCACCATTCAAAAGATATAACATATAGTTTTGAACAGTTAATAGCTATGGTAACAGAGCTTATTTCTGCATTGCACACTGTGAAATCCATGGATAGTATTTATAGAGCCCGGCACACAGCAGTTAACACCTTAATCGTTTTTAACAGACTTTCCTTCCATTTTTCCCTCTGTTTTCCCTTCTCTTTGTGCAGAACGACACGTGGGGGGTCCAGTATTCCTATGCCCTGTTCAAAGCCATGAGCCACATGCTGTGTATTGGCTATGGGGCCCAGGCTCCAGAGGGGATGACTGATGTGTGGCTCACTATGCTCAGTATGATCGTGGGCGCCACCTGCTACGCCATGTTCATCGGACACGCCACTGCGCTCATACAGTCCCTTGACTCCTCTCGCCGACAGTACCAGGAAAAGGTATGTGCTCCACTGGGTCAAAAAACACATTTACACCAGACAAGTGTCACGATACTAAAATTCCTAACTTATGGCACATACAACTGAGGAATTTCACAAATAGACAACTGCATGGTAATATAAAAGAAAGTACTATGATTTAAAGTTGAAAATCATATTCTATTGTCTAAGAAAGAGTGTTTTTTTAATTATTATTATTATTATCATCGTGATATCGGAATAGGACATTTATCTATGATCTTATACATGTTCTGATACAGTTCAAGATTATTCTAAAGCGATTCAGGAAAGGTTCATTTCTGTCCTGCGAATGTGATTTTTATTGTATGGATACTAGTTTTAATATCAATTAGTATCTGATTTTCAATACTTTCGGGACCCCTACACCAGACCTATTCCACTACTGTAAGTGTAAATGTTTGGAGCTTTTCTATTAGCCCATCTGCACCAGCACCACAAGGCACTGATTGAGCGCTGCCAGTATCCATGGTTACAATCATGGTCACTCCAGGTGGCGCCGCACTCACAGGGCTGTGGCAGTTTATTTGGGGCCCAATAATAAGAGTCTAATTGAATTTTAGTTATATCACCAAGCCACAATGAGTATCTGCAGATACTGCAGAAACGATAAACAATACAAATGATTTAATTTCTGGATTTGAATAGTGTTGACTTGGTTGATTTATTTGCTTAAATGTGACATAGAATATTGACAATGGGGTATTCCTATTGGTGATTAATTATGTTTTAATAAGAAGTAATGCATAGAAACAAGTAATCACAAAGAGGAAATGATTATTGCAGTGTTTGGATTTATTTGTTGTGGGCAGTCTCCATGGAAACAGAACCAGAGAACAGGTCAAGTGGGGCAGAGCAGAACCAGAAAAGGGTTTGTGCAAATGGGGCTTAACAGTGACCTGATATTTGTGTTGATAATCCTGACGCCATTGTGTTCCTGTTTGTTACAGTACAAGCAGGTAGAGCAGTACATGTCATTCCACAAGCTCCCTGCTGATGTCCGTCAGAAAATCCATGAGTACTACGAGCATCGATTCCAGGGAAAAATGTTCGATGAAGAGAACATCCTGGGAGAACTCAGTGAGCCACTGAAGGAGGTAAACAAGTCTGACATTTTATATAAGCCTACATGTACACTGTCAACCTGATTTATGCCAGAGGTTTTCAACTGGGGGGCACCAGAGATAGCAGGGGTCCGTTTGTCTGGTCACAGAGTCATCAAATCAAATGAAGAAGTAACACAATTATCCTCAAAGAGGTGCAAAATCAGGACATAGCAACTTTCAAAAACTGAATTGAACACAGACACAACAAAAAAGTGGGTATTCAGTTAAATTGTTAGAAATAAATGCTTATTAGGTGTAATTTTTTTATTTGAAGCAAGTGGATTTTGGAAAGGTTTGGGCCCAGTAAGTCTCTGACTGGGAACCGCTGATTTATGTGACCCTCTAACTCTTTTCTCTGTCACCTTCAGGAGATAGTGAGCTTTAACTGCCGCAGTCTGGTGGCAAACATGCCCCTGTTCGCCAATGCCGATCCCAACTTTGTGACCGCTGTGCTGACCAAGCTGCGCTTCGAGGTGTTTCAGCCTGCAGACTTCATCATTCGTGAGGGAACTGTGGGTCGCAAGATGTACTTCATCCAACATGGCCGCGTCAGTGTGCTGACCCGAGGAAACAAGGAAACCAAACTGAGCGATGGCTCATATTTTGGAGGTGATTTGAACTAGCTCCAAATGGAACTTAGTTTGAATGTTTTAGATTGGATTCACTTTGAAACTCCTGGTGCACTTTCAGAGATCTGCTTGTTGACTCGTGGGAGGAGAACAGCCAGTGTGCGAGCAGACACATATTGCCGCCTGTACTCTCTGAGTGTGGACAGTTTTAACGAGGTGCTGGAAGAACATCCCATGATGAGGCGCGCCTTTGAAACTGTAGCTGTCGACCGTCTGGACAGAATCGGTAATGTGTCCTCCTCCATTTTCAGAAAAAGTTTACTCTGGCTCCCACGACCGCCTTGTTCTTCTATCTGGTATTCTTGTAGAAAACCATTTATCTTTGAATTTCATTCACTAATGAGGCCTTGTAACACACTTGGTATTACTCATCCAGATGACCACACTCAGTTTGTCAAGTTGTTAGAGGAGAGAAAGTCTTTGATTAATTTGAATGTTTCTCATCCACAGGGAGAAAGAACTCTGTGCTCCTGCGTAAGTCCTCCCAGGGCGGCTCACTAGGGGGCAGTATGGGCCGTGGTGGTGGTCGAGGCGGAGGTCCGGCCGGGGGGCTGGCAGCAGGTGGACTTGGATCTTCGGACAGCATTCTGGTGCAGCAGATCGTTAAACATGACAGCATGCCGGCCATGCAGGACGCCATCGCTGCTGCAGCAGCCGGGCGCGGGGGTGTGATCGGAGGCAGTGGCACTGTGTCCCCTCGGCCCCGCCCTGTGATCTGGGCCCCTCTGGTGCATGCACCGCTGCAGACCGCTGCCGCCACCAGTAATGTGGCCATCGCCCTCATGCATCAACAGCAGCAGCAACAGCAGCAGCTGCAGCAGCTCCAACAACAGCACGCACTCAGTGCAGGCTTCTTTCTGCCCTCCCCTCTCATCTCCCCCTCCCCTTCGGGCTCCTTCCCCCTGTCCCCCCCGCGGGGCCCTGTGCTGCAGCCGCTGCGCCCTTCTGTCAGCTCCCTGATTGGGATGATGGCGATGAGCGGGATGGGCGGCATATCCCCGAGAGGGGGCTTTCCAATGTCTCCACCCACCATGATACCTCCTGGAGGGGTCACATCACCTCCCATCACCAAAACGCCCACTACTGCCACCTCTGTGCCAACTCCAGTGCAGCAAGGACGCCCTCTCCCTTACAGCATCCGTATGCCCGCTGATCCTTCTCTGATTGGTGCAGCACCAGGAACTCCTCCAGCGACAGGACCCCCAACCCCACCCATCCCTAAAATACCAACCACTAGCCCGAATGCTGCTCCTGTTGCACCCCCTGAAGCACAGACCTCAGTGAGCCAGCAGGGGGCCAAAGAAGCTCTCCTCCGTCATGGAGGGAACAACTGCCAGGGTCTTCCAGCTCTGGGTCGACTCACCCAGGAGGCCAGGCTGCTGTCAGCCTCTCAGCCCACTCTGCCTCACCGCTCCTGGGCTGCGGTGCAGCCACACCCCCCTTTGCACCGGAAGGCTTCTGGGGGTAACCTGCTGTCTGCACAGTTCCTGGCGGGGCAGTTGGCCAGAGGGGGTAGTGCAGGTATTCTGACATCAAATGCTCCGGTTCAGCAGGTGACAAGTCTGCCTTTCACTTCAGTCCAAGCACAGGCCTCAGCAGCCCTCACTGCCTCTGTGAGCATGGGCCCAAACACGGCACAATGTGGGCCATACGCTCCGACGCCCTCTGCTGGTCAGATCTCTACTGCAGCGCCTCTGTCGGCCTCCTCCTCTCCTAAACAGCAGACCCCTCTGTCCTCTTCCACCCCCTCACCTGCCACCCCCTCTTCCCCCACTCCCATACTGGCCCAAATGGTGCGCCCCAAGCCCATGTCCATGCCCTCCTCTGGCTCCCCCTCTCCTCCTCCCTGCTCCACACCGCCCTCTGCTGGCACCAGCCCTTTGTCCCTCAGCTCCACCCCACGCCCCAAACCCCTGTCTTCCTCCTCCCCCTGCTCCTCCTCCCCTTCACCCTGCTCCACCCCTCCTCCGTCTTCCAGCTCCACTCCTGTCCCTCTCCCTCAGACATACGGCCCTAAATCCTCCCTCACCTCTTCCTCTCCACCATCGTCTGTACTCTCTTCCTCCCCTCCTCATCCTCAGAGCCCCAGAGCCAAAGCATCAAACACTCCCCCTTCTGCGTCTCCCCTTCTTAGTCCGGTCCCTTCTCCAATGTCTTCCCCCATTCCCACTCCAACTTCCAGAACTCGCTCGTCAGTCCCCTCCCAAACCCAAACACTCTCTTCTGTAGTTTCACAAAGTTTTTCCCCAACTTCGTCTGCTTCTACGTCAACGCCAGTGACAAAGCCCCAAAGTCCATCCACCTGCCTGCAACCTGCTGCAAGAGGTCACAACTCAAGTCCAAAACAAGTTCTGACCCAAACTCAGACAATACCACCTAGTTCGACTTCTCCAACTAGAGTAACCTTCTCCGTCCATCCAGTCAAACAAACGTCTCCTGTGCTTTCACCTATTCCCAAACCAAGCACCTGTCCAAATCCCTCTCCGTCGCCCCCAAGTGTCACAAAACATAGCACTACAACTCTTCCCTCAAAACTCAACCCCCCCGCAGCTTCTACCCAAACTCCCCAAACATCTCCGACGATTACGCATTCAGGACATGCGACCGCCGCCCCCGCCAACAGCACCTCTCCGAAAGGCGGAAAAAAAGACTCTGATCTGGCACTAAGCAGAAGAGACTCAGAGGGACTAAGGCATAAACTACCAGCCAACATGTGAGACTGGAAAATTACACAGAGCCATCATTGCATTCACTCTAGGATGTGATTGTCTATAGAACATCAGGTTTCATTGACTCAAGCAAATGAAAAAAATACCGAAAGACATTTACAGGTCTGGTAATGCTATAGCTGGGAAGTGAGTCTTAAAAAACACATTCAAATGTATACGTACATAGCTGTGTTAGTGATTGTCAGGGAAAGCAAGGGAGCTGTAGTGGAAATATCACTCAATATGAGCAATGAGCCGAGCAATAGAAGCCAATGCACTGCAAAAAGTGAACATCGAGACGTGATACAATTACTGCAATTTATCTATCTTAGTCTGAGTCCATTTGACAGGTAATGTATTTACTTGGTGGCCCAAGAAGCGATTAGACAACCAAAGTATTTCCAAATTGATTCAATATGGCTTCTAATTTCAAGCAATCTGCTAATGGGTAAAATATTTGAGTTACTCTATTGACAGATATGTTTACTTAAAGCTAATTAACTCTAAATCAAATCAAATGTCATGAAACAAGTCACTCTAGGTCAGGGGTGCCTAAAGTGAGGCCTGCAGGGGGGTCTAATTTGGCTGGTAAAGGTGTGCTGAGATTTGTAAAGGTCAAAGGAGTATCTATTTTGATTACATTTTGGCCTGAAAATCCAAATCCACTTTATTTCTATAGCACATTTTACAAACAAAGCAGTTTCCAAAGTGCTGCACAGAGATCATAAAATGAAGACTACAAAAAGGTAAATTGCTAAACTTTGGTCATACTAGTCCTAAAATAGTGAAACCAATAAAAGTAAGTAAAAGCAAAAACCACAAAAATCATAAAATAGCAGTAAATAGTCAAATAAATAAAAGACACAGAGGACCACACAACTCACACGGTGTTAAAAGCCAGAGACTAAAAGTGGGAAGTGGGAATAAAAGTGAAAAGACTGTTAGTAGTTGCAAAGTCTATTCCATTCAAAACACAATAATTAAAGCCAACTTAATCTCTTTGCAGATAAAGTTTTTACTGCAACACATAATTTGGTTAGCTCTCTGCATGACAATACATATTCATTTTGGCACACCAAGGGAAAAAGTTTGGGCACCCCCGCTCCAAATCTAAATTAAAACTAAACTAAAGATATTTTGAAGTAATTTCAACTAGATATTCTCTTTTGCAGTGTGAGAGCAAAAGCTATTTTGATAAGAACAATGATCCAAGTTTCTACCTTGATGGTAGAAGTGAGAGTTTTTGGAGCCAGGACCAGAGCAGAATGTAAAACGGAAGCAGCAATACGAGATAACAAACATTAAAAACATATTAGACGATGTATTGAAGCAGGGTCAGACGTCTCTGGAGATTCATATGCAGACTAACAGACAAAGGCACTTTCTTGTTTCCAGCTCCATCTCCCTCTTGCTTCCCATTTTTCACCAAAGTATAATATTTTCTCATCTGAATAACGACAATAGAATATAGAGGGAAAAATGCTGTACAAATCAATATGCATATAAATTTGAATAATTAGGAGTGTGGTGTTTAGTTTTTGGTCCACAAAACTTTTAACCTGTACATGTTCACTTAGCTGGGCTCCTAATCTTCTGTGAATTGTGTTTTTTGTGGCACACTATACTACTCTAATGTGGCTCACCTAATTTAACCCCTCCCTGCTCCCTGTAAATACGTGCCTATGAGTCTGTGTGCTTCCTTTAATCTGTTGTCTGTATTGGCGCCTTTCATCTCGTCTCCACAGCCTTGGTCACTAATGGTTTGTTCCCTCAGTTTTCGTCACACTTTCCTTGCTACATCTGCCTAGCCTCATGCTCCTTTGTCGTCTCTCTCCATGAGCGCTCCATTCCTCAGTGCTGTTTGATGTTTTGTGTGGGTAGCAGCGAAGCATTTCTGTCTTAACCCCTGATACCATGATGCCTAGACAATATATCTAAGGACCAAATGTTTTCTTTTGAATCTTTCACAGCTTTAGCAGAGAAAAGTGAAAATATAGCCACTAATGCTGTCAAATGACTTTCTCATGGTGAGTGTGATTTGAAGGTAAAGATGTTGATGATACTTGTGACACTAATAATGATGAAGAAAAGCTGGTGTATATCTGGGTGTAAGAATAAAGTGGATTTAGATATCACAAAGTCTGAAGTGAGCTTGTTTTAAAGTTTAAATCTATGATGCACATATTTACATAGGCCCATTAATATTATGTAGTAACACGTAATAGTAATTATTAATTATTACATTATATTCCACATGTTTCTTTTGATTTGTTCACTTTGGGTCAAATTATTTTTGTAGTATATTTAATCAGCAAATTAACATTTAGACTTACTGTATTGTTTAAATGCAAGGGAGGAATTTCCCTTGTGGATGAATAAAGTTTGTAGTAGTCTAGGTCTAATAATAGCCTGTATTTTATTTAATATATCTGATATAGCTCACATAATAGTAATATATATTGGAACAGAAAATAGTTTGAGCTTTAACATGAACAGTTTTGCAGTTAGATGAAATTTCAAGATATATATATATATATATATATCTATATATATATATATATATATATATATATATATATATATATATATATATATATATATATATATATATATATATATATATTTTTTTTTTTTTTTTTTTTTTTTTTTTTTATTGATAATACAATACACATTATGATTAAGAAACAATGCAGAGTGCAGAGCCAAAAAATATTTTTAAGGTGCAAAATATGAGGAATTCACCCAAACTGTCAATTTGTCCACTGAACAGATGTATGCACATACTGTGACCACTAGATGGCAGAATCGGTGCTGGGAAAGGCCTTGTTTCACACTAAAGGTTTTTCAAGGATTGTTGGAATCTGCACAAGACAGAAAGAGCGCAGAGAGGAAAACGAAGAGGTTGGTGGAGTTAATTGAGTCTCTTTAGTGTGGAATATCAGAAGATGAAATAGGGCAAAGGGTAGGAAATATAATAATGCGTTTATTGTAGTGGTCAAAGAGCATGTCTTTAAACTTGCCAAAAGCGTAAAAAGCCAAAGGTCTCACACCCATGGGCTTATTCTGACCGTCCCACTGAAGGGGCAGTGTGCTAGTTTAATAACGGGATTGGAGTAATCCTTATTCATTCATCCACGTGCACACAGAAGCTGGCACGTCTCGTTGGCTCTGCTTTCTAAAAATGTAGCGAGGAAAAGGGTGGTATTTACAGTAGTGGAATACGTAGGTTGTGTAGTAGTTGGAGAAACCGCAGAGCAGACACAGATTTCAGGTTAAGATGGTGGTAATGGGTGGGCTGCCTGTGCTCACCGCGAAATTATATATAGACATCCTGCGCCTTCACGTCAAACCCACCATAGCGCACAGGAGCAGCAAGAGACGGGAGCAGGCCGTCTCTGAACACAGGTGATCCCCAGACACTAACCACTTCAACCAGGCTTACGCACTCAGTGAAAATCTTTTGAAAGCTGAGATAAACTACAGTTTTTTCTGTGTCAACGCGTTTGTAGACTTTCAAACATGGCATATAGAGCTTTCAAACTGGGGTGAAAGTGATTTATGTTGGCCCAATAACGATAAAAAGGTGTGTGTAGCCTGTAGGCCTATGCACAGTACCTATATGTAAGCAAAAACTGGATAGACTAGTGTTTAGAGTGCTTGTTATGAAGCCTGATTACACATCATTTGCATATTGTTATTAGGCTACGTGTTTATTATGTGTCTTAGTATGTGTCTTTTAAATAATGGTCCATAAAATTGGGAGAAAATCGAAATAGTAGCCTATGTTAATGTGATATAATGTACTTTTATTAATGAATTAGCCTGATTAATTATGAACATGGCAATTGGGCTAAACCGGGGGCAGTGTTTAAAGTGTTGTGGTCTTATTGTCAACACCAATACATGGATACTCTTTATGTGTCATTCATTGAAGAGACAAACATCCTTTATGGTAAAACATGTGCGTAAAGTTAGCCTACTCTTTTAAGTGAGTCACTGGCTGCGAGCTGCACAGTAAGTCATTTTAAAAATCCCCTTATTGGAGTCGGACATCTCGGTTATATCCTGTGCGGGTTTCATTTGGCATCTTGAATCACGAGTGAAACCTCTTTGGTCTGTTTATGTCCTCTTTCTCTCGCCTCCATCGCTTCTCAGAATAGCGCTGAGTCATGATTGAAGGGGCACTGTCTCGCGTCCATTAAATGCTTAGTTCTGACAGGTAAGCACTCCTTCAATCCGCTTTCACTAGTCTGCCCACCTGCCCCCTGCGATGCCCGGCGCGGGACAGCAGTGAAGGGGGGGGGGCTATTCGGCTCTTGTCCCACCAATCGCTTCCGCCACGCGACAGACACGTCCAGTGGCCTATAGCGCTGTCCGCGGACCCCCTCCGTCCCTCCCTCCCCCGCGCCCTGCCCACCCGGCGGTCTCCTCTCCAGCCCCAGCACTGCCAGAGCCAATCCGCGGTTGGGCGTAAGTAGGGCAAGCCGCTTCCTGGTTCTCAGAAAGGAGGAGCTGGGAGTCAGAGTGGGCCAGCGGAGGCAGGCAGGGGGTCAAACAGCCAAGAGAGCCTGGTCTGTGGAGAGGACGGAGCAGAGCGAGAGACGTGCGCAACCGAGGGACAGTTCTCGTTTTCGGGGCAGAGCAGAGCACAGCCCGCGTCCCTCCAGCCCAGAGACAGGACCGCGCAGACAGACCAAGTGCAAGGTGGGACGAGTATCCAGGAAGTGTGACAGCGCGGTGGGAAGCGACGGGGCTGCACAGGTGACACACCGGGCTCAGGTAAGCGAGCAGCGGGCTTGCGCCTTTTCATTTGGGTTAATTGTGGTGCGCTATTTACGGCAGTGTCCTGACAGCACCGGCTGCTTGACGCTCAGCCGCCCTCCCTCCCTCACCCCTCTCCTCCTCCTCCTCCCTCCCGGTATTGAACGGGGTCACGGGAGGACTATCGCGTCACGGGAGCGTTGACGGTCCCATGGTGCTTTTACGTTTATTACTCTTGTATAGAGAGGTGTTTTGAAGTGCGTAAAAGTGCTCTGCCGCTCTGGAGCAGGTGCCTCAGGTGAGAGCCTCGGGTCGGCGGGTGCATTTCTGGAGACTGGCTGCTAATTATAGCCGAGGACATAGGCTGACATCCAAAACCCAACCTGCGCTCACGCACATCTCACGCACATCACCTGCCTCTGCGCGCGCCTCATCTTCAGCTCTGCCTCGGTAACAGTACAGAGAGCGGCCCCAGTGGTCTCCTCCATCACCCCTCCTCCTCTTACTCTCGAGGCGCACCCACCGTTTTATGTGAAGTCTGCCCGTCCAGTTTGGCGACATGGGACGTGCTCGCACCCTGACGGTTTTGCCTGGGCCTATGGGTGGGGAGGGCTGTCATGCCAGTGGGCTTTTAATGTGTGTGTTTGTGTGAAAGGCGCTGGTGACTCGCCCCTCTGACAGACCGGCTTAACTAGCTCAACTGGCCTGGGTTTGGTTTCCATCTTGTTTGGTTAAATCTCCAGCGCTATGAGAATGCATTTAGTGTCATGCACAAGGCTGTTACTGTATAACAAACTTTCATTTTAATCAGGAAAGTTTGAAGTCACAGTTATCAGAGACATGACAGAAACAACCACCAGCTCCCATTGTCAGTTTTAATACTGGAACCGAAGAGTCATCTGTATTTTGAATTGCCATCTTAAAGGCAGCTTTGTTTGACCAATTGTAGTGTGGAAACTAATTAGACATCTGCGCCTCATGGCTTTTCCTGCTGTCCTGGGTTGACCTGCCCCTCCTCTGCTGTACACACATAACACTATAGAGCTCATGCTGGCTCTGCTATACATTCTACATCTAGAACTCAAGTGAGACTAGACCAGGACTAAAACAGAACTAGAACAGAACCTAAACAAGTCTACAAGTTAAACCAAAGCAGGACCCTACAGGTGCATCCACATTTGCACAAACACTACATTAAATGTGGGATTATCCCCGGAACTAAACCTGGACTTCGCCAGGACTAAAACAGGATCTAACCAAGTCTATATCAGGACTAAACAGGGCTCAAACTAGAACCCAACAAGAATATGAACCAGGACTAGACCAGGACTAAACCAGAACTAGAACAGAACCTTAACAAGTCTACAGGTTAAACCAAACCAGGACCCTAAAGGTGCATTCACACTTGCATAAACACCACATTAAACCTGGGACTAAACACAGAACTAAACCAGGACTAGAACAGGATTTAACCAAGTCTACGTGAGGACTAAACAGAGACGAAACCAGAACCAAACCAGAACTCTATAGGTGCATTCACACTTTCATAAACACTACTAAACACAAAACTGTACCAGGACTACACCAGGACTGAACCAGAACTAGAACAGAACCAAACCAGAACCCTACAGGTGCATTCACATTTGCACAAACTCTATATTAAATGTGGGACTAAATTTGGATTAAACCCAGACTTAACCTGGACTTGACCAGGATTTAACCAAGTCTACATCAGGACTAAACAGGGCTCAAACTAGAACCTAACGAGGATTATATGGGGAGATTCACACTTGCAAAACACCATATTGAAACTGGGACTAAACACGGAACTGAACCAGGACTAGACCAGGACTGAACCAAAGTTAGAATAGTATTTAACCAAGCCTATGTGAGGACTAAACAGTGACCAAACCAGGACCAAACCAGAACTCTATGGGCACATTAACACTTGCATAAACACCACATTTGGGACCAAACCTGGATTAGACACGGACTAAACCAGACTACATCAGGATTAAACCCAGACAAGATTGAGCACACCGTACATGTAGAGTTTAGGCTGCATTCATAATTTAGTTCAGGTTTAGGTCCAGGTTTTATTCCAAGTTAAATCCCTATTTTTATGTGGTCTTTGTGAACTTGGATCAGCTGTTTACTCCTGTACCCACTCGTATTGTCTTCACTGCGTTCAAGAACTGCGTGGTCTTTATAATGTAGGAAGTGCCGGTTTCTATTTCAGCTTGTTTTCTGTCCCTTTACAAGAACAGCCCCCACACTGCACTGGTGTCATATGATTACTGGTGGGCGTACCATTCACCCATCCACTCTCAGCCATAAACTACATAAAATACAAGATAAAAGCATGACTTATTTGACTAGTCATCTGGTCTGATTTTCAGTTGCGATTGTTACAGTTGTTATGTTTTTCTTGCAGGTTTATGACCTCAGGTGACGCGCGGGAAGCACAAAGGACAGTCAGCTTCAGTTTATGGACTGAAGGTAGGATCTTTTAACATATGTGATGGGGTGTAGTTTTTATAATATGCTCGTGGTTAACTGGTTAATCAAAACAGACACACTACCGTGTTATTCAGGAAAATAAATGTAATTGGAAAATAAAATAAGCAGCTGTTATAGTTAAAATTTCAAACTCAATTATGAAACTAAGGAAAAGCTTCTTTCTTTTAGACATTTTTAACACAAAGTAAAAGTAATATTTATTATTACCATGTAGCAGAAGTGACTTCCATGTCGAGGCTTGGACTCAAGTCAGATTTGAATTACTATTTTTAGAACTTGAGACTTGACTTGATAAATTGACTAAGACTTGGGACTCGACTTGGACTTGAAGGTCAGTGACTTGGAACTTGACTTGGACTTCAGGCCTATGACTTGAGAAGACTTGAGAAACACTTTTAAATCTGAATTCTTTCTATTCTGACTGTAATGATTCACACTAAGATCATGTCAAAATATTTTTTTAAAATGCATTTCTACAGCTCTTGCATACTCTATAAATACTCACATGTAAAAATACTATGACTTTATAAGTACAATTTATCTTAAAAGTCATAAATTGCAAAACTCTAAGCTATATTTGGTACTTTAAGGACTTGAAATTAGTTGAAGCTCAAAGCATACGACTTGGGACTTGACTCGGACTTTAGGTTAAAGACTTGAGACTTACTTGAGACTTGCAAAACAAAGACTTGGTCCCACCTCTTCCATGTCGTTTTATTCTTGTTCTAATACAGTTTACGCCCATTGCAAAACTTGATGCTTCAGTTGAATATCTAGTTTCAATACCAGCATCAGTTTGTATCTGTGTATCAACTTTTTTGCCAACCCTATAACTTTGCCTACAAGCTAATTTGTTTTTTATTCAGTATAAAGTTACTTGAGTGTGATTCATGATTATCAAACTGCTTATTGTACAAAACTTAATACACAATAGTAACAAACAGGGATGTAACAATAACCGAAATATGATGATATTGTATCGTCAAAATCTCACAATAATATCATGGGCTCACAATATATCGAATTATAAGTTCTTTTGCTTAAATGCATTGTTTTAGTAGCAACAGCTCATAAACATTGGGAACTACATTTCCCATGATTCATTTCAGTGCAGACAACATGAAGAAATATGTTTTTTACTTCTTGGGATTATGATGGAAATAATTCACACCAAAATCTTGTCAAGGTAATTTAAAAACAAAAAAGTGTCCTATCCACTATGTGATTATATCAGCCTCTTCAAAATATCGCAATAAATATCATACTGAGAGATTTGAATATCGTTACATCCCTAGTAACAACTGAATACGTCATAGACTGTTAACTGGTCAGGAAATTTACAGAATATGTAATAGACTACGCAATGGTTTTTCAGTTTGGGAAATAGGGAATTTTATTAGTTGCCAGATATAATGTAAAAGTGGAAACAGAACTGACGAAAATAGCTGCACAAACAATTGGTATGTAGTAAGAATATAATGAGTAACTGAAATGAAAATGAAGTATTACTGAAAGTTAAACAATGCAATGGACCTGCATCAATCAACTCGAGTCACGTGGACTGGGTGGATTCCTGTGAAAAATACTTTGGTGTCTTTTTATCTCCATATAGGGAAGTCTGTCCACTCCCGCAAGATAATTAAAGGTTCACTATGTAACTTTTCCAGTAGTGCTGTCTTTCGTTGGAATGTTGGACGCTTGTGTATCTTGTGTTTACTCAATTATTTAATTACATGTGTATTTATTACTCGAAATTACACTGAAAAATTATTATTACCGTTGGCAGGCGCTCCCCTCCACTGATCTGAACTGGCATCACCTGCTTATTTGTCTCCATGGAGATAGATTCAATTTAATGCTATACTGTGGAATATCCTAGACAGCCATGTAGACAAGCAGGCTCCAGACCCTCCATCAGAAAGGTTCCACAGTGCATCTTAAAGAGTTATTTTAAAACAGCGAGACGTTTAGATGGGGGCTCTATCAAAACGTCCTTGGAAAAAAATATGAGCCGAATAAAGTGGTCAAGTAGTTAAATATTTTATAGGCAAACTGGAAGTTAACTCCTCTGCGGTTTGTAGCAGCAGCAGCCACTCTATAACTGCAATCAGCTTTTCGAGATGGCTCTGTTATAAGGATACAAATAATGCAGTTATTTTTAGAGCGTTTGGATTGGCCTAAAAAGACCTGATACAAACAGTTAGAGTGGCCAGTGAAGCATAACGCTGTCAGATACCAGCGCAAAAATGCAGCCGATAACTCAAACTGATACACTTGTTGTATGGTTAAAGGGTGTTTACACTCTTACACTGTAGCTTCAATGTCAAGTAAAAACAAAAGATGATTATAAATAGATAAGATATACACAAAATTTGTTGGTTGAAGTTGTTTTTGCTGCTGTGATGTCGTTTTGAAGTAGTTTCAACTAAGAAATATCAGTGTAATTTCATGTGTTGCAATGGATCCCGCTGAAATTACCTCACTCTGCACTATGACATTGATGACTTATTGGCTCTGATTACTAGGAGCGGTTCCTACTGACACAAATACATTTCTCGATAACTTACAGACAACATTACTGTAATCCATCACAAACATGCCCAAACATATCACCGAGTTTAGGAGTTGACGGTTAAGTATCAGACAAAACATGGAGCGAATGCAAGCGTGCAGTTTGCATGCTAGTTATAATTACGCTTTTGTTTGTTTTATTTTCTAGGTGTTTTTTTTTTTGTGAATGCACATTTTAAACATGTCACAGCGTTAACATTTGAGAGAAGAATGAAATACTTTATGTGCCGCTAGAGGTGTGAAAACTAAAGCAGTATTCCCAATAAAAGTAGAGCAGATTTTGTTGGATGATCCATTACGTAAATATTTGCAGTCAGTGTGATTTTGTGATTTCAGTTCGATTGCGATACTTTGAACAGCCCTGTTATGAAGAATTTAATTTTATCATCAATATTTCGCTATGGTTAATGTTCTATTTATACCGATAGATTAAAGTGTTCCATGTTGCGTGGTGTCTGGTGCAGATGCTGGTTATGTGTTTGTGGTGGGCAGTGGTGTGACATGTCATGTGATAATGGTTTAGTGTGACTGGTGACTCCCATGTGTCTGTGTGCACGGGTGGGTTTGAGGAACTGAGCTGGGCCATGTCCCATTTCTGAAGAAAACAACAACAAAAAAGCCCCCTAAACTCCTTCCCTTTATACCACTCAAGCAGAAAAGAGACATTAGACGCTTCCTTGTTCATTTAAGGAGGTTGGACTAATCTTGATCTTAATTTTTACAGTATATCTAGAAAGCAACTACTGTAAAATACATTCTGAGAGGACAACTTTTGAGAATTAACTGCAGTCAAATCAAAATTGTAATGTGCTTTTTTGGTAATGAACTTTGCAATGTATAAAATATCCAGTTTCGTTTTGGATTTTAAAATAGTTTAGACATCTGCAAACGAGTTCTGAAATTTGTGTGATTTTTGTTCGGTTAAGCAGATAATATTTCTCTCAGATGTCAAAGCTCGTGGTCGTGTTAAAAATGTGGAAAATCAATTCACTTGCAGAATTTGAGCTTAAATATTTGTCCAAAATTGTCGGGCTGGTGGTGCACAGGCAGCTGCACAATAATGAGGCCAAGTGAACCCAGATAAATTCCCCCATTTTCGGAGCTGCTTGATTTCAGTTTCGTGTGAAAACGTTGAGTGGGAGGAAGAGAGGGGAGGCCGGGGGAGGAACCAACACAAGTCAGACTTGTTCTTCTGATTAGTACTGTGCAACAAGAAAGTGCAATGTGTTCCCTCGAGAACAAAAATTATCTCGGACAATCAAACATTTCAAAGAGACACAAGGTAGAAAGGAGTGTTAAAAAAAAACAAAGAATACTGCACTTATTTTGAGTAGTTTAGATTTATTTGGTTGATCTAAATGTTCCTGGTTTTAAATACTGGATTTAAAAAACTGCTATTCTATTTTTTTCCCTTGTTTGTCAGAAGAAGAATAATTTTAGACTAAAAACAAGCAGAGCAATCAATCAAAAGATTAAAGGTTTAATAGAGGGATTAAGCAAGAGTCATAAGAATGACGTGTTCTGTATAGTTTCTTTATTCTCTCCTGGTGTTGTCATGATTTTCAATAAGAAAATGCCTTAATATATACCATACTTGATACCAACTTCGATACCACAATAAATATGATAAAAATGACAAACAAAATAGAATATTAAAACATTTTCAACTCCAAACATTAGTAGTGTCTTAAATATTACAGTATGGTCTAACACAAAGTTCTGGTGTAAATTCAGTCCATAAAACTATTGAGAAAAGGGCAGAATGTGTCCTATTTTAGTAATTTTTGCAGAATTGATACTTGGTCCAGTAAGTATGTAGTTCTGATACAAATCTGAATATTGACTGGTATATGTGTATTGATTTTTTTGAAGTTTACTCTCTCCTATTACTCAACTCGGGCATCTCCTAAAATGAATGACAAAACACTCAGATTAACAACAGATACAAATTTCTTAACCGCTGACACTTCCTAACAGCAAAACGATCAATTACAAACACTTTGATCAGTCATTCATGCAGTCTTCAAATCTTCAGCCTTTATGTGTAAAAAATAAAATGCTGTTATTATTATTAGGAGAAGAAACATCATGATTTAACAATTCTGCACATATTTATTGACACTATGACTAAGCAACAATGAAATAATACATTTTCTTTCATTCCTACCGTTCCTTCCTTTGATGAAACTGAACTTTCTGAAAGATAAAATCATGTTAATGGAACATAAGAAGACAGATTAAAAACTCAGTACTTTTTTGGAGTATAGATTGCAATGAAATGACTTAAATGTGTTTCTAAAATGGTTAAAATCTATTCAGTTTTGTAAAGCCCAAGAGCACAACAGCAGGACTTAAAAGGGTTATTTAACTCACAGAGAAAATGGTCACAATTATTATTTATTATTTACTCACGATTATCAATTAACCAAATAATATTGACATTACTACTACTTGAATGACTTATACTTAAAATATGTAATTATACTACTACTTGGAAGACTTGTGTACTACTACTGCAAGATAAATCAAAATCAAATTAAAATTGAAATTAGCAAATCCCAAAGACTAAACTTTTAAATAATGAATAATAATTTCGTCAAAAATACAACAAAATATCCTGTCTTATTCTACAGAAAAGATGCAAACCCTGTACAAACATGTTCTGAAATGTGATTCTTGTATTTGTTTACCAGCTCATATTTCAGTCTTTTTGTAACTTCTTGTTAATTTGCGTTTAAAATGTGAACTTTGAATAGAAAAAAATACATATCTAACCACAATAGCAGCAGCCATAGAATGTAAGCCTTGTTACTACTGACCACAGATGTGCATTATAGTGGATTGTGCATATTTAAAAGCCGTGTCAGTGCAGTTTTCTGGCGATCAGGTGACAGACGAGTGACTAAACAGTGGTCCTACGCAGTCTGCTGATGCTCCCCCACTCATCTGTGTCGATACAGGAAGTTACATTGTCCACTTCCTCTTTTCAGTCCTGCACTCGCGACCACCCCATGTGTGTCTTGACCAACTGTCAGCTGTGCCACTTCTGGTAAAAACAGTTTCATTTATTTTTTTTATTTTTTTTTAAGATGAATCAGCCTTTCGGGTAAAAGAATACACCCACCTGACACTCCCAAAGTCACGAGTGACCCTTGAAAGAGATGAAACTATCCCACGCCCACCTCCATGAAAGAGTCAGTCGAGAAAAAGCAAATTCAGATTCAAAGTAACAGTAGTAATGCCAGTAATCACTTTTTTTAGGGAAACATTAAAGGTGCACTGTGTAACTTTTCAGTTTCAGGGTCTCTATGTGCCTGAATCCATGAAGTAGCTATTGTTTAACCTGGAATGTTCCACAGTATGGCATTAAACTTAACTTGCATTTGCATTTATTCAATCACACATTTTTATTACACAAAAATACGTTGAAAAACATGTTTTCTTACATGAGTGGGCTCGCCTCTTCACAGATCTGATCTACAACTTGGCCTGACCAGCTTGTGTCACTGGAGATAAATACTGGTGTAATGCCATATTGTGGAATATTCTGGAATATTATTAATGAAAACTCCAGGTGACAAACCCTTCACCAGAAATGTCACACAGTGCACCTTTATGCTTCACTATAAAATGAATTTGGGGTGTGTTTAGGCCTGTGCAAAAATATCAAAATATCGATATATCGTATCGTTTAATGTGATGATACAGTATCAATATCATGGGCTGCTGTATGGATATATATAAAAGTATTTTGTGTTATATTTTCCTAAATTCTTTTGTTACAGTGCTACAGTTTTGTTGCTTGTTTGAAGGAAGGAAACTCGTTTATGCAACACATTTGACATTTTCACAGTTTTGAGGAGTAAAATGTCTGTCTTTCACATGAACTTTGCACAAGAAGTGGTTAAGACTTTTAGTATCACAACCATGATTTAGCCTTTATTTTTAATTGAACCGTATTGAATCTATTTGAAGGTTCACTGTATCGAGATATATATTGTATCGTGGCCTATGTATCGTGGTATGTATCGTATTGGCAACTTCTTAATGATACCCAGCCTTATTCCTGATATTATTATTATTATTATTATGTATTGTTTCTGAAAAATTATTTTCCTCCAGGATAATTTGTATAATTCTGTCTATCTTTCTTTAAGTTAATAACACCTGACACATTTTAAGCAGACATATTGCTACAGAAAACGTTACAATAAAAATAGTGTAGATAATCAAAATAGGTTTTTGTTGTATTGTGAATTGATCTTAACACGCCTTTTAACGCTGTTCACCACCGTCGATAATCAGTCATTAATCCACGGCTGCCCCGGGGTCGACACACAGAAGCCAGATTCCAACATGAGTCATCGGTCCTCCACGCAGACCACTTACATTTAGAACCACAAAGCTAAGAAAAAAAAGTGCAAAAGAAGGTATACAATAAATAGTGAGACCAAAAGGACAGTGCAAATCTGTAATTAATGAAATCGATACATACTGTAATAATTATTGTGACATATGCCTACACGCCTACTACTACTACTACTACTACTACTACTTTATTCATCTAGAGCAAATAGTTTTAATAAATAAATACATCTATTACAGTACAATGGATTGAATTTATGTAAAAAATGATCATTTATTTAGGGGCTATGTTTTATTTTTAGTGTACTTGATGCACTATGTAAAAAAGGATTCTGCTGAGCTGCCAAACCTACAGTAAACCTAACTTAAAGTCGGTGTATGTATGGAACATTTTGCTCATCCACAAAAGTGAGAAAACCCTTTATCACTGCACACCATCTTGTATTATCTGTTCACTAAGTGGCTTTATTCTCAGAAGAGGTGGGTGTCAATGGCATTACTCAAACGAACCACAAGTCACTCCCAGTATCTTTCCCAAACTCCTGATCTCGGTCACAGTCTACTCCCTCATCGTGTTTGGTTTGGAAGCCACGAAAACTTCCAATAGTTTTGCTACATTAAAAAAAAAAAATCTTTTCATCTGAACATCTGTGGAGGGAGACCATTTCTGCTGCGTACAGGAAGAGGAAATTGATGCGCATCAGTGAGTTTTGCAACATTTCTGTCCGTGGATACTTCTGCAATCTTGTGGTAATACTCCAGTGAAACAACCACTGACATAAGCTCAAAACATCTGCCTATAAAAAACATGAAGGCGTCAACCACAGAGAATCCACTTTGTTACAGTGAACAGACTAAAATAATCATAACATCCTTTGAAATACCTGGAGGATTTGTCTTTACGCTTTAAAGGGCCCACATGGCGCTATTTTCTGATCTATTATAATGTTTCCTCATTACACACAGACCTGGAGGTGTGTTTTGTTTCATTCACATATGTTTAACACACAAAGCCTGCATGTTTAGTGTTCTTGTCAGACTAAAAACACTCTGTTCCACTTTGTGATGACAGTGCTTCAGTGTTTTTAAACTCCACACACCTTCACTAGAAACATTTGGATAATTTCAGCCCTGGAATTGCCTGTCTCTTCTGAACTAAAGGTGAAAAGGAGCTGTTGACTTGAAAACTACCACTACAGTGCATGACATCACAAGGTGGAGCAGAGCATTTTGAGCTTTAGAGATGCAGACAGGGTAATAATAAAGAGTTACTCGGCCATGTGTGAATGAAACAAAACAAAACTCCAGGTATGTTTTTGAGGACGTAACAACATTCTAACATGGCTTAAAGCTCATAAGAGTAATTTTTGCGTACTATAGGAGCTCTAAAGTGGGCAATATTATACTAATCTTTGTTTCTAAATCATATCATTGTCACAATTAAATACACACAGTTTAATTAAAAGGCCTGTATACAACTTTCCCAGTGTATCTCAATAAAATTTGCCTTGCTCCCGTTCAGACATATTGCATAAGCAGCTCTTGAGGTCAAAATACTGTATGTCTGCTGCTACTGCCTGTAATTATAAAGAGTTTTATTATCAGAGAATGAGGAAGTGTGTGGTTAACATGCTAGTTGCTGTTGGCATTACTGTGACGACAAATTTTGCTCTGGCATCTGAAAGATGTGAAATGTGCTTATGAATGTACAAATTTATCGTGGTGAATAATGAGTGTGCGTAACTCTGGACTACTGCAAACTGTTTAAAATGAGCGAGTCTTGTGTTTCACGTTTTTAAAATGATAAAAATCAGGTATAGCACCTGAAACCACTGAGAACCGCCTTCACTTTTGTTAGAGGAAGATGAAAATAATTACATTTTTGAAATATCGGGAGGTTATGACTTTTCAAATAAAGGGGGCGGATTTCTGTTTATCTTTAACTTTCTAACCCAGTCTTACTCACTCACCATTGCTCAGTTTTCATATTTAACCATAAAAAAAAATCATTTCCTGATTTTCAAGAAAGCATGATCACAAATTTTCCATTAAAACAAGCTGCAAACAGAACAGCAGAAGGAAGTACGACTGATTTTAATATTCTTTAAATGAACGTTTAGGACAGTAATTTAATAAGAGCAGCAGAATTATTATTACATTTGTCTAGTCTGTTTTTATTTCTTATGACTTGGCAGGTCTGGTGTTTTATTTTTAGTCCCAGTAGAGTGTAAAACTCAAAAATTCATCCATGTGAATACTAGAGTTGTGTTGAAGTGTTTGTGAGAGCTCGGAACTAGTTAGATCTAAATACTTCCTCCTTTTGTGGTTTGAAAATTGAGTTTAATGCTCCAGGATTAGTCAAAGTGCGAAAGGAATCTAGATTTTAAACCTACGCAAATGTAAACCTATACACCTTTACATCTATTATAGTTTAGTTTAGTGTTTATTTTGAAGGGTTAATATACAGAGACGTTAAACTCATAAAAACAGAGCTGGTTATAGTCAGAATTATGGTCTATATTTTCACAATCAGATATCTTGGTTGTGCTTTCTGTACAGTTTTGCTGATGTGGACAAGATTAGAGGCTGTGTGAAGGCTCCTGTCAGCGGCCTCTTCCACGCCTGGGCCTTAAACTCCCTGGTTTATGGTTTTTGTGATGCTAATGTTAGTGTTAGTGGTGTGAACCACAGCGTACACCTGCATGAGCGGGGCTGCTTCCTGTTCTGCTCTCTGTCTCTGTCTCTTTTCTCTTTCTTTCACTCTTCTCTCCCACTCTCTTGCCTCAACTTTCTGTCCTCTCCCTCTAACTCCCCCCTTCTTCTTTCTCAAAATCTCTCTCTCTCTCTCTCTTTCTTTCTTTCTACTGTATCAGCCTCTCTTTCTCTTTCTTTCACACTTCTCCCACTCTTTCCTCATCTTTCTGTCCTCCCCCTCTCTCTCTTTTCATTCTTTCTCCCCTCTCACTCTCTCTCCCACCTTCTTTTTTCTCAAAATCTCTCTCTCTCTATCTCTTTTCTTTCTTCTGACCTCCCCAAGTCTTCCTCTTTCTCTCTTTTCATTCTCTCTCTCCCCTCTCTCTCCCTCTCCCCCATTCTTTTCTCTCAAAATCTCTCTCTCTTTTTTCTTTCTTTCTACTGTATCACCCTCTTTCACTCTTCTCCCTCACTCTCTTTGCTCATCTTTCTGTCCCACTCTCCCCCCTCTAACTCTTCCTCTGTCTCTCTTTTCGTTCTCTTTCTCCTCCCACTCTCTTTCACCCCTTCTTTTATCTCAATATCTCTCTCTCCCTCTCTATTTCTCTTTCTTTCTTCTGTATCACCCTCTCTCTTTCTTTCTTTCACTCTTCTCCCTCACTCTCTTTCCTCATCTTTCTGCCCTCTCCCTCTCTCCCCCTCTAACTCTTCTTCTTTCTGTTTCTCCCCTCTCTCTCTCTCTCTCTCTCTCTTTTTTTCTCAAAATTTCTCTCCCTCTCAATGTCTTTTCTTTTTTTTCTTTTTCTTTCTACTGTATCACCCTTTTTCACTCTTCCCCACCACTCTTTGTTCATCTTTCTCCCCTCTCACTCTCTCTCCCTCTTTTTTTTCCTCAATATCTCTCTCTCCCTCTCTTTCTTTCTTACTCTTGCTTAGCCTTTACCTCTCAACCCCTCTCGTTCTCTCTCTCTTTGTATCTTTCTTCTCTGTACCTTTCTCTCTCTCTTCCCTCTAACTTTTCCTCTCTTTTAATTTTTTTCTCCCCTTTCACTCTCTCTTTCTCCACTTCTTTTTTCTCAATATCTCTCCCTCTCTCTCCCTTTTCTTTCTTAGTCTTGTTTCTCCTTTATCTCTCAACCCTTCTCTTTCTCTCTCTGTTCGTATTTTTCTTCTCTGTACCCCCTCTTCCTTCTCCCACTCTTTCCTTCCTCTCTCTCTCTTCATGTCTCTCTTTCTCCCTTGTATCTCTCTCTCCTCGTCTCCCTCTCTCATTTCTCGTTCTCCTCTATACCTCCCTTTTCAGTAATTCTTTCTCACTCCCTCTCAGCCCACTCCTCTCTCTCGATCTCTCTCTTGTTCTCTCCCCTGTATCTCACCGCCCGTCTCTTTTCTTTCTCTTCTATATCTCTCTTCTCTTCTCTCTCTCTCTCTCTCTCTCTGTCCCCCCTTCTGTAACTTAACTCTGTCGACTCTTGTTTCATGTGGCTCTAACTCAGATTGTTCGAGTCGGGGACTAGATTTTCCTGTCTTTCTCGCCCTTCGTCACAGCTTTATTTGGGCTGTGTTCTGACTCTGACTACACCCACCTCTCCCCATTCACCCTCATTCACTTGTCACTATCTGGGTTCCTGTTCCCAGTCCCCACGCTGTCGTCTTCTAAGAATACGTGTTTTTAGAAGCCGTAGAAGTCATACCTCCCTCATGTGTCTTTGTTGTTGTTTCCCTCAAATCTCAGACACCTTTAGTCTTTCCAACCTCAGATTCATTCTTCTTTTTCTGCCTGCTCCTGTGTGACAGAAGAAATGACGACAATTACACACAGTTTAGACACGCCTTCTCGTACAATGTTTTTATTCATGTTTTCTACTTTACACCTTGAAGCAAAGACATCCAATATATGAAACTAAATATGTGGAATTTGTTTTTGTTTTTTTTTAGTTTGTTTCCTCAAAGTAGCCTCCGTTTGTTTTGTCGACGGTGAACTTTCTGATGTCATCACCTGAAATGGTTTTCATTTCACACGTTTGTGCTTTGGCAGGGTTCAGTAAAAGGCCAAGCGTGTGCACAAAGTTATTTTTAAAACAGTTTTATTCATCATTAAAGATGCACTATGTAACTTTCAAGGTAAATGGTTCACTACCTGCTTGACTCCATTTAGATGTTTCACAGTAAAAAATAAAGTTTTATTTTACATTTAATTAGACAAGATAGAGAAGTTTAATGCCATACTGTGGGACATTGCAGGCCAAGCAATAACAGAACTCCAGAGTGACAAGCAGAATAGCAGATAGTCAAATTGGCGCCATCTAGTGCCACCGCTCAATTTAATTTCTCTCCAGTGACTAGGTCAGGAATCGGAATACACTAGACAGTTCACAAAAACCCTACAAGTGTAAATCCAGGCACCAGACAATCGGCGAAGAGCCATATATTCTGTGTTGGCAACGATTCCCGAGATCCTGGATTTAAAGCTGGAATAAAGAGAATGTTGAGTGAATTTTATCAAGGGGAAAGACGTTGTTGCTCTTTTTCCTACGGGATTTGGGAAAAGCTTAATATACCAGTTAACCCCGTTAGCGGCGCATTACATATGTCACAACCAAACGGCAGCAATTCGTTAAATGAAAAAAAGTACCTGCCTACTGTCGAGCAAATGAATTCTAACGTTGTGAGGTCAGACAGTTTCTATGAAGTGAAACCGGCTGATGAATCAGACTAGGTGGCGGACCCTGCACCAGAAAAGTTGCATAGTGCACCTTTAAACTTAAGCAATTTGTAATGTAACTAGTGTGTGTATATAGTTTATTGTGTAACAGCTGCAGTGCAAAATAAATGAAAACATAGTGGTGTATAATGGTAGGAAATGCCCTGGTGAATTTTGTGTCGATATTGGGGGTTTTTGGAGGGGAAAATAATCTAAATTTTTTACATATAATTCTGTGTGCCTTGTTCATTGGTTGAGTGTGCCACAGATCCAGGAGTCCACTGTGTTTCTTAATACACACCCAAATATGTACAGTGTGTGTTGATAAGCTGCTAATCCTGCATCAGGCCGTTGCGTCTGCCATGCAAACTGCAGGTCCAGAGCACAGAGCTTTGGTGGTGGAGTCTGAGGGGATAAGGGCCTCCGCTCTGCCAGCCAAATGAATAATGTAATGTGCTCTAGGAACTAAGTCCACAGCAGCGCATGCGTCTCACCACTCAGTATAATGGCCCAGTTACAGTAAGAACACACAGGCTGCTCTTTAAGGGGCTCTGGAAACTAAACGTGAACTTTTTCCAATGTAGCGTGAAGTTGAATGATTTCAGAAAAAGACTAGCCTGTTGAAATTACGATTAGATGTGCCATTTTTGTACAAAAAAAAATATTCTCAAACCCATCCCTCATTTGACAAATTCAAATATCAGTTCAAATTTGAATTTGGTCTGTCAGATCGTTTGTGAATGGCGGCCTTTCTGTTCGGACGGGTTTTCCCTGGACGTTATTAGCTGAAACTGAGATAAATGTCAGATGATAATTACGCAAATTGATTAAAAAAAAGAAGGAAAAAAAAGTAGAATAAATATTTCCCTTATACTTTGTGTATATGGCATTTCAATATGATGTTATTGAATCAATCATTTTATTTTTTCATGGGATTCACAGTCACCATGGCAACATACAGGTTACTACTGCATAAAAGTTGTGTATGGATGGTTCGACAATGCAATAAACACTGTTAAAAATAAAATTACATATATTTATCTACATATTTTCTGAAGCCTGTGATCCGTAAAAGCGTCTACTGTCATGTTTCACCTTTTTTGTTTGGTTTTCCAACATAAATTGTGAGTAACTAGACTTACAGTCAGTTTAAGGGTTAAATAACGTGTTAATGCTGGTTGGTGTGAAGTGTTATTTTAGATGACCTCATTTAGTGGAAAAACTATAGAGCTCCCCAGTATAGTGAAAGCTTTGTCTCAAACACATTGCCATGTAAATTTGCCCCCAAAGTAGGTAAAGTTGACATTTAGATCGCTTTATAGAGTGAACTTTAAAAATGTTTTTCTCAACGCAGTGGTGCTGTTGTTATCGGATTTTGCAATTCACATGATTAAATAGTGTCCAGTGGTCACTAATTAATGTAAACAAACTTCAATATCAGAAATGTCCCAATTTTTACAGCTCTCCCTGATCTCTGCTCTTACTGCTCTGCTTAATGCTCGAAGAAACCAATATGACGTCTGGACATCTCTCCTTTGACAAATTCAAATCTTAATTCAAATGACTAGTTTTAATTTTAATCTGGTCTGCCGGATGCAAATGTCCCGTCTAGGTGGGGGGTTCATCTTGAAACTAAAGAGGCTTGTTTTGGCAAATGTGGTTATACTGTCTTCCTCTCACTTCCTCCTCCCACTCCTCTTCCTCGCTGAAACACACTTCATTGTTAAAACCCCAAAAGGTAAATGAATGCATAAGGAGAAGATGTTAAACTTTTGGTGGCACTTGGGAGTAGGGGACAGGATGATGGGCAGAAAAATGGTAGGACATTTTATATTTTTCCTGGACTTTTTTTTAAATGCATTGATGTTTTTGCACAAAAAGTAAACGAAAAAAGCAAGAAACTGTTTTGAAGCAATGCAAAATTAGAACATCTAATCTAAACAAGTTGATGAAAAATAAAAATAAATGAAATACTTTAACCTAAATCCTAACAATAAGAATCATCTGTGAATCCTTCCTAAGGTCCAACATTAGTTCCTCATGAATTAAGTCTGTGCTCATGCTTTATTCAGGTTAATTAAGGTGTAGTTACAAAGTGTCACCCAGCTTATCATTATAGTGAGAAAACCATGTGTTTTTGTCATTATACCAGTATAACCTCGTAGTTGGAATACTCTTTAAACCTATTTTTGTTTTCCATGCAAAATGCTCTCACCGCGTCAGTCAAACAGGGGCTCTTTGGAAAACATGTGACATAATTCATAAAGCCCTCTCCTTCTTCCTCTCAGGCCGTGGTTAGCTGTGAACACTACAAACTCATATTTTCCCCCTTAGCGTTGGGCCTGATATAATTGGGGTGGACTGGGAAAGAGGACAAACTTAATGGAAAATACGAACCATAAAAATAATACTAACGGTGTTTGTTCCAGTTTCTGAACTCTGACTGTGATACAGAAAAAAAGATACACAGATACTCGTAAGTGTGAAGGTTGAGTTCCGGTTTAATATTTGGGACTCTGCAACTGCACAGCGAGTAGCGTTTGCATTGAACAGATCCATCGTGACAGATCTTTCATTCATAAATTACTCATGGCTCATACACTAAATCAAATTGGGATTAAACTGTCTGGGGCTAAACCAGGTCTAGACAGGACTGAAACAAGACCAGAGTTAGACTATATTATATTATAAACCAACATGAACGCAAACCACATTTTTACACAATTTACACAAAAACAAAACAAGAATAAAATAGCAAGGTAAATATAGTTTTTTAGTGGAGTCAAAATAGTTAAGTCCATTTGTAGTGTAAATGTGTTAAGATTTTGATTTGAGTAGTCACTAAATCTGAATCATTCTTAATAAACTCCTAGTTATGTTACAAATTAAGTCTTTTTTCCTGATTTATTAAGTCTAAATAAAGCGTTACCAGCAAATCTAGGAAGTAGTAATCACCAGCTGAAATTACTGACGTAGTATTTGCTTAATTCTCGGGGATGAGATCACATGTTGTTTAGTGGACGGTGAAGCAGTGTTGCAATGTTCAGCAACTTAGACAAGCAATAACAACAATAGAAAAGAGTGTGAGGCCCGAGGAGCACAGAGGCCACCAAACTCAAGTCTAGATGAGTCAGACAAACAGCTAAATATATGGGAGATAGTTACAGAAAACATATTTTTGGTAGCAATAACCGGAAAAATACAAGTTTGATGTGGACTAAATAAAAAAAAAAACTAATCAAATTAAAACTGTAAAAAATAGCTATAATTGAGATAACCATATAAAATAATTAGCTATTCATACATTTCGTTGTAATTTCACTTTAAAAATAGAGTGTTCCACTGAATATTTTAGAATGAGTCACAAATGTCGACGTTTTGTGCATTTCTTTGTTGTACCGGATATTTAACTATCAACACCTTGCCACGCTTTTTTTTTTTTTCCAATTTTTTGTACATTTTGAACTGCCGGTATTTTATTCCGCAAACATATTTTGATCTGTCGACTGATATCGAGGCACTTCGTATTTAGTTTTCTTCAGTAGTATGGAATTTTTTTCAATATCCGATCGCTCCTATTGGGGGAAGTCGGTGATGTTTCTGTGGTGCAAGTAACGTAATTGAACTTTGATCTAGAGCTACCTGAATTCTTGTTGTTGGTTTAATATGAGTCATTATAGACAATATGAATTCAGATCTTGCATGGTGGCATCATTTTGACATATAGGCATTCATTGGTTGCATCCGCACTTATTTCCTGCTTGTAGTATTCGATTTCCTTAGGTTTAAGTTTTACATTCTGGCCTACTCACCTGATGTGACCTCGCAGTTATTAACACACAAGGACTGGGTGATCATTCAAAACGAAAATGGTCTCTAAGAAGTTCGATTTACAGGAAAGGATTCGGAAAATAAGATGTCGTTATTTTGGAGCGAGGGGTGCGTAGGCGATGAGGGGAGGGCAGCGTCTGTACTCTATACCCTGCACCCTGTTTCACACAACAGGAAGAGCTAGAGAAAGCATGTACCATCAAGACGAGGCACGGATCGATGTTTAGTTCAGATTTAGTTGTAAAGCTTCTGCAGCTTCTAAAGATTTTGAATAAGTGATGAGAATCGAAGAAATGGAAGCCACAAAACGCATTCCGCCTCACCTCCAGCTTACTGTGCCAGTGCCAATTAAAATTGGAAAGGTAGGCTACGTTTAGACTTTTGGAAATACCAACCATGACAGCTGTGGTAACAAATTACTGAATCATTTTCAAAATATTTTTTGTATTCGGTATGGCATTGAGGGAGTGGTTCCTTGTTTGTTATCATGATCACGATTTGTGCAGCTTGGGCACAAACACATCCACTATAACAGATCTTTTATGATTTTTCATCCATAAGTAACTCCTTAACTTGGTAATTATGAGTTCACATCTTGTTTAGTGATACACAAAAACAATTAAAACATTTGAGAACAACAACACCCTTTCTTCTCAATGATAACTTTGGTCCAACTGTGCTGACAGATTACTGAAAACTTCAAAACTCTTTTGTGTTCACATGTGTAGATGTGACGTACAAAGACATCTGAAGTAGTTCCTTATTTGTGACATTTTGACAGTGGGCAGATTGGGCAATGAAATATCTAATATAATTTACCTTGAATCAATCCTCCGTGAATCACTTTGTTATGACTACATCTTAATTAGCCTTGGGTTCAAGTATACTGAGCCATGAAGCAGGCTTAGTAATCACTTATGCAGGGTTATATTAGGTTATGTTAGGGTTAGGATATTGATTTAAGTACCGTAGTGACTAAATCTGAATCATTCTTAATAAACTCTTTGTTATATTATGAATTAAGTCTTTGTTCATGATTTATTAAAGTGTAGTTATTGTAAAGCGTTAGCAGTAACTCTTGTAATCGTACTCACCGGCTCACGTCTTGTTTAGTTGGTTTTGTGTATCTCTAAACAAATAATACATGGCATAGGTAGGGCTGCTTTTTAACATTTGACAATTATTTGACTATTTCCTGTCAATGATAACTTTAATCCACATTTTACTGCCAGATTACCGAACTATTTAATTGTCTTGCATTTTCACATGGGTGTAGCATTTTTATTTGGGCATTTGCATTAGATGGGCACCGGCGTCATATAACAGGTTAATTTAACAATAGAGGGTGGGGGGAGCCTCATGCTGGCACGCAATGTGTATGCTTAATAGGGCGTGTTCGGAGCAGGTTATTCAACTGGATGTACCAGTGGTTGTGCAAAACCCTCGGGCCCGCTCAGTCAAGGGCTGTTGGATGGCCAGGGGGCTGCCGGTTGCTATGGGAGGGACGTGGAGGGGGGCGCAGAGGAGGGAGTTGTTTGTGGAAAATCAGGTGTGTGACTGGAGCAGGTAGAATAGTGTAGGCAGCGAGAGGTGAGCCGAGTGCACAGGGAGTAGCTGTCACGATCTTAAAATTGAAATTTCGATACTGAGGAATAGACTCGATACTCAATACCGATAATGGTAAAAAACACACACTCATTTAGACAATTGAATGTAATTTTTATCTTTAAATTGTAGTCTTATATCTGTGTAATCCCTCAGTTGACCAGGTAGGTTCCATAGCAGTCCACAGCCGTATACTAGTTTATGTGGTCTTATACTTGTTTTGATTAGGGATGTAACAATAACTGAAATATTGAGATATCGTATTGTTAAAAGTCTCACAATAATATCGTGGGCCATCATAATATATCGAGTTTCTTTGCTTAAATGTATTGTTATGGTGCAGCAACAGCTAAAAAACAGACAGAACTACATAGACCAGACATGTCAGACAAATTTGGCCCGCGTTTTAATTATATTTGGCCCGGGAGATCATACCAAATAAGTATTAGAACTGGCCCTTTGGCTATAGAAACATTAGTTATTAAAAGTTTTGTTATTATTTTATATTATACTTTTCTGAGTTCAATGTGTAAGCAAAACTATCATTAAACATTTATTTTAATAAAAAAAAAAGGTTTAATATTACATATCTCAAAAGAAGAGAAAACATGCAGATGTTGTTGAAAATTTTCAATAAATATTTAGTTTGGGCCATGACTTAGGGCCAAAATTAAAAACTGGGTCTTTGTGAATTTGAGTTTGACACCCCTGACATAGACTATGATCCTTTTCTCTGTTTTAGTCCAATCTACATGATAAAACAACTGTTATTATGCGTTTTTAAATCTTAGTTATTTGGATTATGGCAGAAAAGTAGCATATTCTGTCAGCTTCCGTACCGTGAGATGCATATCGTGCAAATATCGTATTGAGAGATGTAGATATCGTTACATCCCTAGTTTTGATACAGCTAATTCTAACTATTCTTGCTCAAATGAGTATCTCATTTCAACAATAGTTTTGATTTGTGTCTAATTTTTGATACTTCTGACAGCCATAATAGCAAGTCCAGTCCAGTCCAAAAACAAAGTTGTTGGGTTGAGTTGCAGTATTAATTGCAACTGAATCAAAACTGCAAAGACTGTAATGTTTAAAGTGCCATAATTTACTCCACAAAAAACAAATTTCTGCATTTATATCTGTACAAAAATGTGAACTTTAAACAGAATCCTATTAACAAAACGTAAATCGCAACTCTAATCACAACGCTTGTCAGAAGAATTGCAATTTGATATCTCAAATCGTCCAGGCTTATCGTCGCCCGTTTACAGTTCATTGTTTCATCATGCCATAAAAAGGGTTCCCTAATAGCAGTAATTAGCATCTTGATATAGATTTGACTTCCCTAGTTCTGAAACAATGGCATGAATCATAAAACGTTGTCAGTGTAATTGTTTTAAACAGTCTAAACTTAAAATCTAAACTGTAAACTCTAAATTTTGATAATTTAAGAGGTTTTTTGTTTGCAAATCTTAATCTCTCATGACAATATAAAGACTGACAAAAAGATCCAATGACAATGGGCATAGATTCCCAGTGCTCTTATCTGTCCCTGTCCACACTAAAATCAGCTCATTAACACGAACATGATAATAATATAAAATCTAACATATCAAATGATTCGCTGCTTGTTTGTAGAAAGCGTTGGCGTGGTCTTGAACTGTCAGAGCTAGACCACACGGAAATACTGAAGGAAATACAGATTCTGCAATGTGATGGGGGGCAAGAGACACATTTTCCTTTTGATAATGTTGTACTTTGCCATGAAATATACCAAAGACTCATTAATGCCAGCATTTAACAATATTCATTTTAGCTGCCCCCCTCTGTATGGAACAATATTGGCCAAATGCTGACATCGACTGAAAACCAGCAATTATTTTTATCTTATCAATTATGTTCAAGCTTTTTGTCATAGCAACACATATCTTGATTACATCCATGGGTAATAATCAACATATATAAAGCAATCAAACAAACAAACAAGGCAGCGCTTTTTGATTTGTGTATTAAAAGCCAACTCTAATTAAATAAGGAGCTCCTATAGAACAATTTATTATTAGCTTTGTTTGTTTGGAATCACAATTGCTGGGTCTTATTTCCAGTCAGTCTCGCTAAGAAAAGAAAGGTTACTGTCATTGACGGTTTTATGAGACAAGTCTGTTATCATTCTCCTTCATAAAGGGAGCAGTCTTATATGACGTCTTCTTGGCAAGAAATAGAAATCTTATCTGGATTCTTTTATCTTCCTCATTCTTTCTCCCTTCTCTCCTCCTCTCTTTACTCTTCTGCAACGTCTCGTGTCTTCCGCAAAAGCTTTCTCCCTCCAGTGTCTCTCCTCCATTAGAGTCTCTGCACAGTATTTTAAATCAGACGGCTAAAAGGATTCCCCAGGACTCAACCCACTGCCCTGAACTTACAACACACACACTGTACGTTGCATAATCCTCCGGTCTCATGGCCAGGTTTTATTTGTCTTGTCTGTATCTCGAATGTAAAACAGCTTTGGTAGAAGAGGCTCACTGGAAGATAATTCAAGCTCTTCAGTAGAACAGTTTGTATACAGTGATTCTCAAACTGTCAAATGTAGTGTTAATGAAACTGGGAAATCTATAAAACAATTTGGAGATATGCGAAATTAGATCGTCTATAATAAACACAATTTCAAAAGGCTCCAAAGAAATTAAATTGCAGCATTATTCAAATGTTTCAGCTTTTTATAGGCACCATTTTGAACACTGTCCACAATTCAAAAGAAAAAATATTTAGTTTTGAGTTGTCTTAATGTATTGCATTTTTGGATAACCCCCAAAAATATTAATACAAATTTTTCTCAATATTGTGCATCTCAAGTGGAAATTGTGATTCTTTTGAGGGTCTCTTTAGACTTGCACATTTTTACCCTAATTTACTCCACAAACAACTGATTTCTACATTTAGAGCTGTACAAAAATGTGATGTTTAAACAGAATCCTATTATCAAAACATAAATCGTAACTCTAATCACAACGCTTGTCAGAATAATTGCAATTTGATATTTTTCTCAAAATTTTCAGCCTTATTGTTGTCTCTTTACAATCAATGTAGCTTCATCACGCCATAAAATGCATTCCCTAAGAGTAGTAATTAGTAGGGATGTAACAATAACCGAAATATCGTGATATCGTATCGTCAAATTACTCACAATAATATCATTTATTATCCATCATTATCCATTGCAGTGTAGACTACAGGAAGAAATAACAGTTCTAAGCACTTTTAAGTCTTAGTTCTTTGAATTAAGTCAAGGCTTTTATTATTGTTATTGTTGTATGGTTGGATATTGTTCCTCCCCACAATATCGTGAGCTTTCCCATGATATCACAATAAATATCATATCGTAAGTACCATGAGACGTGGATATCGTTAGACCTCTAGTAATTAGTAGGCCTAGTTTGGTGTGTGGCATTTTTGGTATCATCTGGTTCACCCAGTTTAGTCATGATTTAGTCCAACTTTAGGTCTAGTTTAGTTTTCTTGTCTTGAAACTTTGTGGTAAAAGTTGGAGAACCTTCTTTGTTTCTATTTCCTAGAAAGTCAAAATCCACAATGTCGCCTTTTGTCCTGCAGGTGGCGATGTCTCCAGGAGAGGACGGCTTAATTGGGATACCCTTCCCGGAGCACAGCAATGAGCTCTTGTCCCACCTCAACAACCAGAGACGCACCGGACTGCTCTGCGACCTCACCCTGACCTCTCATGGGGCGCGTTACCCCACCCACCGCTCCGTCATGGCGGCCGTCAGTGTCTACTTTCGGCATTTGTTTGGGACAGAGGCGGGTGGAGGGGAGGGCGGGGGGTTCACTGTGTGTCAGTTGGACTGTGTTGCACCTGACGCCCTGGATGCCTTGTTGGAGTTTGCGTACACAGCCACCCTCACCATCCCCAGCTCTGGAATGAGAGATGTGCTGCGCGGGGCTCAGCTTTTGGGGATCCAGTGTGTAGCAGACGCCTGTAGGGACATTCTAGGAGAGACGGAGGAAACTGAAATGCCCCCAGAGGAGTATAAAGTCCAGCAAACTACTCCCAAGAAGACACTACAAAGTGAGTACGTAGAGAAGGTATCCAGAAGAAAAACAGACAAAAACAAAGTGAAGAAAATTGGCTCAAATCATACCTCTATTTTCACCCCTCCTTCGCCCGTGTCCCATCCATCCCCTGCGTCTGACAGCCTCCGCTCGCTCCCTTCTACTCAGCCTCCCAGCCCAGAAAAAGAAGAGTTTCACCAGAAGTTTGGCCTAAACGGTGACCACAGACCTGTCCAGGAACACGAGCCCGCAATGAATGGGGGGTTAGCTCACTGGTTTCAGGATCGCTCACACAGCCGCCCCTCCTCTGTCCCGCGCTCCATCGACAAGCTTTCTGAAGAAGACGACATAGAAGGCTTAGTGGAGGATGGGGTCTTGACGAAAAATACCCCTGTGCCCTTATCAGTCAGTCAGCGAGAGGCCATGGCAGCAGCAGCAGTGGCAGGAGTGGTCAGGAAGAGGAAGTCCCAGACACCTCAGCAGTGTCCCGTGTGCAACAAGATCATCCACGGAGCGGGAAAACTGCCCCGGCACATGCGCACGCACACAGGAGAGAAGCCTTTTCAGTGCACGGCCTGTGGGGTCCGCTTCACAAGGTACAGAAATTTACTTATTATACTTGAGCATTGGATTTATATATATTATGTTTGTTATAATATATTTGCTTATATATTATAATTGACTAAAATCTGACCAACACTAACACTAACCTGATATTCTAGTGCAGAGGTCAATTGTTTGTTTCATAAAGCCTTATTTGAAAACTTTAGAGATAACAACACAAAATGTGACAAAACACCACGCTTAAAGGTTTGCGGTTAATTAAACATCATAATTTGGGAAAAATAATCAAGCTCTGCATTTTCCGCACTATAGGGCGCACTCTTAAGCCTCCATCAAAAAACGACTGCGCACCCCGCAATCCAGAGCGCCCTATACACGAATCCACTCAGGTGTCCCAGTACGACTTCAGTAAATTACAAAGCCGCACCACCCGCAGCGCACGCAAACACGCACAGAGCAGACAGCGGCCGCGCAGCAAAAAACACCTGCAGCCACACTTATCACTCCACGTGGACGTGGAATGGAACAGAGGAACGAACTGAAAAGCGAGTGCAATGTGCCACTTCTAGACACAATTGAACAACTGAGTCACTGCGAACAAGCAGAACAATCCAGCGGTCCCAGACAGCACCCTCCCTATGCGGCACAATTGAACCAACCCGAGAGTCACTGTAAACGTGCCAAACAAAGTTCGGCTGACCCATCTAACTGTTGTGTTTCATTTTAAGTCCGGTGCAGTTTATTTGTGAAAAAAGTTTGAAAATAGACCATTCTATGACAGTGCACCTTATAATCCAGAGCACCCGATAGTGCGGAAAATACGGTACTGTTGGGACGATTTTGACAGCCATTGGTCACTCTGGATTCTAAATCAGAATTGGTTGTGAAAAAAAAACAAAAAAACATATCAGTTGATCTCTGCTTTGAATCAATAGTCTCATTTATCAAAATATTTCTGCAGTGCATTATTGCGACAGGCCTGTATTGTCTTCTCACATTTTCTGCTTGGTTTGTAGAAATGACAAGCTGAAGATCCACATGAGGAAGCACACAGGAGAGCGGCCGTACCCTTGCCCACACTGCTCCGCCCGCTTCCTGCACTCGTATGACCTGAAGAACCACCTGTCTCTGCACAGCGGGGCCCGGCCTTTCGAGTGCCCACTCTGCCACAAAGCCTTTGCCCGAGAAGACCACCTGCAGCGACACAGAAAGGGCCACAGCTGTCTGGAGGTACGCACACGGCGCCCCCGACGCGGCCCCGATCCTGTAGATGACCCCAACCAGGATGGGAAAGAGTCCATCTCTGTCCAGTCTATGCAGGGACACTCTTCGGGATTCCTAGCACTTCGAGAGAGCGTGAAAAGTGAGAATAGCTCGGCTGCTGGTCCTCCTTCACTCCAAATGTTCCACGAGGACAGTGAAAGAGAAAGAGAGCGTACAATGGCGCTGCAGGCTCTGGCTCAGCTTGCACCCCTCCGGCTCGCAACCCACCCCGCCCTGTTCCTCCGCAGTCTGGAGCTCCACAGCAGACAGGCCGAGGAGTCAGGGAGGGCCCACGCTATAGCCTCACACCGGGGGGTCTGGGGGGACCACCTGGATGAAGATGTAGCAGATGAAGACGCCGAGGAAGAATGAAGTGTGCGTGTGCGCATTTGTGGTAAAATATCCACGCTAAAAAAATCTCACTCAGGTGGTTGGACTTGTAACGTGCTGCTTCTAAAAGTCATGCTTTAAAAAGATGTAAAAAGAGAAATATGGAAAACGGGTTTATTGTCGATTTTAAATGTTTGTCTTCTGGCTTTTTCTTTCCTATCCTGTTTGTCGGTTTATTTTATGTATATTGAGTTTATTTTTAAAGTACGTGAGTGAAGAATGTATATTTACTGGGATCATTTTTACTATGCAATATAATCAGTTGAGTTTCATTATAGGAGAATATCATTTATGGTACAGATGTAGTTATGCAACCTTGATTCAGGTGCGTTTTCACACCACTACCATCCTCTGGTGCTGACAAGTGGAAATGCAGTTAAATTAATGAAACTTACATCGTTAGCAATAAAGTCCTTTTTGTCTTTCTGGTTGGAGACAAAGATCTTGATTTGGTGTTGAACCAAAGATTTAAGTTTAACTTCTCAAGTCTCTAAAGCAACAGAAGAGGAGAAGTAGTAGCCAAAGTTGGGTCATTCCAGCTGTGAAAGCCATGTGAGAAAGAATTAGCTTCCATTTTATGTTTCAGGGCCAAAGGCTCTGTCGAATGCCTGACCGAAAATGACAAAGTCTAGGTCAACAAAATGAAGAGAAATTGTAGCGCTCTCCTCCTTTTGTGATCAACCAGTCCCTTTTACTGTATTTATTTTTTATTTATTGTTATTTATTGCTTTAGTTCTGGTCTAATCCTGGGCAGGACACAGTGAACACATCACTGCCTTGGCTGGCCTTTGTTAAAACTTATCACCAACATTTTGCCCCTTTTTAATTTTGGTACCAAATTACAATTCTTTCTCCAAATGCATTCTTTGCACATTAAGTTCAGCTTTAGCACATTCCACTCAGCAGGTAACGCTGTCCTCCTGCTTTCCTCTTATTGCATCTGTTGTACTGTATCATATTTATTAAGGGGCCATTGCTGATGTCTCTCCTTAATGACCAAAAAACTAGGGCTGTAGTCGACTAAAGAAATTCATAGTCGATTAAAGACGTGTCCTTTTAGTTGACTAAAAGGGGGAGTGGCAAAAACTCTCAAAACAGCAATGCATCTCTATGTATCTGACTCAAATACTGCAATCACACCTGCACGGGAGGTCACGCAAAAACAACTATTTATACAAAAAAAAAAAAAGTACTAGGCAAAAATGCACTTACATGAAGACAGATTAAACTTGTGAATCATGAGTTTAATCTGATTTATTACATACAAATCTTCGGGTTAATTCACTCACTAACTTGTCCTATCTGCTGTTGTACCATAGAAATACTTATAATCTAAATAAAATGATTAATCGACTACTCAGAATTTTGCTTGACTAAGACTCCATCAAATGATTAATCGACTAAACGACCAAAGGACTACAGCCAAAACAAAAACATCACTTCATATTATCATTACATTATTACATATTAATTATTACATTGTTATGCAATAGCTTGGGAAGATTGTAACCTTTTTCTCTCCTTGTCCTTGTGTATAACAGGTTTAGTCTTGTCTTGCTTTGTTCACCTTCTGCTTATTTGCACTATGAGATTGGAGCTTTCTGCCTTTCATAGTATATTTTATTAACTTGGTACCATTTAAGACTGTGAGTTTAAAGAGAACTTAATATAAAACGCTGTCCACATTTTAGTACAGAGAGAAAAAAAACTATGTATATTCCAATACAAATGCCTTAGATTTTTTGTTGTGCTGTAACTATACTCAGGAAACCTTGAGCATTGCACTAAAAGAGTAAAGTAGAAGAAATTGTTGGTGCTGTCGGACAATAGACACTTTGTGCACAAATAAGGCTGAGAGAAAACTGATGTTTAACATAAAGTAAAAGAGAAGCAAGTGGGGCTTGACAATAAATTAATTTGATTTACTAGTCACCAGGGTTACTTTTCTAACTATCCCCAGTTTCATTAGCTGTAGCTGCGATGCTTTGGTGTATAATTTGTAATACACGTTTGTTGTATGCTACAGAGTAATGTTAAAGGTGCACTATGGAACTTTCCTGGTGGGGGATCTGGCACCTGCTTGTCTCCATGGAGATATTATTTCTTTGCCTCGAAGGTTTACAGCAAGGGTGTCCAAACTCTAGCCCCGGGGTCAAACCAATTTTTATTAAACTTCAGGCCTCCTGCTGAATTGGCATAAATGATCATAGGCAGCACATTTTTACTGCAAATTCAAGTATTTTTTTTATCACTGTAACCTCTGTACCACTGGAACATTGTATTTCATTGTAATACAGACCTAAATGAGGCCTGGAATTAGTGTTAAAGGTGTGGCTCTGTAAAATGCAGCTATGCGAAACTCTTTCTGTATTGATCACCAGTCCACTGTCCTCTATAAAAAAGTGTTTCTATATCCAGCCTTCTATGAAAAAAGTTTGGACACCCCTGATTTACATTTACAGTATGAAATTTAGCTTGTCTGTTTTCATGGAGATAAGCTGGTCAGGTCAGATCTCCAAAATGCAACTTTAAACCATGGATAGGGATCAAATCTAACTAAAAATATGGCTTAAATTATCATAGAAATTAAGTCAAACATGAAATTGAACTGACCAAAAAGCGCTTAATAGTGGGACCAAATGTTGCTTAAATCTTCCACCTTTTGGCTTGTTGGATTGTGTTATTGTCGAGCCCTGTTAGTGCGGATACTGGCCTTATGGAACCTGTCTTACTGGTATGGCAGTAGTGGGTCCTCTGCATGAATGCTTTGTTATGAATGAGACGGTAACTAAAGGTGATGCCAGCTGTGAAGTGCGTGTCTTTCTATGTGAACTGTTCTTTTCTTGGCTTTGGTGAAGGGACAGGAGTCGGCTCTGCATAGACTCCACTATCAGGGATGCTATTTTTGTTTTTTAGTCTTTAGTGGGCCTTCTCAGAGATGTCAAGTTCACATCATTTGTTTCAATAATTGTAAAGAAAATAAAGATATGTAAGCGTACTCTGTCATGTCTTTATTGAAATTATTTATAGCAGTCACAAAATAAAAGTGGATTTGACCATTATTGAGCATTAATGAGGTTATTTTATTGTTGACTGAGTGATCGTGTCTCTGTGAACAATTAGAATTACTCAAGTTTTAAACAATGAAAAACATAATTGAAGCAGCAATAAAAGGATCCATAAGTCGCCTATTTGGACATTAAATGTAGCCCATTTCCTTTTCAAGATTCAATTAAACTAGCAATATTGGAATAAAATAGTCTGGCGAACTGAATATTGCAGGCCTACATGCAAATCGTGACAAGGCGACCCAAAAAAAAAAAAGGTTTATAGCATCATATTTTACTAAAACACCAATACGAAAATTTCAGGAATGTTTACGAATAGTTATTGTTGTTTAAATAGTTTATATTTTTTCCACAGCCTGAAGTATGTTGTTCGTATTGATTAATAAAGGTATAGTCTATGCTTATGTTATAGAAATAAAGAAATGTTTTGCCTATTTAATTTCCATTTAATTTCTAGAATGGTCATTTAAGGGCAATGTTTTCCAACCGGAGATATGGGGCCCCCTGGTGGTAGTTACAATTATTTCAGATTTAAAAGGTGAAATTGCCTTGCAGTTTTGTGAATGTTTTTTGCTGTACATTTTACATGATTAATAATATCTCTGTAGGATAATTTTTGCATAAATATTAGTCAAACTATAAAATAGAAAAGTTATAAATGGTAATACTAGAAAACACAATATAAGGGGTACTTAATAAGAATCTGAAACAACACATGAGGGCGTCCTTTAACAATGGACGCTTGCTGTACAGTTATCCTTAGAATACTGACACCTACCTTTGTAAGTGGACTAAAAGAGAGCACCTGGGATAAGTGGAGAGGTGGAGATGTGGAGGGGATCTTGGCTTCACTCTGATCTGTCGCATCACCTCATGGCCACAGGTGGGTCTCCCTGCGCAAACTCCGGAAAAAAAAAGTTCCTCACAAAACACCGGCCTAGGCTACATCTATTAACTTAACATGTGTCAGTGAGTAGTTATTGCAGTTCTTTTGCCTAGAGGATGTAAACTTATGTATAACATTTGGTGAAATGAAGAGACAGTGTGTAACATGTCAGTGCATAGAGTCAAGTCATATTTATCTCAGTGCATTATAAATCCTAGTGTCTCCAACCTTGAAATTGAAAATTACTTCTGCATGGAACAGTCTTGATTTAAACCTGTCCATATCTATTTATTACAATCTTCATACAGTAAAGTAAAGCAGGATAAATACAGACAGACAAAAAGGCACATTTCTTCTTGCACTATTGAGAGGGCAAGCACAACTGCGTGGAATATTCTCAAAAAATGTAATAATTTTAACTGCACTGATTGTATAAAGTGAATTGTAGTTTTGCATCTGTTATAAATTCATTGAGGAACAACAAAGTTTACCCTTGGCCATGGATGTCTAGTTGTGCATATGATTGAAAGGTTTTCATTCAGCACTCTTCTCTCTCATTTAAATTTTATGATGAATATTTTTGTTTTGATTTGTTTGTGTTTTTAATGTATTTCTTATTCTGTAAAGCACTTTTAATTATTTGTGTACGAACTGTGCTGTACAAATAAACTTGCTTTGCACTTCTGTTACTAAAAACAGTGTGCATACTTTTACAGGCCATACTAAAAGTGCAAGATGTGCAAAAAAGACAATAAGTCAGACAATAGCATTATTTATGTGGTTAGTGTCTGTCCTAAAAAAAGGTATATATATATATATATATATATATACACACTTTCTAAGTGATTAAACAATTTTAGCAATTGACACTTAAATCATAAACATTTTTGTCACCACAAGCTTTTTTCCAGTCACACATCTTTTTACACAAGCTGATCCATTACCGCTATTAGAAAAAAAAACTGCATACACACATAAAATGACAATAAATTATGTTTAATTTATTTTAAAAAATTACATGAATAATCTTACTGCAAATTCATGTAGTCTCTAGTGAGTAGCAAATGGAGGTTTATCAATGACAAGGCAAAATCTAAGGGCTACACGTTTTCTAAATAAATCTTTTAGCTCGTGTCAGGCAACTTAACCTAGAAACATAGGTTGAAATATTCGTCATGTCAATTCATACAAGTTTGCAAAGTGTTCAAAATTAGCTTTTAACTAAACTAAATGGCCAGATACTAAAAGGATAGAGAACACTGATAGAATTGAGAGTTCGGGCAATGTTGGCTCAGATTACTTTGTACAAAAATAGCACAAATTACTATAAGGTGGGATATGGGTTGGGGGTCTTACGGAGCCATCCAAAAAGGCATAGCCGGTTGCTGTGTCTGTGTTTTAGGGCGCAGGGGAGGAGGGGGAGGACAGCGGAATCCCTGAGCCAGCCCGGGTGAGTTAGAGGTGGAAGGTGCTCCCCCAAATGTCCCGGGAACAGAGGTTTTGGAGTTAGAGTGGTCCTCCTCTTCATCAGATGAGTCACCTGTATATGCTACCAAACCTGTACGCATTCTTTTTACTGTCGGCTCTAGAAAAACAAAGACCAAAGAAGAGAGAAAGAGGGAGACACAAGGAAAGAAGCACAATACAATACCAAAACAATGCAAAAATAACATTAATGCACAACACACAGAGAAGGGAGAATCAAATTGTTAATAGTTTTAAAATTTGTAGTTAGCATGGAGGGGCCCAGTCAAAAGGCAGGTTGGTGGGACATCAAAAGGATGGCAGGACAAAGTCAGAGGATGGCGCCCCCCAATGGCAGCATCCCGAATCGCGCAGAGAAACATGAAAGAGAAGAGAACACAGAGAAAGAGAAAACACAAAAACAGGAGAAGTTTTTATTAGTCAGGAATTAAAACAAGATTAAAAGTGACATTTGAAAGGGAGACACATTGGAACACAAAATCTAGGCTAGGCTCTGTGCCCAGCCTTAACTTTAAGATATTTCCGGCTCCACAAGTTTGCTGAATGTCTCTCCCCACTCTTCACTCCCATTTGACGCAGCTCACTGTCCTGTCTAATAAACCTATGAGCCAAAAAAAAAAGTAAATCTTTTCAGCTGAGCTAAAATGGAGGCTGCGTTCACACTTGTCCTGGTGTCATCCAGGATTAGTCCTGATGTAGACTTTATTTGATCCCATTCTAGTCCAGTTTTAGTCCTGGTCTAGGGCAGGTTTAGTCCTGGGATTTGCCCCAGTTTAGTCCAATTTTGACGTAAAGTGAGTGCAAAAGTGTGAACGCAGCCAAAAACGTCCATCTCACTATCTGGAGTTTCTAGTCGTAGCAGCAGTAGAGTCCTGGAAGAATCATAAAAAATGTAAAAAACAGTTTGTGTCCTGGATTCACAAAAATGGAGAAGAAAAATGTAATAAGGGCCTTATAATAAATACCCATGGTAAAACTGTTTTGAGAGCACAGATTGAGAGCATCAACCTAGATCAGGAGCATCAGTTTAATAAACTGTTTTATGTACAACTTCAGAATGACACCTTACCCATTGGGCCTTGGGGTGCTGTTCGTTCCTCCATCCTGGGTCTAACCACATTCATAGGCAACAGCGGAGGAGGCATCAGCTGCCGACTGAAAGGATAAAGCAGAAAAAATAAGGAAACAAATCAACTTCTAGTTGTAAATTTTAAAAAATTAAATAAAGACCCAGCACTCATACCTGTCCCTCTCACTCGATGGGCCGGAGGAACTCGGAGGTGGGGGTCCTGGCGTCTCTGGGGTGCCCACTGAGAAGCCTGCACCTAAATTAGTCATATGAATGGGTCCATGCTATGAGCAGAAAAACACACAAGTGCCATTAGCAGACATCCTCAACTAAGCCCTGTCCTAGCAGTTAAACGTCATAGACCTGGACAATACAAGAGTGACAAAACTGACTAAACAGAAACTAAACACAGACATGCTTGAAAGGTCATTTAAAGGTGCTCTATGTAACTTTTCTAGTGTGGGTCTGTCACCAGCATGCCTCTTGGGAGACTGTATTGCCTTGAATGTTCCACAGTATGGCATTATTATTTTCTCACTGTGAGCTGGAGTTTGCATCCTTGTCTCCATGGGTAAATAGATATCACACTGTGGAAAACTCTGGGCAATGTAATAACATCATGGAAATAAATAGATGGTGGTGGACCCATGAGATGAGTTACATAGTGCAACTTAATACTTGGCATGTTTATCTAGACAATACAGGCTTTATCACACAAGGAATACACACAAGAACTGTTATTGTTGTTAGGGAGGTCTTCAGTCTGATATACCTTAAACCTGGTTAAAATTGTAATTATGAAAACAATAACTAAACCTCTGCCCTACAGAAAAGTACACAGCAATAACAAGAAGTATTAATACACTTGGCATGACCTGTGATCACAAATCTAGTCATTAGTATTGACTTGACAAACTCTATAGTATTAAATATACACCTGATATCCAAGGAGTCCACTGTCCCTCTCGTCCGGCACCTCTTCAGTGAAGCGCCGTTTCTGTGGTGGGTTGGCTGGGGCGGAGGAGGCCATGGGTTTGGGGGTCACTGGGGCTGTTGGTGGAAAAGTTACAGAGGGAAGAGTCTGCAAAGTAAAGGAAACAACATGTGATTGGACAATATGGATTTCAATATAAATTTTCTGAACATGAAAATTCAATTAAATGAAAGCCTAGGGCCTAATTTCTCATTAAGTGTAAATGTAAGCCCTCATAGAGCACCCTGCCCTCCATTTAGAAGTAAAAAATTTGTCAAAATGTAACAACCTGCTGGCCTCCATTTATATATGAAAACCCACAAGATAATTATTAAATACAAAGTACTGTATTTGGTAAGAGGTACAGTGAGTTGGTGCCGTGTCTCACCTGAGGTATAGTTCCTGGGGGTTGGAGGGGAGCAGAAACAGAGGTGGGCACTGGGATGTGAGCAGGAGCAGTGGGGTATGGGGGGGTTACAGCTGGAGCGGGGTTGATGTGAGGGGGCACTGTGTATAGGGGGGGCACAGGCTGAGGCTGGGGTTGGGGCTGGGGGGCAGGTGCAGGGGCCGCTACAGGGACAGGGTAGCCTGGAGGATACCCGGCAGGAGGGTAGTAAGGAGGCTGTGGAGGAATCCCATTCACTATTGACGGAGGGGTGAAACCTGTTGGACAAGATACAGACAGAATAAGAAATGTTAAGTGTCAATCTGCGTAAAGGTACTTTATAAACGCCTCATATGAACGCTTATCATGAGCTACATTCCTTACCAAATTACTGTGTCTTGGAAAAGACTAGAACAAGATTTTTTGTATCATTTAAGCTGAAATAACTGCTTTATTACACTACTGGTCAAAAGTTTTAGAACACCCTAATTTTTCCAGTTATTTATTGCAATTCAAGTCGGGCAAGTCCAATGAATAGTTTGAAATGGTAAAAAGGTAAGTACAGAACAGCCAGAGGTAAAAAAAAAAAAAAAAAAGATAAAAGATAACAAAACACAAGTCCAAGCTCTGCCAAAACTACCAGGAAAAAAGAACAAGATGGTAAAGCTTGAAAACATGAAGTGTCCAGCACAGTCTCCAGACTTAAACCCCATTGAGCTGGTTTTGGGATGAACTGGACAGAAGAGTGAAAGCCAAGAAACCTACAAGTGCCACACATTTATGGGAACTTCTGCAACAGCCTTGGGAAGAACTTTCTGAAGAATATTTGATTTCTATTGTAAAAAGAATAAGCCACGAGTGTGTTCAGCTTTTATATGTGCCAAAGGTGGACACTTTCATGAATCAAAAGTTTAGAGTATGTTTTGGTCAACAGTAAACAATAAAAAACTGGAAAAAGTGTGGTGTTCTAAAACTTTTGACCAGTAGTGTATAATAAGGCTAAAAGTGACCATATGCAATTTTTAGGTGTTATTAATGAGTGTACAATAGCTGCAATGGGCCAGCTTTGAGAGAGCATTCACACTTGCAAAGACACCACAACAAAATTAGGACTAAAGTGTGACTAAACCTGGAATTAAGCCAGGAGTAGAAGAGGACTAAACAAAGTCTACATCAGGAGTAAACTGGGCTCAAACTGGAACCAAAACAGCACAAGTGGGTGTAGTAAGTGTGAAAAACAGTAGTTCGCCTACCTTGGGCTGGCATCATGGTGTTCATTTGGCTAAGAAAGCGGGAATATTCTGCATGAACCTAGAAAAAAAAACAATATGCGAAATACGTCTAATCAAAGTTATAAGCAAAAATGTGGCAAGTTTAGTAAGGTGTTGTTATTGACTGTTGTGTAATAATTTCTTATGTTTATATTACATAAACATCACAGAAATCTATTACTTACTGTCTGGAGTAGATTCTCACAAAGAGTTTTGGCTGCTGCAAGTCCCTCAGGTTTAGAATGACTAAAGAAAAGCAAAGAAACATCAATGCTGCGAAATTATGTGAAAGGACAACTAAATCAATTCAACTTTATTAGGACCAAATGCTTTGATTTTGGCGAGTTCCTTTGAACACAGAAATCTTATTATAAAAGGATCAATATATGAGTCAAGTAGATGCATTAAAAAAGCAGCAGAAAAAAAAGGTGGTGGGCAATCTGTTGCCAAAATAAGATTTAGCAACAATTGAGGTATAAAAATTGTAAAATTCACCATGTTTATGCCAATTCTCAGTTCTGATCAAATTAACAAGATGAAAAATATAATAAAACAAACATATTTGTAACATTGACTGGCTCATTACATCTTACTGATTTACTCTTGTGTCTCGTCGCACCATTGTAGATGTTATAAAATATTCAGCGAGTAATGGTAGCACCAACAAATAATCTGTAAAAGAAAATGTCCTGAATAATGCTGACTAACCTGATATAGATGTACATGGGTTCAAACGCCTCTCGTCCGGATGCAGGCTCTAAACACCCTGAGCCTTTTCCTCTGAGAAAAACTTTAGCTCCAGTTTCAGCCTGAATGTGCTGCAGGTACGAGCAGCCAGGACCCTCCACACGCTCTTTAACCACAAACCCCGGGATGGCCTGATCCAGACCCACAAATAACTTATCCTGAACAAAATGCAGCTGGAAAGAGAAAAGATGTAATGCACATTATTGGTTACTTAAAGCCTGAAGCCTGATGGAGTGTGTCCATCACAGCTAATTGGGGCTGCACAAAACATAAGGTTCTCATCATTTTCTTATTAAGTCTTAATGTGGTCTTGGTTTAATCTTACTGTTAATTTTTTATTTTTACTTTGACAAAGTAGTACTTTAACTAGTGATTTAAATTTACACTATGCAACTTTTCAAGTAGAAGTTTTGCTTGTCTCCATGGAGATTTACATTACCTGGAATGTTTCACAGTATAACACCATCTACGTGAAGACAAGCAAGTGACCCCACCAGGCTGAAGTTCCTACTCTTTTTTCACTGACAAAATTTCAATACTTTTCCATGACTTTTTCATGACCTAAAGTGAATTTTCCATGACTTTACGGCACCTACATGTGTAAAATGGATCATACTTTTTGGGCTAAATATGAAATATTAACCCTTTCCACTCACCTTATGGTTTTGTATTACAGTGTTTTAACATTTAAAAATACTGTTAAAGCATTTATTGTCTCTTTTAAACAAAAGGTGCACACGTTTGGAAATAATCATAACAGCCTAATGATAATTTAACAGAATGCTGTAGTTGTGTGAAACAGATACTAAAATTCCATGACTTTTCCAAAACATTTTTGGAATTGAATTAAAAAATTTCCATGACTGTGGGAACCCGGATGTCAAATCTATGGAGATGTGACTTCGCTCACATTAGAATGCAGGTTTTTAAAGCATTTTCAAGCCATAACTTCACCCATAGTTAAATAAATGCATGTTAGATAAGTTAAATGGAACATTCCAGATACAGCAATTACATCTCCATAGTGGCGGATCCCCTATTGCATCATTTTCATATTGTGCAGCCCTCTGGTTATAACTGAATGTAACCATGATCTCCCTTACTCCAGTCTGTGGGTTTGGCTTGTGATGAGTGATGGGGGCCATAGAGGGAGGACTGGGCTGGTGGTACACTGTGACTGTGGCTCCACTTTGAGAAAAAGACGGAGCTGATGGAGCAGTGGCAGCTTTAACCACACCATTTGTGATAATCTCTTTGATTCTGTTCACAGCCCCTGAAAGAAATGAAGAAGATGTCGTCCATTATGATGATTTTAATAGGTTAAGTTCACATTAAATAATAAAAGTCTAAAATGGTTTATAACTGAGTTGGAGGACAGGTCAGAATTCTGTGGTTTAACTTTGAGATTGCAGATTTTTTGTACTGGTTTAAGGTTAATATCTGTAAATGCAGGACCTACTCACTTGAAATAAAAACTGGCACATAGTTCAACGTCTTAAGTGTCACCATAAATCAAGAAAAGTTAAACAGATTTGTCATATTAGCTATAGCAAGTGGAGCCCAAAAAACTCCAAACGCATGATTAGTGTCAGTTGAAAGGACTTAAAGCCATAAGATTAACGTAACAATTTTGTAGAGCCAATCCTTAACAAATAAGGTTCAACATTTGTCTCTCATAAGCTTTTTGCAAATACAGTAAATCTTCCGTATGAAATCATGACATAATTTTTGAAGTTAGTTAATCATATTTATAAATAATTACTCACGGTCTACTAGCTCTCGCGTCTGAGCTTGAACATGTAGATACAGAGGTCGGTCTCTGGTGGGGAAAACAATTTTGTAAGTAAACGTATTTTATTGTCTTACTAATAACAAAACCTTGTAATTACCCTGGAAGCCCTTTTGATTTCTCTTCAGTCGTCATATACCGCCCCCGAGTTGAAACTGCAGCACCACTGACTTTACTAATCTTGAAAGCAAATTAAAAGAGATATTTTTAAGAATAAATTTGCATAAAAGTCCAACTAAATATTCACAAACACACAAACCTCGTCTTGTGTTTGTCCACGAGTCAGCAGATTTCTACAGGTGATTGGCACATCATTAATCTCCACTTCGGCAACAACCAGGTCATCTTTGGCTTTGGAAAGCAACGGAGGTTTTGCAACACCCAGAATCTAACAGAAACATGTACTATATGTTAGATATAATTGTCCATAGAGAATAGTATTAACTATTGAGTACAATACAGTTCCTTATTAATAGAACAGATTATAGTGCCCCCCGCTCAATATTCTGAGGGTCTTTGTTGGGTCCTGGTTTGAAAACAGTTTAGTCCAGATCATGTAGACTTGGGTGTAGTGTTTAGCGCTGATCTAGTCCAGGATAAGTTCAAAGTGAATTTAGTTCCAGTTTAGTTTCTTTTTTTAAATTTTGGTTTATGAGTAAGTGTGAACAAATAAACTAAATATTTTATCTTTTGAAGGCATCAAATAGCTGAAGAATATGAACAACCCATTACTATTTGACTATTTTACTATCTGAGCTATAACTATCTATCTAAGAAAATAACACTGTTGCTTATTGTATTGTCTTAAATATAAAAACTATGTGGTTGAAAAGAATTGCTTAGTAAAACTGTATTAAGTGAGTTTTATACTCCATGAAAGGGTACAAAGGAGTATAATTTATATAAAAATGTGTTATGCAACATTGCCACAGTAATAATATATATGAAACACTGACTATATTCTTACCTTATCGGGCGGTCCTGGAGTATTGATCTGTGAAGGCTTTAGCTTGCCCTTTGCCACCAGCATGGCGTTGATCTTTGCAGCCACAGCAGCAGCCGCATCCAGAGCTCCGGACGGGGCCGCCTCACTCTCCCCCGAACCCCCAGACCCACAACTCCCAGAACCAGGACCCCCAGAAACAGGCCCGGGCTGATCCCATTTACTCCGGCGGCTGTGGGGTGAACACAACAGGGGTTATCAACTTTCTGCACACAAGTTACGACAAGAGCAGGTGTTTATATTTAGAGGAGCATTATGTAACTTTTCTGGAGGGGGTTTCCCACCGTTTTTCTCAAGAGACTTTTATTTTTTGCTTAGCCTGGATTGCTCTACATTATGTTTTCCCATGGGGCCACATAAGAAACAGAAAATATTGTGGAGGGCCAGGCTAAAATGCTTAACTCAAACCTAATATTAATTGCATTTCTTTTATTTAAAAAAAACAACAACAAAAAACAATAAATAGCATTGTTTTGAAGCTGGTAAGACTGGTAAAAGTTTATGTTATGACTAAACAATGAAAAAGTGAGGTTATCTTACAAAAAATATAATTCAAAAAACACCTCTAAAATAAAAGCAATACAGCTTTAGTCAATGCATGAGATAAAATGATAAAATGAGCCAAATGAGCTTAAAGGGGCTGGTCAGAGTCAACCAAAGGGCCATATATGTCAATGCCCAGGTCTGATCTACTTTATGACTTTACACTTTCATTTATTCAATTACAGATGCATAATTTTAACATAATAAATGCAATAAAAATATGCATGGCTAATCTGATTTGTAACTTGGCTTGTTTGTGCCACGTTCTTGTCACCATGGAGACAGTGAAATTGCTTAATGCCTTACTGTGGAACATAATAGGCAAATGAATAACATCTCCTGAAAGTAAAGCAGGGGGCGGACCCAGCACCAGAAAAGTTACACAGTGTACCTGCAGACACACAGCTACATTACAACATGCACAACTTTTATTCGATGCTATATTGCAATTTTAGCAGATAAACGCGTGCATGTGGATATTAAACCACAAATTAACGCAAATGTTAGCTTTTTGCTAGCTAGCACGAGAAGAAATATGCTGCAGAGCAATAAAATACAACTTGAAAACCATAAAAAACACAACATTATTTCTCTGTGCACTCACCCGCTGTTTTGTGACCCAAATGACATCTTAAATATAAATCTCGTTGCAAAAAAACCCACAAATTGTTTAGGTCTTTGGCTGCAGCCCGTGATGCTTTGGACTGTTTTCTCCTCTCACAACACCATTTCCGTCTCCGGTGCAACTCCAGCAATTTTGCGCCAATTCCGCTAGAGTGCGCCAAATCTGCGGCGGATCAGTGGGGTTTCTTTTACCTGAGGTGGGATGGGACTGCACAAACTCACATGTACCGGACTTTTGTCACCTGTCTCCGTCTAAAGAGACACTTTGCGGGTCCATTTCACCCAAGGTAGGTACAAAACTGCGACTAATCTTTGTCAAACTCTCAAAACACGTGGTTAATTTGGGTTATATTCATGTTGTCTGCTTGTATGGTCGTTTTATTTTGTGAAATTATCCTGTGAAGCACTTTTGGAGTCACGATGCTAAGTAAGCAAAAAGGTAAAACTGCAAACTAACTTGGAACTGCTTGTTTAATTGAATGTATTGTTTCTGATTTAGAACACCAAAGTCATCTTAGCCTAAAACTGTCGTTGAATGAACTGTCCTTATAAAGAGGTAAGCAGTGAAATTGTGATGATTTTACTACAAAAATGTCACCAGATTATTCACAGAAGTTAAACTCAGTGCAGCAGGTTTTTTATTGATATTGCTTGGTTTCAGATTGCATCACATCAACAACAGATGAACAACCTTTAATACAGATTAGGGCAACTAAAGTGTGATTTTCTATTAAATATGGTGAATTCTTGGATCTACTCACTCTTATAAATGATCAGGTTCAACATTTGTGAATCTACCTTAAGGATATTTTGTCACATGTCAGACTCTCAGATGCAAAGGCAAATGCAAAGGGGTTCTTTCTCCTACAATCTGGGAGTATGGCATCATCATAGTCTACAATCTTAAAACCACCACTTAAGTCCATTCAGAGGGTCCAGAGCTCTGGAGCAGAGTCGAGGTGTATTGTTGAGATGCAGGTGTTTAGTTACTGACCACCACCATCACAGACATGTTGCACTGGTGCAGGTTACAGGTGAAGGAAGGTGAGAACACACACCCCAGACTCAACCAGAGACCCGAGCTAAATAACTTATGTTTGTCTTTCAGGGGAAGAACGTCTTAAGTCCTGCACTTGGGTCCAATTATTGATTATGTAAGAGAATACACACAAATACGCAAACACTTAAAAGAATGTATAGGTCTTAATGGGCACCTTTCTTGCACCAAAATAAAAAAATAGTTTGTAAAGTTTCATTATTGTTTTGAAGTAACAACACTTTTACTTTTACAAAATTGTCTTTGGCTTAGTTATTGATACTCATTATAGTTTGAATATAGCAGAATTTGCATATTTTATTCAGTCAGTCTTATTAGGGTTAGTACTGTATTATGTTACAACTAGGGCTGTCACAACAACACATTTTGAACTATGACATATTTCTGAGGTAAATATAGATGATAAACAATAATAATTAATAATTTAAACGAATTAATAAAGCAGAATTATCCCCAAAAATGTATTCTAAATGAACAATATTGTTAAAAAAACATCATTTCCAAAAAAAAATATTAGTAGAATTAAACACTAAAGTAATAATTAGTTTGTGTCTATAATGAATCACATTTCAAAACTTCTTCAGGTCAAATCTTATTATACTGCAAAAAAAAGTCTCACTATTACAAAGAAAAAGTACCCATGATAAATACTGTCCCTCCCAAAAATAATTGTTCCTTCTATCATGTCTGGAACGATAAGTCAATATAGTAATTATCATGACAGCCCTAGATAGTGAAGTATTTTGGAATGACTATCTTTTCCTTCTTATTGATAAATATAAAGTATTGATAATAATAAAAACGTCATACAGTCTATTCTCTACCCACTGGCCACTGCTGAACATTTTTAATGCAGTCATTGTTACCACCATTGCATAGGTTGTTTCACCCTTGTCACCAGCAGATGGCGTGCTTGGCTTCACACAGTTTCTACTATACCTTTCCTTGACTTTCTTGTAGACTTCTTGTTAATTTTTAGAAAACAAAACAAAACAAAAAAACTTTGAAAATTTAAAAATACATTTAGCTTACAGTAAAATAAATCTGTGTATTTTTTCCTACTGAACTAGGCTTAAACTCAACAAGGCATATAATTCTGCCTTTGTGATGTCCAATATCTTGTATATTCTCAGGATCCAGAGGAGTGTCCGGAGGTCAGAGGTCACTGGTTCTGACGCCTGAGCTGACGGAGTTGTCTGTTCATGTGTGGAGTCGTGCGGCTGGCGAAGGAGAGAGAGCTGTGGTGAGACATGCTGTGTTTACCGTGTCTGTAGTCAGAGCCCAAGTGTGAACCGTAATGTGCGTGTTGGTTGATGTAACCCCCAGCCCTGAGGCCCTGCGGCGCTGTGCAGTGGCCCGGGCTGGCAGCTGACAGTGGGGTGAGAGCTCTGTGGAGGTGATGGACAGAAGAGCGCCCCCTATCTGAGCCTCCGCGGGCTGAACAAAGAGACACTGTGAGCCCAGAGCTTCACAGTGTGGCGTCAAACCAGCGATTACAAGCAGTTTAGACAGAGCTGTGTAGAGCACATGCGTGACTGCCGTAAATCTGAGCGGCTTGTGCTTTGTTTTATCAGAAAATGTTTTATTGCCATTGTCAGTGAACAAAATTTATAGGCTATGAATGTGCTTTGGAAATATACTGCAACATAAAACGATTAATAATACAAAATATAGTTATTGCTTTTACTTATTGTTATATTCCAGAGGCTTTTAGAAGGGATACACCAATACAATATTGGTATTGGTAATACTGATTTTTTATTTTTTATTTTTTTACAGAATCAGATGTAGACTTCCCGATATCGGTTCAGCCAATATTCTGGTTGGACATATACTTGTAAATTGTTGTTTTAAGACTTATTTACTGGTCGTAATCAGCCCAGAAAGTCTGAGAGATAAATAACAGAGACATAACAAAGTTTTGTCTTATTTATTTTTTGTTTTAAGGAAATAAATGCTATTTTTAGTCCTCATCCCGAGTTTTTAGTATCTAGTCAAGGATTGTCCAAAAATATTAATACCCACAGACTATTCATAATCAGTACTAAAACTTATTTGAGCAGGTATTTTTCTGATGTAGTGTAAAACCACATAGTAAAATTCATTGTGCAATATGTAACTTTTCTGACAATGTCAGAATTATTGTCAAATCTGTAGAGAGGTGAGCCTACGCTACACTTGGAACAGTATCCTATTTTTTAATTTATTTTTTATATATCACACATTTAATCACAACCGCTTGATTTATTTTTATTTTTTATTTTATTTATTTATTTATTTTTTCCCCAAAATTGTGCAGTGCAGGTATGGCAGTTTTAAATTTGACTAATCTAATTATCCTTTATCTTTGCATCAGATGAGAGTGTGAGAATTGTCTGTACTACAGTGCAGTTAGGATTGGAGGAGTGTGATTGTAGAGGGAAAACAGATGTACAGATTGAGTTTAGAGGGAATCTTTTCTGTGTATGTCTGGACCAGAACGGGAGCCTCTTATGCACCTCACAGCTTGATTCTGGCCTGTACTGTGGCCTCGTCTCGCCTTAGCAGCAGGGGGCTTTCCTGAGCGGACTGCCCAGGGGTGGGGCACCTGCGCCAGCCTCGCACACTGGTCAATCAGGGGGCTGGGCAGGAGGGGCGAGAGAGCATGGATGGAAAGACGTTTGGTGGTTCCAGGAATTGGACATGTGCGAGATTTATGAATTCCACAGGTACAACAGATGAGTCTGTGAAACCAAAATATTTGTGCTCTTGTTTCCCCTCACGACGAAGCCAGCCTTCACAATATATAGAGGAATAATTACAATTCAAGTTAAACCAAGACAAAGCTAAGTTTACAGACTGGCTCGTAAAGTAAGAATCTTAAGGTCGACCAAACCTTTGAAGTTTATGAAACACTCCATCATCCCTGAAAACTTGAATAATACTAGTGTTGTATTGAATTTTTAAATACACAGACATCCAAAACCTCCCAAATGAAAATGGAGCTAGCGTCCTACGTTTTAATATGCCCACTGCTGCTAAGTGTCGTTTTTGGATAGGTTTCATCTTTACATAAACTGCTACTCTCTCCGTCTTCTGTCACTTCGGAATGGTGCGTGGGTCCAAAAATCACCAAGGGATCACATTTTCAGACATTTAAAGTCAGCTCTTTGGTCACACAAATACTATAAAAATGTAAGGATGTAGAGAGCAAGTGTTGAGTGTCTAAAAGTTGGATGGATTTTGCATTAAGTCCACAGTCGAAGTGCCCCCCGCAGTGCGCCTGTGCAGGCTGCTGGATAATAACTGCTGTGGGAATGTTCTGAGGTATAGCCAGCCCAGGTAAATGAAAACACATGGTTCACTTAAAAGCTCTGTACAGCTCAGAAATAATGGCATTTCACTATTGAACCCTCCTCTCCCCTGACAAATGCTTTCAGTATGCACTTTGTCAAAATGTAGGTGTAAATGGAGCTATAAGACCCACTGTTTCACGACTTCTGCTCCTTAAATATTTTTCCCCAATGCAGGGTTAACCTATAAAAATCAGATGTTATTGCTCGTGATTCATGCTTTTATAGTGTATTTAATTTGAAATCTATCACATTTGTAATTACCACAGAGGCCGAAGGCAGACCTGTTATTGAAAATGACTCCTAACCATACAAAACTCCTGCTGTTTAATGGGTTTTAATGTGTTTGGATTGCCCTCATGTCTATTTGAGAAATAATGCAATAATGTGTTCAGCCTGAGGAGTTGTAATGAACACCGCTGAGTGATTTTACAGGAAATATCCAATGTTTAATGCACGTTTCATTTACTGCAATAAGTTTGTTTGTGTTTTATACTACATCAGGTACTAAATTATGGTTATAGTGTTATTACTGGTATTATGGTACTACTACTGATATCAGAAATTAGTACAGATTTGTTTTTTCTTTTTCATGCCAAGTTTTAATGCCTGAGACGGTCAGAAGTCAGGCAGTGTCAGCACAAATAAAAAACTGTTTATGTGTTTTGTCAGACAAAAAGTTGTTTATAAATGTATGAACTTATTCAGTTTTATTGTTCAAGATAATGATAAAGATTATAAGTAATAGAAAAACAATTATAAGTTAATTATTGTGTGTACTTACTATGTCAGTCTCTTACTTCTGCTGATCCATTTAAAAACACTTACCATAAAATTATACTTAAAATCTGCATCTGAAATTATATTGAGATGTGCACTACACTAGCTGACCTTATGAAATTGGCCACTGCTAACACATCCCCTGCTATTCTTTTTCCCTCAGTTTTGTCCCAAAATCCCTTATGTTTACACTTCGCTGTCAAACAACAATATTTGCTCATGTGCGTCACACAAGAGGCCGGGTACAGTGCTGCCTTTGAGACTCAAGACAGACCGCATCGTCCAGGAGCTGATCACACAAAAATACTATGATAGAGAATATGTACTTCACAAAGTGCTTCAGTGTTTTAGTTAATATAGCACTAATCATAATAATCTTAATGCTCACACCTGACAAAAACTCTGACCCAAACTGTAGGAGTTTGCTGGAGCTCCAACAATAATGACCAGTATACAGACTATAGAGCCCTATAACAGATTAAGAGAAGGCTTCATATAAATGCCCTTTATTTTGCATATTTCTGAACAAATTCAATCATTAAAAAAGCTTTTACACCTGTTTTCTGTAACATAAAGTATTTTATGGACATCATGCAAAAAATTTTCCCAACAAAAAAAAAAAAAACTTTCCTTTGAACCAAGTGCACCAGCTTTTACTGGCATTATATATTCACATGCTTTGCATAGTATAATTTATTAACCATTAATATCATACGTCTTGTTTTTTCATATTTGTATCTAAGTATATAAAATATGTATTGCATTTAGTTTAATTTAAGTTGTGCAACAGATGCCTATAATAATAACATAACATACATAATCCCATCCTAATAAGTAAAAAAAAAAAAAAAAAACAGCATTTGATGTGACACATTTTCAGTGATTGTCTTAGGCTTTTTAACTTTAAAACACATTGCTTTTTTTATTAATAGTAGACAAAGTGCTCTCATTTGCGTTGCTTTGAAAAGTTCAGACGCACACTGGTCTCAGGTGCATAGGGGATCTTGTGGTCAGTGTGTCTCTACTGCGGAGGGCTGCTCTTACGGCACAGCGTGTTGACGGTGTTCAGAGTCTGGGGGCTGCGTTTGCGTTTGCCCGTGAGCAGAGTGTAGAAAAACGGGTTCACACAGGAGTTCCCATAGGTCAGACTCGTCAGGATGCGGTTCACAGTGACCTGCGTCCCCACAGGGACAGTCCTTAACATGTCAGGCTGGTACAGAGGCAGCAGTTGCCACACCCAGAAGGGCAGGAAGCAAGCCCAGAAGGCCAGTACAATGCCCAGGATGAGGAGCAGGACTTTGGGTTTAGGAGCTCGAGGAGAGCTGGCACTGCTGTTCCCACTGGCCCACACTGGTTTGGTCTGAGACACCCAGTACAGCCGGCCGAGAGTGGCATACAGAGCGCCTATGGCCAGACCCGGGCCTAGGATACTAGTGCAGAAGAGGACGCTCAGATAGGCCTTGGAGCTTTGCTCGTCCCATGCGGGCACACACAGCTGTCCCTCCTGCTCGCCCCCGTCCTCCAGGTGCAGAGTGATCATCATGGGCAGACTGAGGGCCACCGCCAGCCCCCAGGCCAGAGCCACACGCAACAGTCCAGATGAGTTTGTGGAGGAGGTGTGCAGAGGGTGGGCCACAGCGCGGTACCGGTCAAGGCTCATAGCTGTGAGGGTGAAGATGGAGGCGTGCATCGTAAGCAGGTCCAAACTCAGGAGCAGACGGCAGCCCAGCTCCCCAAAGGCCCACCCAGACGCCAGGCTGTCGTACACGATGAAGGGGGCCGTGAACAGGTACAGCAGGTCTGCACAGGCCAGGCTCAGCACCTGCAGGTACAGAGAGGAGGTGGAGGAGGAGGAGGACACAGGGGAGGAGGTCGGGGACGTAGAGCTGGACAGGCACCGTGGCAGCGGAGCTCGCACAAAGCAGCATGTGACTCCTCCATGTCTCCTCCTGCTTCTCCTGCGCCTCAGCAGAAGCCCCAGAGTGTAGAGATTTCCCAAGATGCCGAGCAGAGACAGTAGGGACAGAAGTGAGCAGAACAGAGCTGTGGAGGCCGGGCTGGGAGACAGAGACTCAGATGGAGAGGACGATGGCACAGACATGTTTGGGGAGATGGTGACTGTGGACGGTGGTATTGGGCTGGAGAGGTCCATGGTATAGGAGGCTTCACAGTGAAGGGAAATGCAGGCTGCCTTCTGTAGTGGATAGTTTTAGCAGATAGAGATGGGGCGGAGGGAGCAGGTCACAGGAGAGAGTGGGATGGAAACACAAAATAAATTATTAGTGTTAACCACATCATGTCTGGCATAATTTTGGTTTCAGTTGAAGTTGCTTGTTTGACAGAGGTTTTAAGATAACAAGCATTTAAAACCTAGTTGGCTTTCAGTGTGCTGCAAATGGTGACAGCAGATAAAGTAAATAAAGTCTTATAAACATGTGGGAAAATGAAATGTCAGCAAAGCTCTGCTAGTTTATGTCTGGCCAGGAGCCTGCTCTGGTTGGCACAGTTATTCATGTTTTATATGTTTTCGGGGAGCTAGTAAGACTGTCTTAGTTTAAAAGGAACCATACATTTTCAAAGTCGGACTTCAATTAAAAGCTGCATGAACTTCCACCAGATTTTCCATTTGTTATTGTTTTTCTAGCCGTGATTTGAACCATGTTAAGGATTCTATATAATTTCTTTTGCATTGCATTGACTGTAAAGGATACATTTACTATTACTATGATATTGAGTTAATTTTCACATAAGTAGTCTTGCACCATGGGGTTGGGCTACGTGCCAGCCTCATTGTCATGCGATTTGCTGTTCACCCCAGGTTCAACTTAAAATTGTGGTGAAATACTTTGTAAAAATACATTTACTATGAGTTTGCTCTGAGCCTCGAGCTTTTTAATTTACAGACCTATAAAACAATCTTGTAGCAGTAAAATATGCAGTTTTAGAAGAGAGTTTAAATTTTGGAGGAATAAATAGGATGTCATGTGATCATTTTGTTAAATAGCACTGACCAAATAGGGCTTTGACATTAAAAGCCCTTATTTATTTATTACTTTCAAAAATAAAAGGCCAATTTACACAAGGAAGACCTTATTTTGTAATTTATTTGCCTTATCACCAGTCAGTTTATAATAGAGAATGACTGATGTTTTTGTTTTTTTCCGTGTCTGATACCGAGAAACCAATGGCTGATAATCTTTGTCGATATTTTTGGGCTGATATCTAGGGGCAATTTGGATTCTTTTCCCAAAATCTGTAATTTCAGTTTACTACAAACTCACCAATAGCCCTTTTTTTTAAGCATAAACCTGTGAAAGAGTGTGTAATCATGTTATGTGCAATTATCTCTTTGCACTAAAGTGTTCAAATAAAGCTTTGTGTGTGCTCTTTAGGCAGCAGATTCTTCAAAAGTAAATATTGGTCTAGGCTGGGGATTCAAGGCTAATAGCCAATAAGCTAAAAGGTGCAAATATCGGCCCCATACTACCTGCAGTCTATGGTGGGTGCTTTTTAGAGGAAACCTAATCCTGAGTGACATCAAAGTGTCTGTGGGGAGTCTAACGGTGACACATGGTGACCCAGGCCCAGGCTCCAGGTCAAGAGCTGCTGTCTGCCTGTGGACGGCAGCATACACCCCTGTGGTGCACTGCGCTACCATTGTATATTTGGCACAGCACAAATAACAACTACATCATATTCTCAGCAGGGGTCCTACATCTCGGAAAAGATTAAACAGGAACCTGATCATTGTAGACTTTCCGTTATCTAATACTTGAAGCCTATCTATATTTATTTTACCATATATTTGACTTAAGACAAAATAACAATTACATCAAATTCTAGGCTTCGTCACTTCGGAAAAGATTAAGAATGTTCAGGCCCATCTTATACATTTCTTTATGTTTACATTTGTGTATACACCACTGTGCCTTAAGCGCTACTGAAATGAGTACGTTAAGTCAATTGAACATAGTTATGGACTTTTTATCTCAAATATTTGGCATGGCACGAATACCAACCACATCATATGCTCAACAAAGATTCCAAGGGATCTCAGCAAAGATTACACAGGAATTTTAAACCTAATCATCGTAGAGTTTCCGTTATCTAATACTTAACCCAAGGCTCTATATCAAAAACGGTAGTTAAAGTCAATTATAGATAGATATTATATAAAGTGAAACATCATTGCTCAACTGGAGTTCATCTACCTTGGAATACAGATTACCGAGGAATGTTTAGGCCCATCTTTTCACCTTACATATTTCTTTAACTTTACATTTGTGTTTACACCACTGTACCTAAATCTTAAAACTAGTACTTAGTTTAGACAGTGTAGGCTATTTCAAATATTTGGCATAGCATAAATAACAAATACTCTGCATCATATTCTCATCTGGGGTCCGCGTCCAGGAAAGGTTGCAAAGGAATTTGCATTATCCATTACTTTACCCATATAACCCAAAATCAGAAAGTGTATTTAAAGTCAGTTATGGATGTATTATACCATATATTTGGCCTACAGCATATTCTTTACCCTGGAAAAGATTACTGAGGATTTTTAGGCCTATGTTTTAGTTTGTACATTTCATTATCTTTATATTTGTCAGTTGTAAATAGTTATGGACTATTATATTTGGCATAGTACAAATGACATTGTGTTCTGAAATGAGCTCCTGAATTACGGAAATGATTACTGCGGGATTTTTAAGATGATCTCTGTAGATTTTTTGGTTTGTACCCCATATCAAAAATTGTAGATTATTATGAATTATATATAAATAAACCATGCATGGTCTTATGTATATGGTTATTATATAGCAACAATCATATTGTCCAACTGAGGTTCTTTATTTCCCGAAAGATTACTGCTTTGGTTGTTGGAAGAGGGGCCATTTTTAGAGACAGCTTTATCAGTAGCCCAATACGAAAAAGTGTAGGCTACTTCTGCAAGTCACCTATAGTTAAGTACTAGTTAAGTACTAGTTAAATAGATTTTGATCTATGAGGAAAATTATAATAGCTCCATATAAATATAACAATTAAAGGAAGTATGCAAAATAAAGGCTTAAACTGGTTCCCTACATCTGACACCAGACCTTTTTTATAATAGCACACTGTATGCTGAGCTGTAAGAAAACTCACGTTTCTTACCTCAAACAAGCGTAATACCAGCAAATCCGTCCAGATCCCGAATGTCTTTTTCCATTTTGAAAAGTGGCAGCATTTACGTGTATAATTCTGAGGTGGTCTCCTCAGTAAGAATGACCGAAGAGTTGTGTTAAAGCATTTACGTTTGGAGTTCGTTCGTTAGTTTGTTGTGTCTTCTTGTCGGGTCGTGTCCAGTGCTGCTCCAGTGCAGTCCTGCTTCTGTCTTTCATGTGTCTGAGTCCACGGTGAGAGTGAGTGAAGGGGGTGGGATGCTAAGAGAGGGAGCAGCAACGTACTGAAGATTCAACCAATTTGCGTTGAGTTGAGATAATGACCAACAAGTTCCCGCTCATCCTGCCTTCTTATTATGGTAAATGCAGAAAACAGAACCTGTAAATCCACTTGAATGGAACAGACAACATTACTGTAAGATTCAGTTTTGCGATTTTTCCATGCTTTTAGGGGTGTAAACTGCAGGTATAATATGATATTTTGTTCTTTGCAGAGGATTTTCTATTAGTATTTGCAGACTTTGTGATTTGAGAATTGCTCATATTTGTGATTTTGATCCAATTGCATTATGTTGTGCAGCCCCCCACTGTAAGAACTGGTCTGAATGTGAAAAATGTCTGCAAACTCAGTTCAGATACATTTAAAAAAATCTTTCTTGCCATCAAAGTAGAGGTTATTCAGCCTTAGAGTACAGCCTGTAATGTGAGGGCGCTGGGTTTGTAATAGTAATTTATGATGTTTAAAGACCATTAGAGTAATCTCAAGCTAATTGAATACAATTTAAACTGTTGCAATTAACACATCTCAAAGACGACAATTATTTAGGATTAGGAGCACATATTAAAACTGTCTCTCATGGGGACTTTATGCATAAACATGCCAACAATGTATTGGTTCATTATTTCAAATTTATAATGGTTATAATTTTAATAATACAGTTATAACGTTTTTATCTTTTTCTTGTTTTTGATGGCTCTCATATGGTTTGAAATGAAAACACATGTTTTATGGGACTTTCATGCATGTCAAGTTTTTGGCCATAAATGATGTTGGAGAATCATATTTTGGCAAAAATTCACTCAGTTATACTGGCATTTTATTAAAAAAGAACAGATGTATAAAGAACCTAAGAAGAACGGAACAGAGTACGAATTGTAACTATAAACACATTGATGATTAGTGCTAACACAGCATCAGTGAATGTCTCTTCACTTCTTCACATTATTAATACTGACGTGTATGATCTACAGACTACTGTCTCTTGATGTTGTTTTGTACTGAAATGCTCTGACATGTTGAAGAGATCATACACAGACATGCTAAAGGGATCATATACAGACCTAGTACAGTGGACTCTGTCCAGCTCAGACAAAGAGACTGCAGACAGCTGGAGCTCCTCTGGTGTCATTGTGACGCACGACCATAACTTATTCTTCTCTGACCCAATGTCAATACACGCTCATGTTAAACACAGGCTGCCCCCCGCAGGGCATTTCCACAATGATTTGGTGTTTAAATCCTGAAGGAAATTAATAACCCAGCTGAGCCAGGGCTTATATCAACATTTTCATGTCAGAGAAACCTTTTAATAGTGGCTCTCATAAGAGTCGGACCCAGAATGAATGGCCTCACAGAAGTTATCAGAAACAGCTTACAGTTGCGTGTTATCCACAAGTTGTTTTTGGCTGCAGTGGTGGAGCCCACACTTGTGGTTTGCCAGTTTCAAGAGGCAGAACAACTTGGAAAAGATTTAGTTGTGTCGCTCCAATAAAATGTGTGTGCGCCGTATGTTGGTGGTGGGGAGTCTGGCTTGGCTGCTGTACATGTGCGGCAATGGCATACATAAGATAGACAGAGACAGCAGTAAAGGGCTGCCCGCCCGGGGGAGGGGACATACCTATCCCCATGGGGTGTGAGGAATTTGAACAAATACCTGGCACAGGCATGTCAAAAAAGGAGAGCGATTGGAGGGACTGGGTCTGTCTCCTGGACTATAGACAGGTAAAAGGCTTTGGAGACCCCCACACAGAAAAATAAGAGTTACCGTATTCTGTTGAATACTGTATTGCACCATTAAAATGTGTGGGAATAAACAATTGGAAATGTATATTTGAAATGAGACTCAGGCACGTGATGGAGCCTGAGGGGGACGAGTCTTGTGATATTTATTTGAGTTTGTCTGAAGACATTCATCAAGTCTTTGGGGGCCTTAAATATTATAATGTACCTTAAGGATATCACAGCTTTGTCATTTAGTTTATTTCATATAAATGAGCTTTGTTTATTTCTAAAAGCTGATTAGGAGGATACTGCATTCTGCTCTAGCATTCTGTAAACCTGCATGACAATGAAAGTGAGTTTATGGTGCGTTCTGGCCACACTGACGTAGTTCATTATACTAATTGTCTGCTTGTCACGCACAAATATTTAGCACTGCATATTTTATTCTGGTACTCCAGTTGTCTAATGTATAATCAGATACATCTCATGATGCCTGTAGTTTTTAGGACAGTTATGAGGCCACAAGCAAGACAGGTGAGCAATTTTGACAAAAATCTCCACATTTTTAGAAAAGTTTATCCCAGTGACAATATTAAGACAATATTGTGTGCTAAAACCTGTTTGTAAACATTTTATAAGTATTGCACAAAACTGTAAAAATGTACACTAAAACTGAAGAAATATCACTTTACAGTAAGATTACCCTGCAAGTTTGTGTTATTCTTTTATTCTTCTTCAGCTTTTTTTGCAGCCTTTTAAAATACATTTCATTATAGACAATTTGATATTCTAATTTAAAATTTCTGTCTCCAAAATAATGATTTTTATGTTATCCATTGTTTGATAATGACATATCGCTCACATAAACTAAACATTGGATCTTAAGGCTGTGTTCACTCTTGTCCTTATTTTGTCCTGGTTTAGTCCTGATTAGGGGTGTGCAAAAATATCAAAATATTGACATATCGTATTGTTTAATTTGGTGATACAGTATAAATATTGTGGGCTGCTGTATTGATATATCACCAAGAGTATTTTTGGCATATTTTATAAAATTATTTTGTTTGTTTGTTGTTTGCTACAGTTTTGTTACTTGTTTAGTGGAAGTAAACTCTTTTATGCAACATATTTGACATTTTCACTGTTTTGATGATTAAAATACACTTCGCACAAGAAGTGGTTTAACAAAGACTTTTAGTATAACAGCCATGATTAAACCATTAATTTTCTTTGCACCGTATCATATCGATTTGAAATATATCGTTGAATCGAATCGAAAGTGCACTCAAGATATATAGCGTAACGAGATATGCATCGTATCGGCATTTTCTTAATGATACCAAGCCCTACTTCTGATATAGACTTGGTTTAGCCCTAATCTAGTCAGCCAAGACTTAATACCAATTGATGTACTGTTTGTGTAAGTGTGAACGCAGCCTTAGAAATCAGGTTTTTATTTCCCCTATATCTTAATTTAGTATGCAGCACATTCAAATGAAGGGGCTGCAACTGCTCCAATCAGCATGATAAACACCATTGGCTCCCTAACCCTTTCTGGCTGTCCTTGCTTTCTTCTTTCATTTCACTAATTAGCTTTCTCATTTTTGTTGCATTGAGACTGACAAATTGGCGACCAGTTGCGCGTCCTTAGTGTAGTATGCTTGATTAAATGGGTGGACGTTTTGGTGTGTGACATACGGTTGTGGGACGACGCTGATTCACAACTTGTGATGAGTTATTGATTTGCCCTTCCCGCCCTCCCTTCTGCTACGTTTACAGCTGCCCATCAAACATCTCCTGTTCTCTCAATATGCTACAGTTTGTCCTTATTGTGTACTGTGTCATAATCAGTCAACACAATTAGAGTGTAAACAAGTGAATTCATCTCACATGGGAGAATTTACAGATTTCTCCTTGTGTCTGAGAGGGTTTCCTCCGGGCGCATGGGTTTCCCCCGTAAACCCAAAACATAATCAATATATACTTTGCAGTGACACTGGGGGTGTTCTGCATGTATGTGTATGGTGGAATGTTCTGCAGTTACTATGGTGACACAATGCCCACATTAGCAAACACTGCCAAAAAAGATTTAAAAACTCAAGAAAAATACAAATTGGATTTAAACAACATATTTTCAGGAGCCTGTGATCAATATGAGGATTCATGGTCGTGTTTAGGTGTTTTCAACAAAAAGTGGAGAGTGATTTACTGAAAAAATGTTGGTGAACTCTAGCTAGCTTGTGACTGTAATGTTATTGAGAAGGACAGTACAGATCAGCTCACATGTTGTATTATCAGCTCTTCAGTCTGTTCTTTATGGTCAGATTGTGGTAAAGCAAAGCTCAAAGTAAAGTCTAACTTGAGTAACAGAGCTTCAGACAGAGCAGTTCCTACAGTTAGCATCGCACACCCAGGGATGGTTGATGATGTTGTTGATGACATCAGCTGCAAAGTATCAAAAGGTAAAATTCTTCAGCTAAAGTGAGCAAGCCTAGCTCAAGGTCTGGAGATGGGTCCTTGGGCGGTTGCTCCAGTGCCATTGAACGCTGGGTCAAATGCAGAGGACTTACCCTACATTCTCTTGTGTTCGAGACTCGGGGAAACTCGACCTCCACCTCGAGAGTCTAATGGAAAGGCCAATCCAATCGGGGTTCTGAAACACAAACTCGGGCTAGTTCGGAGCAGAACAAGTCGGTTGGTCATTAAATTTTCTCAGGCATCCATATTTTCCCCAACTGTTGCAATGGAACGCATTTACAACGGATGTCGGGAGAACTGACTCGAATTTATCGACTACCGACATTCAATAGAATGCGTCAATATTTCAGGAACAATAAAATGTACAATAAATACACTATTTGGCAGCTCTTAAAAGATAATAAAATAAGGATTAAATACAGGACATTTTACATGTGCATTATCTAATTCTGCTGAAGTAATTATATTCTGGTGAAATCTCCACTGTGAGTCAGTGCTTTTCTCTTTAATTCAGCTCTGTGCCTAAAGACAGAAGACTGGACGGCTGCTGTCTCGCTCTGAGTGACAGCTGAATGTTAGTGTGAGTAAAGGTGTTGACAATTTATGTAAATAATGTTGACATAATTTTGTGAAAGTTGTTTTGAAGAAATACACATTTTATGTCACATTTAAATGTTAATATTACTTTTATTATCGCCACTAACAACTGTAAGAAAAATCTCAACGATCAACAAACAGAATTGCATTAATTACATCTACACAATTGACCATGGTGATTTGGTAATAGAATAAAAGCTACCTACAGCCTAGTACAGATATCTGTACTGGGGCAGTAGTTCTTGAGGTCAAAATATGTGCACTGTGTACTGTCTGCATCAAATTATAGCATTTTACTATCAGATAATCAAGAAATGCACTGTTGTTGTTGCTGGTGTCATAAGTAGAATGCTTGGAATGCATGAGGTAAGTAAGGAATTTCAATTTGGACCACTGCAAACCATTTAAAATGAAACTCGTTCTGTCACGTTTCACATTTTTAAGACAGTACAAATTGTGCTTTGTAAACCCAGGTAATTGACCAAACAGACCTATTATGCTCGCCTAGTTGCCTTAAGTTCACTCCTTGTGTCTCCTTCACTCTCTCAAACTGCCCTGTAAAACCACAGTCTTGTAATTACATTGTGAGCACTAATTGCTCTGTCACCTCGAGGTGTGAAGTTGAGTCCTTTTAACTTTCGGAGCAGGTGCTTTTAAAGCTCACCTTGTAATTCTGACCATCATCCAGGTGTGAGCTCCTGCTCGCTCATGTCCAAGTCAATCAGCTAATTACTGTTTCCGAGAAGTTTCAAGCCCTAATGAGGCTGTGCTGGTTTATTTGTGGGTTCGGCTTCCTGGTAGAGGCAACATTTTGAGAATATTTCTCCATTCAAAAGATATATTTAGTTTAATTGTTAACTGTCAAATTTTTCATCTCTTTGAAACCCATGATATGTGCAGACTATGGTACAGACAGAGCCGAAGGGCAAAAACTGGCCCAAACTGCCCACTGGTGGCTAACATCTGAACTGCAGTCTTGCTTTATCTTTTTAAACGCTTCAATACTCTGCTCAACATAAATTTTATAATAAGAAAGTAAAGAAAGAAAAGAAAATTGAAATGTGTAGTCCTATAAAAGCCTACTTTGGCCTCAGAATATATCTCAAATGTGTTGCACATAAGCAGAATACAGGTTTATGGTTTCCGCTTCTATTTAGAAGATTTTTCACAATTTTAAAGATACAATTTTTTTTTTGTTTTAAATTGTATTTCTATGGCAACGGTCGTATATTTTCATTATTCTGAAACCCATGGAGAATGTGATTGTGGCTTGCCCGCTGATAGTCTATAATGGTGCCTCTGAAGTGGAAATCTTGGCTTATTTTTGCAGTTCGGAACATCTGCGCTGCTGGTCATTTTATGGTTCATTACACGTCAAACGGAGTCCGAAGGAAAGTATCGCCTCTGCTGTTTCTGTCGCAGTTAAATTAAACTAAATGTTGAGGTTGGTGTCCTTAGATAACACTGTCCGTTTTGTGGTGATTGAACCGCGGGGCGGTGTAAAAGTGAGCGGCAGATGAACTTTTTCTGTCCCTTTTCAGTTTATTGGAGTTCCCATCACGTCAGTCATTCTTCTGCGCTCTCCCTCCCGCGCAGATTTCCACTGGTCAATTGCGCGTTTTTTCAGTCTCTAGTTAAAAGACAGAAATGCAAAACTCCTGCATTTAATTATAACATTTCAGATAACACATCTGAGATTGTGGTCATCGCCTTTTTTTTCAAATTTAGGATCACCGAGAGTCGGTTTAGTTTCATTTGGAAATTGCCTGAAGTCTTGCTGTTTTGTAGGATATGTCATCTTAGACAATATTTTACTTTTTCCTGTTGCTGAGGAAATGAAGGATGTTATCTTGCAAATACACCGAGATAACTCCATATTTGTCCACATGACGTGACTCGAGTGATTCCGATGTGACAAGGTCAGCCTCAGTGCGCCCCGCGCGCCCGGCGGACACCACGAGAGCGCGCACATCCGTATCCTGCACGGAACAAACGAGGAGCATCTCACTGGCCCTAAACTGCGCCGTTTACAGATGATTACTTTATGGTTATGACGCAGAGTTATTGGACCCACAGTTCTACTTTAGGTGAGTGGACGTAGCTCTTTGTAAAACTATTGCAGGTTTTACTGTAAGAATGTATTTTTTAATCATTACCTTTAAACGGCTCAAAATCACGTATTAATTGCTAATAAATTACTGATTTATATATTGGTTTAAGTAGGCTAATCAAATAAGGCTTGTCTTGTGTTGGCTCTTACTTTCTTTTGGCTGTGTGTCTGCTTTGTTATGGATCACACCCCTTAGGGAACATTTTAGCTGCAGTTTGTGTGTGTGATGTGCGTGTGTGAGCCCTTGTCCCCCTTCACTTTCAACTTTTATCTCCTCTTTTGTTGTTCTTGTGATGTTCCTGTTGCTGTGATGGTGGCATAAACAAATGGTCCATCAGATCGACAAAGACTGTATTGATCCGTTAATGCAAAAGGTCACTGTGCTTTTGTAATATGTGATCACATGTGACTTCCGCTGTTACAAATCATTATATTTGTCAGAGCATGAAACTATCAAGTAAAAGATACTATATTTCATATTGAATACAAACTGGCCACCCTTCCGTAGAAAAACACAGACAGAAATGTTAGACATGTAAAAGTTTTAGTGCTGTTGTTTCTGGCACTGCTCATCAATGCTTCCTATTGATGTCTCTGTATGTGCATACTGTTAGGTTGCTAAAGGGTCATTCATGTCCAATCTAGTCATTGCAGTTTCCATACTCTCATATCTGCAATATTGTCACCACTAGACCTGTCATGATAAATATATTGACTTATCATTCAGTTAACTCAGATGACAGGTTTCAGATGACATTTTCATTTCATTTCAGATTGAGCATTTTCTAGGACAATACTGGGGGCAGATAAAATTAATATTTTAAAAATAAAACAGAGTTCTTGGGTTTAGTCGATAATTGAAAATACCAGGTTCAGCTTTTTTGAATTTACATTTTGGATATTTCATGGCAAAGTGCAATGTAAATAATAGGAATATCTGAATATCTATAGTGATGTAACAATAACCGAAATATCTTGATATCGTATCGTCAGAGTTCTCACAATAATATCATGGACCATCACAATGTATCGAATTGCAAGTCTCTTTGCTTAAATTAAGAGTTATGGTACAGCAATAACTAAAAAAGACAGGAACTACAAAGACCATGATCCTTGGCTCCATTTCAGTGCGGACTACAGTTCTTACATCTTGTCAGTCAAGGCATTTTAAGAGGAAAAAGTAGCATATTAACAGTGTTGTTAGTCTCCACAAAATATCATACCATGAGATGTATATCATGAAAATATCATAAGAGATTTGGATATAGTTACATCTCTAATCATGAGCCTCCCCTCCATATCCTGAGCTTTCCCATGATATAGTAATAAATATTGTACCATGAGGTTCATACCGTGACAATATCGTATCGTGAGACTTGGGTATCGTTACAGCCCTAATATCTGACTCTTGCCCCCATCTGGGAGAAAGGAAACATCACATAATAAGAGTTTGAAAAACACCAATAGAAGATTGAACGACACTTCTTGGAGTCAACATTTAGCAATATAGCATTTTTCTGTACTAAAATACGATTTGAGCTCAGGGGTATAGCATCAACTTCTTGGCTCTAGTTACAAATCATCCACATTACATGTTGTCTATTGAAAAATGCATATTAGGAGACTGTGAGAGGCCCCTCCTTACTTTGGGCCAATACCCTTTATGCTCCCAGTTCGACGCCCCTGTTTGAGCTACAGAGGGTTGAATAAATAACTTCTATGATTCATTATAGATATAAACAGAATACTAAAGTGTTCTTCTACTACTACTAAAGTGTTATAGTGTCTTATTCTTTTATGTATTTATTGCAGCTGATATTTTTACCATCGACTGTATAAAAAGTGGACTAAGGGAGTGCGCTTGGCTCCAGTCAAATGAAGCTCACAAGGCAAGCAATTATAAGACATGTTAGGAAAAGGAATTTATTTACGGACAAAATTGTGAAATAAAAACACCAGGATCATGTAGAGTGGTTATCACAGAAATTTTAAGACCAAAATGACTAGACTCACAGCAGCAGTTACAGAGAGAGGGGCAACAATTTTTCAATGTCGATGGAACCGGAAGCGCCCTCATGACCAGTTACTATGTGGAACGCAGTGGCTAGTGGGTTAAATATGTCCATTTATATATACAGTCTTTGGTTTTTCCTGATATTGTATGTTTAGAATAGTTTTTTGGATTTATTTTTAGGGTTATTCTGTCAATGGTAGTATTGGTTAGTTTCAGTATCATCATTATTACCTCATCATCACAGGCATAGAGGGTGGCGATACTATGTGCTTTAAATGATTTGAACTTTAACTTCTTGGGTTCTTTTTAAAGACAATGCAGTAAAGTGTGTTTACCTTGTTGACATGTTTCGGCTGCTAGCTGCAAGCCATCTTCTTGTTTAAATGACTTGGTTGAGGTGCAAGTATCAGACAAAACGTGACTGGACCATAACATTAAATATCTCACATATCACTTTATTCGTTTAGACTTTTTTATGACACTAGGTCAGTGGCAAAGGCTAAATTCAATTTGTCAACTGGGCAAACGTTTCAGTGTAGTTAGCTCCTCCCTGCAGATAAATGGCAGTGTCCACCAGCATTTTGATCAGAACTGAAGAAGCAGCTTGGATGAGCTGCGAAACATTTTCGACCTAAATTAACGTTTGTCCAGTGACAGATTCAATTTCTCCTTTGCCATGGATTCACCCTGGACAACTGAGGGATTCTACACACACACTAGGTCAGTGTTTCTCAGACTGTGGTACACAAGCTTCTTCTAGTGGTGTGCAAGGTCCTCTACAGCTTCCTTTAGTCAATTTAATCCACTCTTAAGTCCTCCATTGGGGTAATTTCTTGTTTAAAATTGTTGTGGCAATGATAAAGTTTAATTTTACACCTAAAAAGTCTGATCTTGTGGTATCAGAAATCCCAAATTATTCTTTGGTAGTAGTTTAGTGTAAAAATGTAAAAACTGCACTGTTCATTCTCATTTTTAATTACCTCTTTCTGCTGTAATTTTGAATACTTTTAATTATAGACAATAAAGTTGATACTGAAATTTTTCAAATCTCCAAAACAACAATTACATTACTATAATGATTTTGCAATGGATCTCCCATCTCTACTTGTGTTGTTGTTGGTAACATTTCAAACTCGAATTCGATTCTGAGAAATTTGCTCAATTATTAATAGAATGGAATCTTCATATACAAATCATCATACAATAAATCATTCTTAAACATTTAAGATGAAATGTTGTCCCGTTATTGCACATTTTTGCAGCATTGATGTTCAAATGAGTATCTAGTTTCGATATTATTTTAGTCTGGATTAGTATCTGAGTGTGGTGAGTCATGACAGACATGAGTGATGGAAGTGAGAAAGCAGGAGAACACGTGCAGTGAGACAGAAATCATTTTCTCTCTAAACTAATCTGTCACATAACACCTTAATATGGGCTGATAATCTGCACAGAAGGAGGTCAGGGCAGCGGAGTACGATTCAAATGGAAAATACTACAACCGTTTTTAAAAGAAATCATTCAGGTATGAAGTTTTGGTTAGTATAATGTTTTATTTTTAATGTGTACTGCTACCTGTCTGATAAATACCAAACTGTCCATCAACTCGTACAGTGTTTGCTGTCCATCTCCCTTTTGTTTTATTTTTGCTGTTTAGTTCACACTTAAGGTTCACACTTAGGTTGGTATTAATATAAGATGGATATTAAAATAAGATAGTCATACATTTATTCATTCATTTAGAAGTTGGCATTTTTTTCCCTATAATTATTGACAATATTGTAAATACAATTTTGAATTCTAGAAGGAGCGGATTAAAAATGGTAAAGGAACAAACTTGTAATCCTTCAAATATGGACATAAAGTGGTATTTTTGTAGTTTTGGGGGTAGGATAAATTTTCTTTTATTCTCACGCTTTTAACACTTCGTGACCTATTCTGCAAAATTGACTTTTCAGAGCTTTTAACCATGTTAAAATGGTTAGTTGTTAGTTGTTTCCCCTCACCACGTACTCACCCATAGTTTGGACTGATTGGTGTATGTTTGAGTAATCATTAATCGCTTATTTTCAAGATGCCATTTTGCAGATAAACTCCCGTTTTCACCGCCATTGGCATACGCCCACTGCTGTGTACTTACTTCGTTCTCCAATTTAATTTTCTTAATCAGTTCTATAGGATTCGGCAGTGGCACATACGGTAATCCACAGCTTGTTAGCGTGATGTGCAGCTTTCCAACAGCTTCACCAATCTTTGTTGTGATGACGTTTACAGTGACGTTAGCTCCAACTGGGCATCACAGTCAGACTTGTTTCTTTTATTAAGTCGTTTTAGATGAATATTGCGATTTAAAATGTGGAAATTACAACATAATGATCCACAAGTGTCATAGATTATAACTATAAAGCAGGCACAAGCACAAATATGACTTCTTTAAAAATAAAACAACTTGATGATTTTGCTTTTATTTGCATTTTGTTTGTAAAATGTTCTATTGTAGATTATTATCGCAATCTGAAAAAAATATTGACAATTTTGGTCAATATTGCCGAACCCCAATAGTATACATTATTATAGTAGCTGAAAACCGCACTTCAAAACGTGTTCTTGTGACAGGTCGAGGTGTACAGAAACATTTCAGAACAGCTGATACATGTCCAGACTAAAAAAATTCCTCCACTTGACTAAACTGTATGTGAGCCTATTATATTTATTACAGGCCCATGCACTCAGCAGCCTCTTGAGCCTATTGTGCCTCTTGAGTCTCTTTAGGACCTTTCGTTGGATCTAGCGACACCCAGGCACAATCACAGTGATAACGGGCAGAGAATAACTTCATTTAACAGAAGGGCATAGGGGTCAGAGCGCACGTTTACAGTCCGCTGTCAACACACCAACACTATCTGGGCTACTGTGGCGCAACATAACGTGCTTCATTGGCGATACAGTACAATAACATTTAAAATATCTCTGTGAAAATAGTGAAATTCAACCACTAAGAAGAGGTATAATTAATGCAGTTTTGTAGTAATAAGTCATCTGGGTGTTTCAGTCACATAATTTGTTCTTGTTATGAGACTATTTTAACTTTTGACTTCCTCCACCAACAAAATATTCTCTTAATCTACATAAAAACAGGTAACTTTTGGATCATTACAACATGTTTGCATTTAAAATAGGAACTTTGAACAAAATTATATTATTACGGTATAAATTCTAATCATAATGCTTGTCAGAAAAATCACATTTAGATATTTTTTCCAAACTGTTCAGTCCTAAATAATACAAAAAAGTAAACTGAACAAGCTATCACCACTGGTACACTACTGCATGTTCCACAGTTCATCTTTGGGACATGGTGTCTGTTTTGAATGTGCTATAAAAAACTCGACCTTGACCTTGACCATATCCATATCATAACCATATCCCAAGCTCTATAACAACACGGCAGCATCTTACATTGTTCAAGATCATAAGGCTTCCTATAATATGGGTTCCTTTTTGTTGCTTATGAAGTTAAGATCTTTGGATTATATTTACAGAAGTCCTAAAGTATTATGTGAAATTTTGATCCATGCATGTTTGAACAATCTTTAATCAACTATTTTCATAATAACACCGTTTTCACCGTCACCAGCATATTGCCACTTCTCTGTACTTACTTCATTCTCTGATTTTATTTTCTTATCAGTGATACACATTGGCAATGTTGTGTAGCCATTTTGGTAGCCTGATTCATCAGCCAGTTTCACTTTGCAGAAACTGTCTGACCTCACTTTTTGTCATGTAACCAATCGCTGCTATTTGGTCGTGACGTATGTAATGCTTTTCCCAAATCCCGTACGAAGAAGGGCAATAACGTCTTTCCCCTTGATGAAATTCACCAAACATTCTCTTTATTCTAACTTTAAATCCTCGATCTCGGGAATCGTTGCCAAAGCAGAATATATGGCTCTTTGCTGATTGGCTGGTGCCCGAACTCGCACTTCCGGGGTTTTTGCGAACAGCCTAATATATTTCGATTCCTGACCTAGTCGCTGGAGAGAAATGAAATTGAGCGGAGGCACTAGGTGGTGCCAGCCTGGCTAACCATTTTGGTACAATTGGAAAAAAATCTGCTACTCACTAGTGTGATCTGCAGCAGTCCACTCAAGATGCAGAGTCTTTGTTGTGATGATGTGTACTGTGATGTTTGCACCATTTTCTAACATGGACGTCAGCAGACCTTTCTTTCCTTTATAAGTTAAGATGAATATTGTAATTCAAAATGTACAATTACAACATGATCCACGGGTGTCCTAGATTACAATAAAATACATGTCGGGCTCAAGTATAATATGTGTTTTTTAATAAATGATCAAATGCTTCTGTGTGTTTTACAGACTCATCAAATAAACATGGAGAAAATGTCCGCATGATTCCCAACACAGGAGGACAGCAGTTTGGTCAGTATAAAAGTCAATTGAATACTGATATTGACAGGCCTCTTTTTCATAAGCTAGGTTATGTGTATGGATGCGTGAATATCTATATGTTGAACAGTTTGTCATGTTAGTGTGAGTGTCACTATTTGAAGATACATAAAATGTCATTTTTTGAAGATTGCTGTTATTGGTTTCGTTAAGTTTTGTTTGCAATACTGAACTATCATCTAAACTAACACCAGATTCACATTAATATTCACATATTTGTTTGCTGGTTGTAGTTTTTACCAACTATGTCCATTCAAATTACATTTTTAATTTTGTTATTGCAGCTGTGTTTCTTATTCTGTGTCTCTTATTCCTGTTTTAGGAAACTGAGTAAATTGTGATTCGCCAAATACATTATATGACGAAGCTTTGTGTGTTAGCTGGACTCAAGTCAAGATGAATCCTTATGTGACCATTCACTTCAGGAGGGACCTTTTTCCACATTTCTACTTGTTGTAGTCGTCCTCCGCCAAGCTGCAGACTCAGGCATCCTGTACTTTTTCATTCTTGGACAATGTTTGTTTCACCTATAGCTGCATTTTTCTGCATTAACTATATTAACAGTTTGTAAATTTTCATTGTAACACTTCTACATCACTTTGCTCCATGTAGTCTGTCTGATTTTAGGGGTGCTGAGAACAAATCTGAGGTGACGACTGATCAGGTGACTTCTTTGCCTGTCACTTTCTCTGCTTTTCTGAATGATAATACCAGAAGAGTTAACAAATGTAGCTGTTATGTTGTTGAGGTAAATAGTTGGGAGAAAAACTGTTCAAGACACGATTGAGCTAAACTGATACTACTGATACTGCTGACTGTCTAGTTTGTAGTTTATTTATAAACTCTTACACACTTAGATATTTTACCTTTAAGTAATGGGTATTTTATCCCTGTGTCCCACTCAACAGGTTGATATCTGGAAAAGGCATTGTAAGAATAGGCATGTTTATTCTTGATTTGCTTGCTGTTAGACCTAAATGACCCTCTGGTCCTTGTGTTAAACCTTGCCCTTCTCGCTTTACTGATGTAGTTGTTCAAATATTTCTCTGTAGCCTATGATGACTCTTTGTTTAATTTTTTTACCTGCATTTTCACACCTCTTGACCTGCATGCTCTATCAATGTTTATATTTAGTTCATTTATCCTTGGGCTTTTTTCACTCCTGTTTTAACCTGACTTTTTAGTCTCCCACATTGTTATTTTCTTAGCTTGTTTTAAAACAGTTTTGTTTTGATGGACAAGCAGAACTCTGAGCAGAAAACTGACCAGTAATCTTGGAAAGAAGTAACTCCATTTGTTATAATGGATTTTCTGGCATCTCAATAGCTCAATGTTTTGAACTTTTGTTGCTGCTACAAAAAAAGAAAGTGCTTTTGAACTGCACAGACTGGCGAGGATGGGAGCCGCTCGTGTTAAGCGGCGCTTCAGTGCTGTGGTGGACGGCCCGGTGGATGAAGAGGAGGTCATGAGGCTGGCACAGAACGCAGCAGACACAGCCCGAGTCGAGGGCAGCCCCACGGACTCCAGGAGCCCCAGCAGCCCCTCTCCCACCTCCCCCACACTCGTATTCAACAGCAAAGCTCTGTCTCTGCAGAGCAACTCCAACAATGCCCGCAGACAGAGCGACTTCATAGACTCAGCTAGAGGAGTAGGAGGAGAGGGCGGAGAGCCAGCACCAGGCAGAGGGGCAGGTGTGGAGGGCACAGAGGATCACTCCTCTCTGTCCTCAGCCTTCACCAACCGCCGCCGAAACAGGCGCTCCAGCCGTCGGCCCCGGCAACGCTTTGTGGGCAAAGATGGACGCTGCAATGTCACCTTTGTCAACATGAGCGAGAGGGGTCAGCGCTACCTCAGCGACCTGTTCACCACCTGCGTGGACATACGCTGGCGCTGGATGCTGGTTGTCTTCACCCTCTCCTTCCTCCTCTCCTGGCTGCTCTTTGGTTTCACCTTCTGGCTCATTGCCTCTGCGCATGGAGACCTCGCCATGGACCTGACCCTCAGCCCCAGCAGCTCCTCTGCAGCAGGAGGCGCTGGGGAAGAAGGGTTTGGGGAAGGCGCTGGGGAAGGAGGGACTGGGGCAGGAGGAGCTGGGGCTGCGGCCAATAGAGAGGCGGTGGAGCCCTGCTTCATGCAGGTGACCAGTTTCATGGCAGCCTTTTTGTTTTCTCTGGAGACACAGACCTCTATTGGTTATGGCTTTCGAAGTGTGACTGAAGAGTGCCCCCTGGCGGTGGTGGCGGTCGTGTTGCAGTGCATTGTGGGCTGCATCATTGACGCCTTCATCATCGGGGCGGTCATGGCAAAGATTGCTAAGCCCAAGAAGCGCAATGAGACTCTGGTGTTCTCTGAAACAGCCGTGGTGGCCATGAGGGACGGAAAACTCTGCATGATGTGGAGAGTGGGAAATCTACGCAAAAGCCACCTGGTGGAGGCCCACGTACGAGCACAGTTTCTTAAGGTGAGCCCCATATTAAGACTCTATATTAAATGTACCACTATACTTTAAATTACTTTAATACTTTGTGTTTAAACACAAAAAATATATTTAGTTTATGTTATTATGTAATATTATGCACCTGCAAAATCAATTGAGTCGCCAGGGATAATTTAATCCAGTCAGAAGAGGTCACACAGCTGCACCTTTAAAGCTGCTCTCAAGCTTTTATAGGCTTTGGGTGGTAGATGCAACTGAGAGGGCATCCGATGTAAAACTGAGCCACATAAATTTTTAAGTCTTTGCACTCTAATAGAAAGATTATTTGCTCTATTTGGCTCTTGGATTTTCAATTGTTTTCAGGGGTTCAATGTTTGTTTCAGGTTGGCATGGATGGTGGATCACTGGGGATAAATCATATTTTATTGGATCTCTCTTAAGTTCTCAAAGGGCAAATCAGATTAAGTTTGTGAGGGTCAAAGAATGAGTTATGGTTTAGGATTATGTGAATATTGTTCTGAGGAAAATCTGAGTGTGAATGTGAAGTGAACCAAGGTTCATAGTTCGTAGTGCACAACATGAACTAAGGCTGGGCAATTCATCCAATTTTAATCAAATCAGGATCTAATCATTTAAAATAGTCACTGATCAGTTTGGGGCTTTGGAGCGGATTTCACACTTTGTAGGAATAAATAAATACATTTTTTGTGCCTTAAATGGCACAGATAATAAATTGGTCTTATGTACATCATTATTAATCTCTGAATAAGAAAAAGTCAGATTAAATCAAAAGTCAGTTTGGCATAACAACAGTTTTTGCTAAAGCATCCAGCTCTACTGGTAAAACTGGGATCCTTTAAAAAGAAACAATTGACCCATTTAAATTCAGTCTATGAAAAAAATACTTGTATAATTTTTGTAGATTTTTTTTTACCTAAATGTGTTATTATCTTCTTGGTTTTGCTGCCTGCTTTATTGTTGTCACATTTACAGTGAATGTGAGTGAATTAAGGGTTTCACTGTTTGGTTTTCATGAATCATATATCAAGAAACATATTCTCTTAAAATCATATTTCTCACACTAAAGTTCAATATTGTGACATTCCTACTTAAAGTAACTTTATTTTCACTATGGAGAAAATGGATTTTATAACTCAGACAAGACAGTAATTACATCAAAATGACATGGGAATCACAAATGTACATTTTTAAGTAATAATCATACAAAACTTTTTTTCTTCTCAGTCCAGAGTGACCACTGAGGGAGAGTTTCTTCCTTTGGACAATGTGGACATAAATGTGGGCTTCGACACTGGCACAGACCGGATCTTCTTGGTGTCCCCCGTCACTATTGTTCATGAGATAAATGATGAGTCTCCTTTTTATGAGATGGACCAGAATGCTCTGGAGAAGGACTCGCAGCTGGAGGTGGTGGTGATTCTGGAGGGCATGGTGGAGGCCACAGCCATGACCACACAGTGCCGCAGCTCCTACCTCTCCTCTGAGATCCTCTGGGGACACCGCTTCGAACCAGTGCTCTTCAAAAGGAAAGATGGCTACCAGGTCAGTCACAAAAAACACCAGCCAACATTGATGATAATGTTAAATGCACAATGATACTAAAGAACTATACAGGACTTACGTTGACCAAGAATTTTGCCCTATAATAAGTTTTTCAAAATCAACACAATTATGGAAATGATTAAAAAGTAACAGTTGTGATATTATTTGCATAACTTTTGCATTTTTTTTTTCTTTTCCTAGGTGGATTACTCCTTTTTTAATCGGACTTATAGAGTTCCCAGCACACCGTCCTGCAGTGCTAAAGAGCTGAATGAACAGACATGTATCCACAGCTCACGCTCCTCTTTCTGTTATGAGAACGAGGTCGCCCTTCAGCTCGCATCCTCCGAACTTGACCAAAAACCAACACAGAGACCATCGTCAGAGCACCTCCACTACAACTGAACCCAGATCAAAAAGTAAAATAAAAACACTAAAGTATTTAAGATGTCAGCAGCAGCTGACTAATCCTCTGCTCTGATTGGTCCTGGCAATCTGCCCAAGTCTTCAGACACGTGTCTCCCATCTGGCCCTTCACCACAGCACTGAGCATAAATCAGCCAAATAATGTACAGCAGCACCATCTAGTGATTGAAACATGTAACTGCACATTAGTTTGATCCTGGGAGATGAAAATCCTGGATTATAACTTCACTTATGGGTTTGCAAAATCTTGTGCACATGTGTAGAATCCCACGTCTGTTTTAGGGACTGTCACAGGAATGTTTCACTTTAAAGGCCTTATATTACACTCTTGTGAACTTTAAGTCATGCAATAATGTTGTTATCTCCTCAAAAACATACCTAGAGTTCTATTTAGTATGCCTTTATTATTAGTCTGTTTATATCTCCAAAGCTAAACATGCTCTGTTCCACCTTGGGATGTCATGAAGCCGACATTTTCAAGTTAATAGCTCCTTTTACCTTTTGGTCAGTAAAGATTGACCATTCCAGGCCTGAAATAATACAAATTATTCTTGTGAAACTGGAGTTTAATAACACAGTGGAGCATTCCCTGTATTGCAACATCACAAGGTGGAACAGAGTGGTTTGTGTTTGAGAGAAGACCTCAGCCTAAATATGCAAGATGTGTGTTAAACATGTGTGAATGAAATTAAACAAAATTCTAGGTATGTTTTTGATGAAGACACATTATAACATAGATCAGAAAAGAATGTTATATGGGCTCTTTAAATGAAAACTTTCCAATGGTAAGTATTATTCTATAAAATGTACTATTATGAGGGTGTGAGGCTTTGACTGGTAGATTTTGACGGAATGGGAACAATGTGTTAATTTTTAATAATATAGGAGGAATGTATTTTTATTCTATGAAATGGTCCAGATATAGTTTTACTGAGGATCAGCACCAATTTCAGGCATTGGGGCAAAGACATGATTATGCTTCAGCAGTTAAAAGCTGAACATACTAGTACATTTCTTTGTATGTCTATATTAACAGAAAGTGTCCAGGGTTGTGCCTTTCAAAGCAATCAACAGAAATTGTTAGTGTGTGTATTTAAACTGCTTGTTTTACTTTTAATTTGTGTCATGCTCATGTTGTGCTTTGTCAAATTGTTGTTCTAAAAGGATTCAAAATATATTGTCTATTCACTAAACAAGATTTCCATGTTTTTAGGAAATTTGAAAATACAAACTGGTTTGTTTTTCATTGGGCCAAGTTAAATGTATTATTAATTTATTTTTGGCAATTTTGCAAATCCTCACTGCACTGTGCCATAGACTGAATAAAGTCTATGTGCTGAGCTCAATTCAGATACAAAACAACAAAATAAACCACTCAAGTGTGTTACTAGCTCTTCTGAGATGTGATAATTACATTTACATTGTAACTTCAAAGTTTATATGATAATTTAATATTCATAAGTAAACCAGCTATTTATAGCGTTCATAAACATGTTTTGTAATGGTTTGCTGTTGAGGCTTCCCCCTGTAGGCTTAGTCAGGCTTTTTTCCACTGGATCACCTATATTAGGGTCCATCCGTACTGGTTTAAGAATTTATTCCATGATTTGCTGCCCTCGCGTGGAGACTCCTCGTATCGCCCTGGGTGGTAAACAAAGAGCGCGCAGATCTCCGCTCCGGCGCGGCTCGGCACCTGCTCCGGGCACATGAGTGGCTGTTTCCGCTGTCAGTCAGCTCTAGGCCCGCCTCCCCCTGTCACTGATTGGTACATGTCGGGCCACACTGAGCTTTGCTTTACGCACTTCGTCATCGCGTCCCTTTAACGCGGATGAAAGGGCGGACAGCTCCGCTCGCTGCTGGAGCTTTCATGAGGCGTGTTTCTGTCTCTGCCGGGTCCTCGGATTGGATTTGCCCCTTTATCAGTGCCCTACAGCCAGCCCATCTCATCTGTCATTGGTAGTTTAACAGGAAGCGTCCCGCCTGGCCTGAAGCCGCCGCCTTGCCCTCACTGCTGTCGGTCTACTTACCGACAAGTGTGTGCGGCTCCTGTGTGAGAGCGGTGCAATGATAAAAGCCGCATATGCGGTAGGCAACACACCTCAGAGAGAAAATAGCCCAGAAACCCGCCCGGCCCGGTCCACAGCGCGCCTCAGCCCGTTTCATCGTCCACAGGGGGTCTGAAGGTAAGCCTGTCTAACGCTTTTACTCGAATACATCTCAGAAATAGCTCAATGATATCCTAAACGTCTCGTATTTCGGTGAGGTTGGCTAACCTCGCTAGGTCAGTCTAATTTCGGTAGCTTACTCTCTAAAACTGAGAGTCAGGGGCCCCTAATTATGTATAGTCTGCCCCAAATTAAAAGGGTCACTCCAGAGGTTGGTCATAATGGCCGATAACAGGATACATTATAATAAAGATAAAATAATAAACCGACCCGCCCTTTGAACATTGATTTAAATGGTTCATTAAGGCAGTGGCCCATGTGATTGTTCATGTCAAGGTGTGGTTTGCTCCGTCAGTTTTTGTTCAGGGCCGATCAAATGCAGGTGAAATCGGCTTTAGGGGGGCTGCATCGCTACTAAGGCTCTGCAGAGGTTTATTACACCAGAGGCTTAATATTGTCACCAATATGTCCACAGTAACAGATCAGCATGTTACCCTGGCTGAATCCTGATCGCGCTGCTTTAAAATCGCCAATTCGCCTCCACGCACGCAGACGCACGCATTACGCACACATCAGGAGGACCCCCCGCAGTGAATGACCTCAGTTCAGACCGGGAGGGCATTGTCTGGGGGTCTTCCTTAATGTTTTTGGGTGTTGCTAGGGGGCCAACAGCTGCGGCAAGAGAGTTTGCCTTTTCTTAAGAATTGGCAGCACTGCACCAACCTGTCCTGTCTATTGTGTTGTAATCATTTTCCTTTTGGGAGCTTACTGGGATTGGTGAGAGCACATCCCGTTTTGATATTGGGTAAATAGACACTTAGAGACAGCTCATACATTGTCTAGTTTGTGGATTAGGATGACATTTAACTACATTGTAATTACAGGTGCCAAAATTTTAAGCAGTCCAATCCCACAGTGGAGCACATATTTTCCACAGTGACTAGTACTGGGTGGTGGCAACTCCTTTGTCAACACACCCATCCAGTCACTTTGTAGTAGTAGCAGGTATGCAGCAGCCTGGGTAGTGTACCCAAAAATAATACTCAAGTACCATCTGACCTACTTTGAAATGATATTACTCAAGTAGAAGTTTTAAAAAGTATTTGCTGAAAACATTACACACCTGGGTAACTGTTTGAACATAACATCTGGTTTAAAAGTTAATGTAATTTGACTGACAAAACTTCAAGCAATTCACCTATTCTAGTATTTCTTACAGCTATGGCCTATTTATGTATTACTCTATCTGAAAGGAGCATGATTATTTAATATTGCCATCATAAAGTTTTATCTCTTAACCAGGAAACCGCAATAAAATTGACTAAGGTAAAAGTGAAAGTATGATCGTATTAACGGTGCGTTTCACACTTTTCCTGATTCAGTTTTGGTTTGAGCTCAGATTTAGTCCTGGTGTAGTCCTGGTTTGGTTCAGTTACAGTCTTGGTTTAGCCCAGGTTCTGAGTTTAGTCGTAGTTTAATCCCAGTTTCGAAATGGTGCCAATGTGAAAGAATCAATAAAAGTACAATTTCTTCAAAAAGTTGTTCAAATAAATGCATCTTAAGTAAATGTATCTGACTATGTTTGGATGCACACCAAAATCTGATTATGATCTGATATCTGATTAATCAGAATAACGAGTCATGCTACAGTTTCACATGACGTAATCTGATTTCTTTTTGTTTACACCTCTGCAGGTTTTGACAAGGAAAATTATGCAAAAATGTGACAAAAACAAAAATTGTTGTTATTTTTAAATACATTCATCTTTGTTATAGAAGACAATGTGTGTAAAAATCAGATTTTACTATTGAGTTATCTAAAGCTTATTCTAGTTATCTGATTTCCTCTGGCCATGTAAATGATAACTATCTCCACATATAATCACAGGGCCCTGAGAGTGCCCTGAACAGACAGAATAGAAAAAACTCAGACTTGGATGCATAGCAGGAATCAAGCCCGATGACATTTCTGACGAGGTTTGGAGACGCCTAATAGTGACTGGTAGCACAAACTGTCTAACTGTCAATGATTATTACATATTTAGAAAGCTGTGTTAGACAGTGGTAAAAAAATACTTAGATTGGTAAGAGGTCACCTGGTTTAGTCAGGTGCTGATTTTGTCCTGGTTTAGTTAAAGTAATCGCCCTGGTTTAGTCATCTTGTTGTTAGAGTAATAGCCCTGATTTAGTCCTGGTTTAGATCCAGTTCTGGTTCAGTTCTGGTTTAGTCCTGTTTAGTAAATAGGCATAATTTTACTATACCTGGTTTAGTCATTTTGTTTTAGGAGGAATAGTCCTAGATTAGTCCTGATTGAGTCCTGGTTTACCCATCTTGTTTTGAGAAAAATAGTCCTGGCTTAGTCAGTTTAGTCATTTGTTAGCCCTGGTTCAGGTTTAGATCTTGTTCTGGTTCAGTCCTTTAGTCCAGTTCAATAAAAATAGTTATGATACTAGGCCTGGATTAGTCATGTTCTTAATTTGATGGATTTGGTCCTGACTCAGACCTGGTGGACGTCCTGGTTTAGTATTGGTTTAGAACAGGTTCTATCTTGTCCTGATTTATTCCCGGATCATGTCTTCATGATGACCTCATTTATTTCTTTAGCTCTGCCTAGTTTGTGCTCTCAAATTGGTTATTAATTATTTACTTCATTATAAACAGTTTGATGCATTAAACATTATTGTTGTTATACCTAATTTCTATTATGAATTAATAATTATTTTTCTCTGAAGTGGAGCTGTGCTATTAATTAAATTTTAATCGTGATCGAGATTCTGCCTTTTGTAATCTTCAGTGATATGTTTCACTCTTTTTAACTGAGAGGTCCACAGCCAGTCCTCTGTCAGTAAAAACATGTGATTAGGGTTAAGTCTGCATTCTCTCAGTTCAGATAACCAGCTCTCCTCTGAATTACATAAGTTTAATCATTTTAATGGCAATAGTTTCTTTGATTTGTTTACTGATCAAAGTTCCACTCTCTCCCTTCTAGTATTTGTTTCTTCTCTTCTTTCACTTTCCTTGTTACTCCTCCTGTCGTGTCAGTTTAGTCATTCAAGTGAGGTCTCCCTCTCTCTCCACACCAGTGCTTTTCTCTCATCTCTGTTTCTACTCGAGTTGTTCTGCCTCTCATTTAGGCCGTTGTTTTCCCCTCATCTGTGGGTGTAGCCTCCTCTCGCTCCTCGTGCACTGTTACTACTCTCTATGTGGGTGACTGAAATGTGGATGTGATGTCTGGACAGATCAGTGTCACTGTGTTATGCTGTCAACCTCCTGGGAGAAGTAGTTCACCAAGTCATCTGAACTAGAGCTGTCACAGAAGTGAAGGGCGGGACCAGACATGCATTCCATGAGAGATTTTGATGAAATATGTAATTGAAATCATATATTTTTCATAATCATGTACTTATTGAAGACTTTTAAATGACAACTTATTTTTCATTATTTATTTTCATGAATCATTGGTTGCATGCCAAATTATTATCTAAATGATCAAAGAAGTTTTGATTTTGATTTTTTTAATTTAGATTCTGTCCCTCTTCACTGAATTTCCAAATCTGACCTAGAAATACTCAATTAGCATTGTAACATTATTTGATTTTATATTGATGTTAGTAGTTTAAGTATCGTCTCCTTATTATCACATCATAAATGTGTTCACTATCTGTGCATGCATTTTCCGTTAGTAGTTATACATTGTTTACAGTCCATTGTACAAAATCTAAATGAGATACTAGTCCTGGTTTAGTCCCTTTTTGGGCCTGGTTTATCTTGATGATTCGATCTTATCTTAGGTAAGAGTAAGGTAGACTTTATTGTCACCACAGGGACATTTGTTCTTGACCCATCTTGATCTGGGCTCGGCCACACACAAAGAGAAACATGCAAACTCAGAATCCTCTTACTGTGTGGCGAGAGTGCTAACCACTCAGCCACTGCACTGATGTGGACCTGGTTTGGTCCTGTTGTACTCCTGGTCATGGCCTAGTCCTGGTTTTGTTCTGGAGTTCAGATTTTGTTGTTGACCACCCTAACTTGAGCCTTGTCCCCTTTTCTGTTTCTCCTGACAGAGCGGAAATCACAATGTCTTGGTCGTCATCGGGGGGCATTGCCAACGATGTCACCCGCTACCTGTCATCAGGGTCGGCACCTACCAACTCCCACTCCAAGTCCAACTCCAACTCCGTCTTCACAGCAGCAAGTCAGGCGGACTGGGCAGCCAAGAGGCTGGTGTGGGTCCCATCGGAAAAGCATGGTTTTGAGGTAAGCTCCTGCTGTACCATATTATAAACTCAATGACCTCTACAAACACCACTTTCACAATGGCACTTCCATTCACACATACAGGATGAAGTGCCTTGCCCAAGGCAAAAGAATACATCTCATTCATGTTTTGACTTTGCCCTAGCTAAAATGTTACTAATCCCTAGATTAGTCATTCTTCACATCCTTAATCTATCCACATTTTGACCTTATTTGGTCTTAGCTTATTGCTAATTAAATCGTAGTTTAGTCATAGTTTAGATTGCATTAAGTCCTGGTTTATTATGGTTTAGTCCTAGTTTAGTCACGGTTTAGTCACAGTTTAGTCTTGGTTTAGACCTGCTTTAGATCTTGTTTAGTCCTAACTTTCTTCTTAGTTTATTCCTATTTTTGCTGTAGTTTATAGTCCTGGTTTATGGCATATTTAACTTTGTTTTAGTTTAGTCCTTGTTTAGTTTTGGTTTAGTTCTAGTTTAATCCCAGTATATTGTAGTCCTGGTTTAATCCTACTTTAGTCCTACTTTAGTCCTGCTGGTTTAATTCTTACACAGTAAACAGGATCTCTGACCTGTGCGTCTTTTGGTCAGTGCTTGTAACATTCCTGTCATAACATCACTGTATTAATGCTCGTGTTAATAATTAGCTCAGGTATGTCTATTATGTCGAGGAGTGTCCGGGGTGGGGCAGTCCATGCAGGGCGTCTACAGCACCTCTTATCTTTTGTTATCATTTTATTTTCACATTAAGAGTATTTTCTCTCATCTGCTTTCACTGGTCTTCACAATGGAGTCTTGTGACGCATTCAGGGCCTGCAGGGATAATGAGAATCACAAGTCGCTTGTCATATTATTGATTTGCTCTGCTCTGCTAGTCTCTGGTGTAAACCTCAGTGTAAGTTTAAGACAACCCGGATGCCACATAAAAATAAATATATTGGCCTGTCTTCCTTTGTGAGCTGGTTTCAATTTCTGTCAATAAAACACTGAGCCTCTTTTGTTCATTCATTTGTAATAAGAGACTTACTAGGTTTCTATCGTCACATTTTAATCAGAATCATATCTTAAAATATAAAAATTATATCTGTTTAAAAATATGTCAGCACTATATTTCCTTTTATATTTAATTTTTTTGCAGTGAAAACAATAACGCCGCCACTGACCTACTTTGCTCATGAAATTCAGTAGTGCGCATCTATACTGCCGCCAACAGGAACTTCCCCTTTATGCTTTTAAGACAAATGCAAACATAGCTAAACATACATATCATTGAAATCCTGCTTGTACAAAACCATTAAAGAACAAGAGGTCAAATCTGTCCTTAGATTAGTTGAATGGCTTGAAGATTGATTCATTTTATGGAGTTGAATTTGTATGTTTTTTTATATACACTGGCAGTAGGGTAAGAATAACGTTACTTTTCCCCACCATTGTTTATTTTGTATTTTAAAAAGGGCTTGGCAATGCAAGCAATGATGAAAAAATAATTGTGATCTGATTCTTGTGACAGTTTGCTATTTAGGTGATATCGCTACAGCATGATTATTTCAGGGCTTGGATTGCATTGGTTAATGCAGCTTTCTGCTCAAAATTATACACTTTTCACACATTTTTCAGGTTAACTACCTTTAGCTTTTTGTACTGTAGAGATTGACAATCCTAGGGCTGGAATTAAATAAAATTTTTTGTATTTTGTTTGAGTGGGGAAAAAAAATAGCCTACTTTATTTTTCAGACTATAAGTGGCTCCGGAGTATAAGTCGCTCCAGCCAGAAAAAATGCATAATGAAGAAAAAAAACATATTTAACTTTTTGGGGATTAGGGGGAAATTTATTTTATAAAATCAGAGACCAGGAACCGACATTTCATTTTGAAAGGCAAGTTATAGTAATAACAGAATAGAGAACAACAAGCTGTTAACGTCACATATGAACAGTTATTGAGATAACTGTAGCATAAACAACGGAACAGAACAAGTTTATCAAACTCTCCATCTCACTTCAAGTCACTAAATCCATTGAATTCTTCATCCTCTGTGTCACTTCTGAGCAACTCCGCGACCTCCAGAGGTAATCGGAGCGTCACTTCCTCTTCTGTGTAGCTGTCGTCAGACTCAGTATCAGTTCCAGTTAGAATTATTCCGGCCTTTCTAAATCCCAACAGGATGGTTTTGTTGTCACTGAAGTCCAGGCTTTGTCGATCCATCCAATGACTTCCAGGAAAGTTACATGGCGCACCCTCCTCGTGTCACAAGTTTCTCCCTCACTCCAAACTTTCTTTCTGCTGCGGGATTACCGTTTTCTGCTGCATATTTCGCTACTTGCAGCTTGTAATCTGCAAAATATGATTTTCTTTTTGGGAGCATCTGTATCTCTTTCTGCAGGAGACATGCACAGTAAAGCCAAGTGACAGTGGTACAGGAATAATAGGAGCAGCAGATACTGGCACACAAGCCTCTCGCGGCTGTCAGTGTGAAAATTTTAATATATAAGTCGCACCGGAGTATAAGTCGCAGGAAACACCCAAACCATGAAAAACAGTGCGAGTTATAGTCCAGAAAATATGGTAAATATGCAGGATTTGTGTGTTAAACATTTATGAATGAAACAAAACAAAACTCTGGGTATGTTTGTGATGAGGTAACAACATTATAACATAGATCAGAAATGAGTGCAATATAGGAACCTTAAATCAAATCTAAAAATAAAACCAATTTCAAATCATTTTAAACAATGCATTAAATATGTTCTTTTTCTCACAGTCGGCCAGTATTAAAGAGGAGCGTGGAGATGAGGTGGAGGTGGAGTTGACGGACACACAGAAGCTGGTGACTCTGTCCAGAGAAGAGGTCCAGCGCATGAACCCTCCACGCTTCAGCAAAGTGGAAGACATGGCCGACCTCACCTGCCTCAACGAAGCTTCAGTCTTACACAACCTGAGGGAGAGATACTACTCCGGTCTCATATACGTAAGTAAAACATTTGAAGAAGCAGTGTGTAACATTTCTGATGTGGGGTCCGCTACCTGCTTGTGTCCATGGAAATGTCTGGGATGTTGTATATTGTAATACATAGACCACAATACGGTACATTTCTCGATACAGTGCACTTTTGATTTGATGCTAAAAGTCTTTGTTAAATCACTTCTTGTGCAAAGTTCACAGGAAACACAAACATTTTAATCCTCAAAACGGTGAAAATGTCAAATGTGTTGCATAAATGAGTTTCCTTCCACTAAACAAGAAACAAAACTGTAGCGTTGTAACAAAATAATTTGGTAAAATACACCAAAAAATAGTCTTGGCGATATATCAATACAGCAGCCCATGATATCAATACTTTATCATCATATTAAACGATGCGATATATCGATATTTCAATATTTTTTCACACCCCTAGTTGTAAGTGTATGGGATTTCAGTTTAAATTACAGGATATTTATTGCTTAAAAACTCATAGAAAAACCTGCAAGTGTGAGCGGGATTGCCTCTCCACAGATCTGACCTGCAACTTGGCCTGATTGTGTCACCTGCTTGTCTTCATAGTGATAAGTTTAAAGCCATACTGTGGTACATTCCAGTCATCCTACTTTAGAAAAGTTACAAGGCTGTGGGAAATATTTTGATCAAATTGCAATCTTAAGTGAATTTCTTACTCTTTGGTTCTAGTTTAGTCCTGGTTTGTGTCTAGATATAGTCCTCATTTAGACCCAGTGACCTTTCTTATTTCTGGTTACAAACTGGTTTAGTCATGGTTTAGTCTTGGTTAAGTCTTGGTGTAGTCCTGGTCTAATCCTGGTTTAGTTCTGGTTTAATCCTGGTTTAGTGATCCCAGTGAACCTCTTAAATCTGGGTTAATTCCTTGTTTACCTAGTCTGATCTGAGTTTATCCTGGTTTATCTTCAGTTCTATTTTATACTGCCAAACTCATACAAGAATCGCTCCTTTCAGAACTTGTTTGCAGACCGAATATTTACTTCTATACAGATAACATAACATTACCTAAATTTAATCTAATCTGCACTATTCAAACTTTAATTGCGTAGAATATTTCACTTCAAATATGGATTCCTGTCTTCACAAATGCTGTTAACTCTTCACGTTGGCGCGGTGGCATCTACTGTGTAACTGATCCAGGTCTTAGTGTCAGTTTACGAGCCGGTCTGTGCGGTGGAAATGGGGGCTGTCTTTGGTTTCTGTTTCTCGAGTGGTCTGAAGAAGGCATTAGAGCCAAGACTAAGGCATCTGAGAAGACCACCATGCAGACGTTATTGTCATGTGAATGCAGTAGATATGTTTTATAGTATCGCTGAAACAAGAATTCAGGTTAAGTGAGTGTGATTAATAGATTTTTAAACTGACAATAAAATAATAAAGTCATTGTTATCTGAACTGTAAGGAGCATTATCAGTTTGTCATGTCTCTGTGCTTTACGTTACAATTAATATACTCAAATTAATAAAGAAATAACTAACTATACTATAAAAATAATGATTTGTTACTGGGGATGTAACGATATCCAAATCTCTCGGTACAATATTATCACGATATGCATCTCACGGTACGATATTTATGCGATATTTTGGAGATAGATAGGACACTTTTTTGCTTTTAAAATACCTTGACAAGCTTTCAGTGTGAATTATTTCCATCACAATCCCAAGAATTCAAGTAAAAAACATATCTCCTCATGTTGTCTGCACTGAAATGAATCATGGGATATATAGTTTCCAATGTTCATAAGCTCTTGAATCATGAATTTAAGCAAAGGAACTTGTAATTCAATATACTGTGACAGCCCATGATACTATTGTGAGACTTTTGACGATACGATCACGATATTTCAGTTATTGTTACATCCCTATTTGTGACTGCACTAATTATTTCTTTATTTAAGATAAAATGGCACCAGAGATAAAACAGTGATGAGCAGTATTGTTGGAATAGTTTGTTTTTTTTAGCTCTTTGCAATGAGAAATAAGATAATGTAATTTGTTATTCATGACTTTCACTGTAGCTGAATAGCAGCTAAATCAAACTCCTTACACTTTTATTTGTACCTACCTATACTTAGACTTGCCACAGTAACACATTTTTAAGTGCCTAATTGCTCGTAAATGTCTTGAAGAAACCTAAAAAAAACCCAGCGAATTCATTTTAATAATTTATAATTTCTGAACGTCCTAATTAAGGCCAGAACAATGCACTTCCAGATTCTTACACAATAAATCTCTTTCTAAGTCCACAGCAGACTTATTTTGACCTCAAGAGCTGGTGACACAATATTTCTGTACTGGGGCAAGACAAATTTGTAAAAAAAAAATCAGGTCCTTTAAGAGTCATGGTAGCCGCGGGGTCTTAAAAGTCTTAAAAAGGTCTTAAATTTCATGTTTCGAAATTAAGGCCTTAAAAAGTCTTAAATTATGTTTTTTTGTTTTTTCACAAAGGTCTTAAATTTGGGGTAGTCAAACCTGGGGATACCCTGAGAATAAATGATAATACTGAAACAAAATTATGCTACTGGCACAATAACCCTAAAGCAAGATTATCCCCAAAATATTCTAAATGTACAATATTGTTTAAAGCATGAGCTCCAATAACCGGAAATAAAAACACACTGTAGTACTTTCTTTTATATTACCATCTGGCCTCATATCTGAGTAATCCCTCAGTCGTCCAGGAAGGTTCCATAATGGTCCATGGGCGTATACGAGTCTATGCCTGTGTCTGTACTTGTTCTGATACAGCTCAAGATCATCAGGAAGTGTTCATTTCCGTTCTTTTTAGTAGCAATACCTGCTCAAAGGAGTATCTAGTGTCTCGTTTTAGTCTTTATTAGCATCTGATTTCTGATAATTATGACAACCCCACGATGTAGTACTTATTGTGACACCCATACTTATACTTATATGTAAGACTGGACTGGCAGCTTTTACATTATCTAATACTGTTCCTCATGGTTGTACAGCTGACGTGAAACCAGGTTGAAGTTCATTTAAGGAGAAAAGCTGACGTGTTAATACTAAAACTATATGAAAAAGAAAAACATTGTTAACCTTCCAGTCTTGACGTATTCTGAATGTAAACTTACTCCTGTGCTTATCAGACGTGGGCAAGGCTGCTTCACCTGTTGACTCTGCTCTGTAATCTCACCTGATATTAACATGGACATCAATCAAATGAGCTGCAGGAATATCACAACTGAACCAAAAATTGCCATTTGAATGTTTAAAATGAGAAAACAGACTGACATTATTTGAGTAACATAATGTAATGTCGACATACAACAAATGATCTAGTCCCCAGGGGTCTTGTATGTACTATTCACCTCCCACCCCTGTAGTTTACACCTCTACATGATTTTTGTATTAGTTTAGAAGTTCATATTTCTGTCTTCTCTCAATGTTAATGCTCCTTTTGATGGTCTTATGTGAAATGTGCAGTGTGAGTTTAACTATATTGAGTTTTAATAATAATTCACAAAACTAACTACAGTACCAGTCACACAAATCACATTTCTTGTATCATAATCAGCCCTGCTCTCTACATCCTGCAGTCATGAATAAATAGAAGTAGAACTAGGGTTGTCAAAACTATTCATACCCACAAAAACTGGACCTTACTCAGTAGTTTAAGTAAGAATGATCTGTATCAGAACTACTATAAGCCCACATCATAATAGCAAAGAGGGCACTAGTATTTTGTGTAGAAAATGTCAGGCTAGACTCTGTTGTCTAATGAAAGAGTAGTATTATGTTATTGTCTATTTTCTTTGTACCAAAATCAACAGGGTAGAACTGGAACTTGTGGGAAAGTTTTAGAAAGATCACGTCATATGATCAAATACTATTGCTTTGTGTTATTGTTGTGTTCATTTACAGCTGATTGTATTTATTAAATCAGTATGGTATTAAAACAGGTATTGAGTACTGTGTATCTCTAAACATAGTGCTTAATAAAATATAGACCTATAAACTTGTTTTCTTTTGTGAAGATATTACATGCTCAAACTGATTTTGCATGTTTTTTAATCCTTATTTTAGAAATCCATTGTAAAAAGCAAGCTTTACAGCAATATTTCTTTATAGTAGTTCTTTAAAATAAGCAAAAATTAGAAAAAAATATTGGTTAATGGCCCAAGCTTTTCACAGATTATCAATATTGGCCTAAAGTTTCCATATTGATGCATCCCTGGTATAATATCTTTTCTGTAGTATGAAAAATCTAATGAAAAGTGCAACAAAAGTTCATAAACACTGAAGTAATTCATGTTTCTTTCTTGTATTTTTGTATTTTCAGACATATTCGGGCCTCTTCTGTGTGGTAATAAACCCGTACAAGAACCTGCCCATCTACACAGAGTCCATAGTGGAGATGTACAGAGGGAAAAAACGCCACGAGATGCCTCCACACATTTATGCCATATCAGAGGCGGCCTATCGGAGCATGCTGCAAGGTAACAGCCCTATCTCAAACCAATGACCTGCAATCATATAAAGCTCAAACTCTCCTGCTATCACAATTTATCCTGTGATCTTTGGTCCCTCTTTGAGGGCGTGTTTTCAGCAGAATAAAAAAAAAAAAACTTGAAGTGTAGATATATTTAGCAAAATAAACTATTTTAAACATGGGATTATTAAAGGTATACCTAGAGGTATGGTTGATTTCATTCGTACATTAACCATTAAAAAAGTATATTTATAGTAGGTGATGTTCATAGAGCTTGTTGTACCAGACTAGTTCACTCAAAAAAATTTAAACTGATCATCTCAAAAAAGTTATTTGCTTTACATAAACATAAAACAAAATAATAATAATAAAATAACAAAAATAATAAAACCTAATTTATGAATATTAGTAATTATTAAACTAATGTTAGTTTTAGTGTTGTAGTGTAGTTATTTGCTTTACTAAACATAAAATAATAAAATAATCAAAAGCATATAACCTAATTTATGAGGCTATTAGAACACTAATGTTAGTTTTAGTGTTGTAGTGTTTAGTTGTTATCTGTTGTTGTCATGTCATTGCTCAAATTACCACCAGTTTACAATTTAGCATTTTTAGTAGTCATTGTTTTGACTACTTAACTACTAACTTCTCAGTTATTCAAATGCCTAAAGATTTAGGCCTTGTTCCCTCTGTTGGCATTTTGTACCCATGGGTTTCAGAGTGATCAAAAATTGGGAGCTTTGCAAAAGCGATTAACAATTTCAATTTAAATATACAATATAAAATGGGGAAAAACTTCTCAAAATGTTGCACATAATAGGAAGACTCATGAATAGTCAAATTTCATGCCAGCTAAGGCTTTGAAGAATTTCCAAGAGACTTAATTTCAAGATATACAGGAAATCCCAAGGTTAAAGTAGGAAGAAATATGAATAGATTTATTGTCATGTTTTTGTAATGCTTTAGTGATTCATGCTTTAAAATCCACTGTGGATTAGACATGTGGCTTTGCTCCAGGTTTTATGTGGCAGAACAAAATAGCTTTTGTCAGTTACACATTTTTGGTAATAGATTATTTGTCGAAAAATGTAATTAAAAATTGATAAATTGAATCAGTTGTAGGTTTAAGTATGTGATTTAGTTTAGAAATCCCCAAATGTAAAGCATTCTATAGGAGGGGGCCTTCAAAAATAATAAAACCTATGTGTGTGGGAGAATTCCAGGTGTGGCTGCACTTTGTTCACGTTCTGTAAATCTGATGATATCATTCCATCTGTTGATTTTGATAATCCTATTAGTCACCACAAATATATTACAGGAATTTTTGCTGTCTCTAACCGTCATTTGGCATATAAAAAGTAAATAATTCAATTTGAAACTTGTTAAAGAAGACAATGTGCTTTTGTCTACTTTATAGTTCTTACATTATAGTGATCTGGTAATCTATGGCACCTGTCGACCTTTATGTAATATTTATTTATTTATATGCAGCCATGGCAACAGAGTGATTGGCTGCTTACTTGACTGGCACACTAGGCATTTTTTTAGCTCAGTTTTTAACATATCATGGGATTTTTTTTTTTTTTTACCATTTTTGAAGTGCAGCATACAAAGTTCAAAGGACAGAACTAAAGGTTGGATTGTGTGAAATTAGCTATTTGTTTTTCTCATATGCATGGAGAAGATAAGGAGCTAGCTATTTTTTACATTTATTTTTTACACTAAATGTGGCAGATGACATTCTTAAGGAAACGCTTCGAGGGAATGTCCCATCTTATCACCAACCAAAACTACTGAGCAGAGTGAGAGTGAGGCTTAAAGTGGGCTTTCCTGTTGTGTCCAGAGTTCTGCCCCCTCTGTGGTTGCAGCATCACTGCAGGGCATTGAGGAGAGACACTTATGTCCTGAGGACTGTTATTGACCCTGATCCCTATGGATCAGGTAGGGTCAATAGATCAATAGATAGTAATTTTTTTTAATCTCATTTGTTACAAAATCTGCAGCCCTCCCAATCCTATCCTATTTGTCACAGATTAAGAAAATAAAATTGTAATTGTAAGTAATTACAAAACACTGGGAGTGTATTGTGGTGGTGTTAATGGAGGTTGTAATAAACATTACTCAAACATGCATGAATAAACATTACACAAATATGCATGAATCATTCTGAATACTACAAGCTTCAAAACATCAAGAGGGTAAATTAGAAGCTAAACAATTAGAACTTGGTTCTAAAAAGTTGTTTTTGCACAATATGTTCCCTTTAAGACTGAATTGAGCAATGTATGTGGTTGTCAATGATAACACTATGACTATGCAACAACACAGGACTGTATTCTGTATTCTCCGCCCCTGGCCGCCTGCTCTGAGCGGTTGTAGGTGTGACAGCACTGATTTAACCTGTAGAACCAGTGTGAATTCTTCTACTGTGAATGTGTGGGAATCAAAGCTACTTCAAACATGGTTCAAAACAATGGGACAGTCCTGGAGAGAGGAGCCCGGAGTGACCAGTTCAGTCAGTGGCCTGTGCTTTTCTTTGGTGCTTCTCTAATTGGAAAGAAGCACATGTGTCTGCAGTCTGAGGCAAAGGAGGCATCAGCAGCTGTGTGGTGGGCTGGGGGTTGTTCCATATGTAAAATGCCCTTTCACTGTTGTCATAGGGTTTTCAGTATTTACAATATTAAAAGTTAAAAGGCACCGCAGAGGCTAAGCCATTTCTTTGGGTCCTCAGACACCTTGTGAACTGGCCCTACTACTGCCTACACAGCTATAGTTAGTACTTTTGTTAGATTCATAAGATTAAATACCATTATTTCTTCATGAAAAAACAACCATTTTGCTGGGAGAATGCCTCATTCAGAAGGCTTTTATTTTGTAGCGCACAATTCATACTCAAAGTATGTTATGTACAGAGCAAGAAGGGTGTGTTACAATCACATACTGTACACGCAAGTCAATAAAAACAATTAATAGTAATTAATTAACTATAAATTTATTTTAAAAGACGAGTGATGGTATAATTTGTCAAATGTACAGCACATTGTCACACCTGGCCTGTCTCACACTTCAGAAAGCTGTTTTTAGCTGTTATTTTAATAGATCCATGCATAAAACTGACTCCTCATGTTTAGTCCTGACTCTGGGCACCAGCAGGAGGTCGGCCCCTGAGATCCTCAGAGTGCGAGATGGTTCAAATGGCACTAACATGTCACAGTGCTAATTATCATGGTCTATAATTAAACATTTTGATAAATGATTCCTAAAGTAATTCCCTCCACTTTATTGTCTCTATAGTTTTGGCTGGGCATTTCATCAAATTTGACTTTTGGTTCAGTCACTGATCATCTTGGGTCTTACCAGTAGCCCTAATCAAACTTATATTGCATTTAGAAAAAGTCTGTAGAAAAAATAATTGAGAATTTTATTACTTCCAAAACCAGATGTCCCTTCCTCCTTATTTGGCTCCAACTTAACCAGGATCTCCATCAGTCTGTGAATATATTATTGCTTGAGAAAACCTGAACCTTCTGCGGCCCTGTCTGAAGTGGTACATGTTTTTTTACACTGGTCTGTGGGAGCGGAGACACCGTGAAACATGACCCCGGAGACAGAGGCTCCTGCGTGCCCTTACACTGTTTCAGAGGTCACATGTCTCAATATGGAACATGTACATTCATGTCAAATCACAAACATTTTACTGGAAAAAAATTTAATCATAAATGACATAATATGTAAATAAGTGCTTGATTTAAGTAGATTAGGTTTGATCTTAAAACAAGATTTACCAATTGATACTTTGCAGCAGATGTTATCAACATTCTCTGGGGATATGATGCTAAATGGATACCCTGCTGTGTCTGAAGCTCTGTTACTCAATTTAGACATTAATCTGTTATTTATTTTAACACAATCTGACCATAAAGAACTGACTGAACTATAACAGAATGATCTGATTTTGTGCCTAAACAGGACCATGAATGCTTATGAACACAGGATCCTTAAAATGAGTTGTTTAAATTAATTTTGTATTTTTTCTTTTTCTTAAAACCTTTTCAGCAACGTTTGCTAATGGTTGCATTCTGTTCCTGTAGAAACTGCTGAAAATTAAACCATAGACAGTCATGTAGAACACCCCCAGCATGATGTCACTGCAAATTGAGAAAATGCATGTCCTTTTCTTATTTCAAGGAAAATTACTTCCCTTGTTGGTTTGCTTGTTTTATTGGCAAACCTTATTTTAAGATTTAAAACTGAAGTCAAAATGTTGACAAATGGAAATAAATATTACTTGATTCAAACAACTTATTATCTTAGGATTGTATTTTTTTTGCTATTTACAAAGCCTTGAAAACTCACCTGTTCAAAATTACCTTAAAGAAATAACTGTATCTTCTTTTTTACCTGTACTTCCTCTTCCTGTTTTAGACCTAGTTGTGTTTTTGTCTTAAACTGTGAAGCATCTTTAAGTGTCATGAAAAGTGCTCTACAAGTGTGTTTTGCTAATGTAATCTTTGTTTTCTATTTACAGACAGAGAAGATCAGTCAATCCTTTGCACGTGAGTAATCAATCATATTTCTTACATATACATAAATAATATAATGTTGAATCTACAGTTTAGACATGTCAAAAATGAACCAAAACCGGTTATTCTTTCAAACATGTATCAATTAGAGCTGGAGGCCATACCATGAGTTGTTTAGCTGATTAATCGGTCAATGCTGTTTTAGTCATTTGTATTTGTCACGTAATGATTTTGTTTAGACTACAGGGATCTATATTAGACAGCAGCAGAAGGAAGAAGGCATGCAGTGAGCAATCTGAAGATATGGGAGTGGCTCTTAGGTTTAATTTGCCTTTTTACATGTTGTTTCTTGAATTGTAGCTCAGGTAATGGTTAATCTGGGTTAGATAAAAAGAAAAGGATTGCTCGGTTACTAGGGTTTCCAAAGTATCCAAAATCAAAAACTAACTTATACTAAAATTACCGGTAGTATTGAATTTAGATACACATTTAAGTATCGTTTAACTGGTTTAATTTGACTTTACTGAGCTGTTTCATTTTGAGTTTTTACTGAACTACTGTAAGACCACATGGTATAACAAACAAATACTGTTATTTTGAGTTGAACATTACAATATTGTCCCATTTTTGTATTGTGACAACACTTTGAGATACTGATATCATAAACCATTCTCCGAACCTTCCATTTGAATAATACCAGTAATCGTAGCGACAGGTTGGTTTTCCTGTCTTCCATTTTCCTGTCAGACCTTCCTGTCTTTGTGGAGGATCCTCTGTGTCTGACTGAATTTGGGACAAAGACGTTGCTTCTGTCACAGCTGCTATTTTTGCTCCAGTCTCCTCCATTCTTTCCCACAAGCAACAAATGTTACGCAGCCTGTTTCCTCTGCACTGTCTGTGCTTTAGTCTTTCTTTAGTCACTTTAAAGGGGCACTGTGTAACTTTTCAGGTGGAGGTTTTGCTCTCTCCTTGTCTCCTTGATGTTATTATTTTGAATGGAATGTTCCACACACTATGTCATTGGGCATAAATACATGTGTTTGTTTTGCTTGTCTCCTTGGAGATGGAGAATAATGTGAAACCTGCCAGCAAGTTACATAGGCCCTTTCAATTATATCTGCAGTTGCAGAAAGTGTAGTAGTTAGTTTATCTCTATGCCAAATTCTTTCAAGTTACTATTCTTTCGAAGAGAAATTGTGTTATTTTAAGAGTGGCATACTTGATTTGACTTCTAGATTACCTTGGTTACAAAAAAATACAGTCGCTTTCCTTTGTTTTGAACTAATCCACAATCATATCAACAATAGGTTACAGTTACTCCTGACATCCGTAGTACTTTTATATACAGATACTTTTTCCTAAGCCTAAGCTAAAAGTGTATTCAATAACGTTTGCTTTATTGTATATTTATTTTATACTTTTCTTGTATGTGCATGTTACAGTGGAGAGTCTGGAGCAGGGAAAACAGAGAACACAAAAAAGGTGATCCAGTATTTGGCTCACGTCGCCTCCTCTCATAAAGGCGGGACCCCAGGACGCCCCAAAGAAGCAATACAGGTCTGACGCACTATCACACCTGGCTGGAAAAATGTTTTTAGATAAATGGGTGGATGATAAGACATAAAGGTTATATGACAGTTACAATTTTATTAGGGTCTAGGTCTTGATCCAGATTTTACCACACTGTACACCAGCATCTTCTGTGTGTCCACACTCCCCTGTGATTGGTTAATTCCACCTGTCACTCATTTAGAGCAAAACTGAGGCCAATAGGAGCGGTGGGAGTCATCTGTCTTTTTTTTTTCAGTACATATCTGCTTTAAAAAGAATACACTGAATCATGTCATGTGTTTACAATGGCTCATCATGGGTTCCAGTTTTCTGTTTACAGTTGGCATTTTGCTGACTTTTTCATTTATGATAATTTGGGTAACACTTTAATAACTCTTTAAATACACTTTAATTAGCCTTAACAGAGCATGACCAAGCTCAAACCTCAAACCGAACCGTTTGGTTAAGTAGTTACAAAGCCTGAATCATTTCTAATAAACTATTTGCTTGTTATGATGTAAGCCATTGTTAATGTTGTATTAAGGTTAATTAAGGTGCAGCTATAGTAAAGCTATAATAGCTATTTTGTTTTGAATTTTTAATTGCTATGGCAACAGTCCTCAGTTTTCTCCGAAACCACAAACAAAATATAGTTTTTATCATCCACCCTTATATATAAAGATGAGTTCATTTAGTTTGCATTTAATTTACATTGATTATACTTTTGAAGTTATTAATAATCTTACCTCTTCATCTTATCCTGGTTTGGGTTTCTTTAATCTGTTTTCTCCCTGGCTCCTCTTCCTCCTACTCCTCTTCGTCCTCTCCTTTTCTCCTGCACTGGCCCCCTGCTCCTCTGTTTCGTGCATGTTCAGATGGATGGTTCTAGGTCCTTAACCAGAGGCAGTTCTATGGTAAATCGGGTAAGTTCCTGTCCCTGCCCTTTGCTTTTCAACCTGTCATTTTAATACTTCACTCTTCACTAATTCACTAACATGTTTAACCAATGTTCAAACTACTGTATTTAATGTGAAGTGTTTGTCTGTTTTCATTTATTTTTGTGTCTTGTGTGTTTTATTTCTTCATCTTTACCCACTTACCCTCATTAATTGACCAATTCATCAGAGTATGCAATATGTGAGTATACCACGTTGTTAAATCACACAATGTATTTTGATTAAGCACAAACCCCTTTGCTGCCTAATGCTTTGCTGTAATACTGCACACTGCAAAAAATACTTGAATTCATAATATTAAAGCCACTTCCACCTGATTGTTGTTGCTTTCCCTGGAATGTTCCATCTTTTAGCATTAAACACATATGTAATTTATTCAATTACAAGTGTTTCCAGAGCTTTCTGGCGCTGTACCTTGAAAAAGTCAAACGCCTCCCCACAGATCTGATCTGTAACTGCCTTGTAGCGTCACCTGTTTCTATGGAGATAAATAATGCCATACTGTGGAACATATGAGTAGTTCTTAATTTTTTGTGTCACTTGTAGTTTATTTGGCTGTACACTTAATGAAACTAAATGTTTAATCATTTCTAACCTTGTTGTTTTTTTCTAACCTTGCTTAGTCAAATGAAATGAATTCAAGTAATTTCCACCCATTGCGTGTTTGCGGTGTAATCTCTAGGCAGGCTTTGCTTCACTGTCGTGGCTTCTGCAGGGTTGTTTTTGTTTAGCTTTTTTGGCCTGGTGAAATGAGAAAGCCTGAGGTGCTTTTAAGCGTGATCATACAGGTGTATCAGAGGGCGTGGCTTTGTTTTTGTAGCTGTCACTTAAATGTGCCTCATTTGCACTTGGTCTGGGTACAGGCCTGTCACAATCATTACTACACTGATTTATGGTTCAGTTAAGGAAAGAGTTACAGCTTTTTGTGCCCAAAATGTATTGTTTGTACATTTTATTTGCACTGGTAGAAAAGACCTATTTTGATAAAGAACATAATTAACATTTCTTTGAGTCATTATAGATACAAACTACTGCTGTGTAGTGCTTGGTTATGTAAGTATTTTTTAAGAGCTGTCAAAAGTTAATCTATTGAGGAAGAATAGACTTAAACTAATATTTATTTTCTAGTAATGCTTAGTGATTCAAGCATCACATAGATGAGAACAGTGGATTAGCTCCAGGTTTTAAGGGGCAGAAAAAGCACCCAAATTATCCAGAGCAAATTTATGCCTCACAGCAAAAGTAGTCCCTGTTTACCCAGGACCCCGTGCAGGCATCTTTCACAAAGACTTATTGTGCATTTTTCATAGGTAGAATATTGTATTTGTTCATTTATTTGGTTTATTTCAATAGGAACAGCTACAAAAACAGACAAAAACATGAACTGAAGCACATCAGTCCAATTACCTGGGCCTACTTCGCAGCACTTGTCCTTAGATAGTATCTCTAGGACCCAGGGCTCTGAATATTCTGCGACACCTCTGGCCTCAGTTGGCCCAGTTTCACCTAATACATGCTCAAACATATTAAAGACAAATTAAGGACAATTATACAGAACATGGAGAGTCATTGCTTTGGTTAGAAAATTCTAAGTAAGGCATTAAATGAACAATAGGATCTGAAATTGATTTTTAAAATATGAATCATTTAAACTACTTGAAAGTGCATTATTGTGACGGGCCTATAGCTGGAGTCCTGCTTGGCGTTGCATGTGTAGTTTTGTCCATCTCCCCTCAGACCCTCACTGCAGCATCCCTAGCCTCTGCACTGACACTGCGGCTCCTGCCACGACTGCAGCTAACACAGCAACCAATGCACTTGAGTGTTAATGCTACTAACAAGCCGCAGATTTTTGCTTTTGTGTTCAAGAGCAGTGGTTCTCAATTCACTCAAACTTAGTACTATTTTAGTGTTTAATCATTTAAGACTTGCTGTTGTCAGTGTTGGGAAGATTACTCCAATCCAGTTCGCTTTATTTGTTTAGCACATTTCAAAAACAAAGTGCTAAACAGAGACAAGTAAAAACATTATTACTTTGAAACTGTTAACAGAATATTGACTACCTGCCAAAAATCTTATCTGTAATGTTGTGTAATAAGGGTAGTGTATTCCCAGAGAGTTTAGTGTAAAATAGGGTTGTCAAAAGTAGCAAAAATTACATACCAACCTATTTTAAAACTTATCAAAACAAAAAGCAAAATTGATACTGAGAAAAATCACATAAACAGAACAAAACTGGACCTTTCCTGGACAGTTTTAGAATGATCTTTAGCTTTGTCAGCTCTAGTATAAGATCACATAGCAGCATAAAGAAAGTACTATTATTTAATGTTGAAAATTACATTCTGTTGTCTAAAAAAATTATTAGTTATTTTATTCTCAGTGTGATATTGAAATCAATATAGAGTATAGAATCCTTAGTATCAAAATAGAGTATGGAATTTTATTATGAACACTAGTGCCCTAGTATAAAAACAAAGGATTAAAGCAGCTTTATGTTTATTGCACAGTTTGTTATGCATATACACTACCGGTCAAAAGTTTTATAACACCCTAATTTTTCCAGTTATTTATTGCAATTCAAGTCGTGCAAGTCCAATGAATAACTTGAAATGGTACAAAGGTAAAAGTATTGAACCGCCAGAGTTTTAAAAATAGATAAAAGAACAAAAGGCAAGTCCAAGCTCTGCCAAAACTACCTCAGGAAAAAAGAACAAGATGGTGAGCTTGAAAACATGGAGTGTCCAGCACTGTCTCAAGACTTAAACCCCATCAAGCTGATTTTGGGATGAACTGGATGAACGAGTGAAAGCCAAGAAACCTACAAGTGCCACACATTTATGGGAACTTCTGCGACAGACTTGGGAAGAACTTTCTGAAGAATATTTGATTTCTATTATAAAAAGAATGAGCCACAAGTGTGTTCAGCTGTTTTATCTGCCAAAGGTGGACACTTTGATGAATCAAAAGTTTAGAATACGTCTTGGTCAACAGTAAACAATAAAAAACTAGAAAAAGTGTGGCATTCTAAAACTTTTGACCAGTAGTGTCTCTAATTATAAAAGAAAAGATCACACACTCGCCCAAGAGTGATGTTTTCTGTATTTCTCAGCCTATACTACATTGTATATTATGTAACTTGAGTAACTTAATCAGATTACTCAAAATTTGTATTCTGGTCTCATGTGTGCATTTAGTTCCTTCCCAACACTGCTCATTATAGTCACAGTGCAATGACTGAAACAGGATTGATGCCTTTCTATTGATTGCATAACTAATGAACTGTGAGAACTGTGCTGACTGAAAGAGAGAGAGAGCTTCTGCTGGTGGCCATTCCAATAATTTATGGGTTTGCTTTTACAAACTAAGAATTTATGTTTAAATAGTGGCTTGATTTATTATTTATTAACAAAGCAATGCAAGACAATACAATGGGAGTGCCTTGTTTGTTTTTTGCGGTCAGATTCACATTTTTATTTTGTTTTCAGGGCGAGTTGGAGAGACAGCTCCTGCAGGCCAACCCAATACTAGAAGCCTTCGGGAATGCAAAGACTGTGAAAAATGACAACTCGTCTAGATTTGTAAGATAATTAAAATAATACATGTGTTTTTTGTAAATAAACTTATGATAGATTTTGTGTGAAAAGTAAAACTATTTTCTGTTTCAGGGCAAGTTCATCCGCATTAACTTTGACATGGCCGGATACATTGTTGGTGCCAATATTGAGACCTGTATCTTTTTATGAACTGTTGTAATGTGTAAGAATCATTATGCTGTTTGTTGTTGTATATAACATCATAATTAAGTACAAAAATACTTTAACCAATCACACAGACCTCTTAGAAAAGTCCAGAGCCACACGTCAGGCCAAGGATGAACGGACTTTCCATATCTTCTACCAGATGCTTAGTGGTGCTTCAGATGAAACAAGAGGTGAGCTTTAATCAAATCTATACACACTGTCTCCCATTAATTGAGATGTTTAATTTGTGGGGACTCTGGGAATTTGTAACTCCTTTCTTGGAAAATACAGCTCACAACAGTTCGTTGGCTTTGATTGACATGGAACGCTAAGCCTCACCCTCGGACGAAATGCAGAGAATTTAGGGAGTCCCTTAATTTTTGCCCGCATAATCTGAAAACAAGCTGAACAAAAAAACTGGTAATTATATAAATATGCATTACTTGTGCCAATATAGTCTCAGTATAAATCTGAGTAACTCTGATACCTTTATTTATCAAGAAACAACCAGAGAGACTGAGCCAAGGCACTCAACAGAATCAAAACAGTACAGAAATAACAAGTGACTCTAATGATTTAAAATTTTTAACAGTATCAAAGGGCCTATATTATGCACAGTTGACTTTTTTTTTTGTTTTTACCCGGGTTACAATTCATAAAAAATATACCTGTTGTTTTTTTCTTTCATTGGTGCAGTCAGTAAAATGCCTTCCTGTAATTGTGACCGTGTTGAGTTATAATTTTTAAATCTTTATCAAATGTTTTCTTGTAATTGCACTCAAATGATCTCATTCTGTCACTCAGCCAGTTTACTCTTAATAGATTTTGTTGTAGCTTGTTTAACATCTGGTTTCTATTGTGTCAGAGATGTAATTCTATTATTTTCATTCTCGCAACGACAAGCTAAGGCTTAATATGCAAATTCGTAATACTACAGGAAAAACTAATCCATTACATCTCGTGTATTTTCAGTACAGGCATTTAATTACTTCCCAACACGGTTCGTTTATAGTCACAGAGCAGTGTAAAACAAGATAATACAGGAAATGCTCCACTGTGTTTTTAAACTTCATACACTCACTAGAATCATTTGAACAATTTCAGCTTTGCAACTGGTAAAGAAAAAAGTAACAACATTCTAACATGTCTTAAAACTCACAAGAGTCAATTTTGTGTGATATAGGCCCTTTAACTAATGAGCCATGAGAACTACTGTAGGTTTTCTGAAAGATTGAGCTTCCGTTGGTGGCCTGAAATATAACCCCTTTCACTATAACTATGACTGGCTAATGTTTTGTATGCAAATTAGTAACACTATAGGAAAAAACAAATCTATGGTTGCCAAAGTAGTAATAAAGATTACTACAGGACCTGTAATATAATACACAGAATCTTATAGTTTTGAATATCACATAATCTCTCTCTTTTAGCCGACCTGCTCTTGGGGACTGCAGACGAGTACCGCTTCCTCAGTGGAGGGTCGGTCCCAGTTCCAGGTCAAAGTGACTCAGAAAACTTCACTCAGACCATGGACTCGATGGCCATCATGGGCTTCACACCAGAGGAGTCAGTGTGTAAGTTAAACACAGTTATATACAACAGTTAAAAAGGTACACTATGTAACTTTTTGTATTTTTAGTATCGAGACTATACCTTAGTAAATCCTAGTACTAAATTTTATTGTATCGCTTTATAATATAGAAGTGTAACATATCTCTATTTTGTCTCTCCTCAGCCATGTTAAAGGTCATCTCTGCTGTGCTCCAGTTTGGGAATATTTCTTTCACAAAAGAGAAAAACCACGACCAGGCCTCGATGCCCGACAACACGGCTGCCCAGAAACTCTGCCACCTGCTGGGCATCAACGTCCTGGAGTTCACCCGCGCCATCCTCACCCCCAGAATCAAAGTGGGACGGGAGTACGTGCAGAAGGCCCAGACCAAAGAACAGGTGACATTCTGTTATATTCTACATAGACACACGACAATGTGGAACATCTGCATGATTTATTATTATCCGTCATATGTGTTTGGACTTTTCAGTGTCATTCTGATTGAGTTCAATATTTTTATTAAAATATTAAAGGTGTTTGATCTACAGTTTCAGGTGAAGGGTTCATCACCTGCTTTTCTTCTTGGAGTTTTTATTGCTTTCCCTTGAATGTTCCACAGTATGGCATTAAACATGCCTATTTTCCAGGCTTTGTATTGTTTGAAACATGCTTAGAAAAATATTCCTTCTTACTTTGAACATGCTCGCCTATCCTAGATCTCATGTGGAACTTGGCCTGGGGTCGTCACCTGCTTGTCTCTATGGAGATAAATAAGTTAAAATGCCTTACTATGGAACATTCCAGGCAAAGCTGCGAACTCTCCAATAGAGAGACAAAGAAAGTTTCATAGTGCACCTTCAAATACAGAATATATATACCTCCTAACTAAATAAATATAATATTCTAACAAAAAATATATAACCCAGATAAATATTCTGAATTCAGTTCATATGAGTGATCATGTTGTTGTGTCCAGGCTGACTTCGCAGTGGAGGCTCTGGCTAAGGCCACATACGAGCGTCTGTTCCGGTGGCTCGTTCACAGGATCAACAGAGCTCTGGACAGAAGGCAGAGACAAGGAGCCTCCTTCATCGGGATCCTTGATATCGCTGGATTTGAAATTTTCCAGGTTTGGACGTTTTCATGTCACAAACAGATCATAGATCAATATCAGTTTTTATTTGTCATCTATATTGTATTAACACAAGGTTAAAACATTGTTGTGAAATACAAATAAAACATCAGGATTGACCAACTTGCCAGCTCTGTAACTGTATAGCATAACAATTAGTAAAAGTGCACATTTATGCATTTGTAGTGCAGTTTTCAGTAGAGTCATCCATAAAAGAAAACTAAAGTGCTGTTGCACCATCCATTGTGTAACATATATTCATGGGTTTCAGGCATCAGGATTCCTGATTTGAAGATTTTGGCCGGGCAATGCAGCTCAGGAACATAATTCAAAACAAAATATTATATCTTTTGAACAGGGAATGGTCCTTACAAAATCCTTCAAATCTGGAAGAAATCATTTGCCTGAAGTTCATGAATACACAGATGAACATAACATGTCCTCTAACCTCTTTCTAATTGATTTTTCCTGTAGCTGAACTCGTTTGAGCAGCTGTGCATAAACTACACCAATGAGAAGCTGCAGCAGCTGTTCAACCACACCATGTTCATCCTGGAGCAGGAGGAGTACCAGCGCGAGGGCATCGAGTGGAACTTCATTGACTTTGGCCTGGACCTGCAGCCATGCATAGACCTCATAGAGAGACATGTATGTACAGCAGGGCCTGTCACAATCAATACTATATCCACTTATACTGCAATAAATAAAAGCTTGATGTTCAATGCTTATCATGTATATATTTTTTGCACAAGTGGGATTTTTTACGATAAGATAAGAGGGTAAATAAGTAACTTATTTTTCTCTGACGTGTTATAGAAACTAGGAATTCTTGTTTGAGATTTTAAACATTTGAGATTTAAAAACTTACTACTATTTCTTCAATTGCTGACAATAATATACACTACACATATGATATAACTGCATGAAATCCAGTGTTTTGTCAAACTAAATTTAAATTTCCTTGGCTAATCAAATATTTTAATGATTCTTATTGTTTTGGAATGATTTTGCAGATCAGATTTTACCCAGTTTTAATATACATAAGTTGATAAAAAGATGTTTTTTTCCTGGTCAGAATAACCCTCCTGGTGTCCTGGCTCTCCTGGATGAAGAGTGCTGGTTTCCGCGGGCAACAGATCGTTCATTCGTGGACAAACTCACGGGAGAGCAGGGCAGTCATCCCAAATTCTTCAAATCAAAACAGCCACGCGGAGAGGCCGACTTCTCCATCATCCACTACGCTGGGAAGGTAGGCTCACCGTCTCCGCTGTGCCTGCAGAAACGTTTTACCTCCACCAAATGTTTGCAGTGAATGAATAAATAAAAGACAAAGGCATTTTTATCTTCAAAGGTGCACTATGTTTTTCTAGTTTTCACTTCTGGTATTCTTGAATCCATGGGGATGTTATTGCCCTGTCTGGACTATTCCACAGTATGCTATTAAATTTAGACAAGCACGTGAAGCCACCTGTCCAAGTTGCAGGTGACATCTATAGTAGTTTAGCTGTTTAATTATATACCCTGAAACATTCCAGAAAAGTTACATAATGCACCTTTAGTTTTTGCTCTATTACTAATTATAATGATTTTGATAATGATTTTATTACAAATGTCAAGAGTCTTTTGCTCCCTGGTGTAGGTGGACTATAAAGCAAACGAATGGTTAATAAAGAACATGGATCCTTTGAACGACAACGTAGCGTCTCTCCTCCATCAGTCGTCTGATCATTTTGTGTCTGAGCTCTGGAAGGAAGGTAAGTCTAATGTCATATTTACACAGAACACCTAAATGTAGAACAATTAATGTAGTTTTATAACTACCATGTTTTTTTACGCTTAATAATGCTGAGTGAATTGTTTATTTACTTCTTGAATTCTAATCTGTGGGTTTCAGGGTGATGAGTGTCTAACACCGCTGCTATAACAATTAACAATTTAAAACAAACCATTATAGCTTTTGAATATGCAAAAGTCCTTAAACTGTCACGCATAAAACTTAGTTCTAAGTTTTCAATTAAAAAAGCTTTGTTTTAGTATGTTTGTTTGGCTAAAAAGTACTGTGGCATCAGCCAAAACCCATAAAAAGCAATACAATTATTATAATTTATTATAAATCAAACACGACCCATCCTATTCAAAGTGAAGAATGTCACTATAAATGTATTAAGCTAACTTGTTATGTATTTCTGTCTCTTTCTGCTATGCCACTCTCCTCCTCCTCTCCCCCTGTGCTTTCCTTTGCTTGCTTTTTCTTTATTTTTCTGTCTTCCTCACCCTCCTCTCCTCTGCGTCAGACATTCAAACTCTTCCTCGTGTCTACTTCTTTGATTCCTATGCAACAATCCAGGCCAATGGCAACGACAGTAGGTTCTCCTCCTCCTCTCTGTGGATCTGTCACTCCATCTGCCCCACTGCTAAAAATTATTTCTACATGAGTTTAACCAACTTGGATTCAGAATATTTATTTCATTTTGAGAACTTATCTAGCTAAGTATGTGAAGGGTTTTTTTAGTTGTTGAAAAATATTTTACAAGTTTCAGATTCTTTTCAATTCAAGATTCAATATTTTATTGTTCTTGTCATAGAAAACAACTAAATTACATTTAGAGCATCAAACACTGCAAAACCCCATTCAATAACCCCAATATAAACAATAACAAAATAGCATTCAGTGGAGCAGTCAAACATTTTATCTTTGTCTTAATTTCAGTCAAAATTGCCATTGCCAATTCTTTTACTTATAATTTCCCTACTCCACTGTCAAAAAACTGGCAAAAAATAAGAAAAATATATTAATTCATCTAGACCTACTAATGAAGTAAACCCCAAGTATTCAAAACTGCTAAAACTGCAAAATATTTTGAATTCAAATCATTTTTTAACTTGTGTAGACACTCCTTTGTTCCATGCTTTTGTGTGATGTTAATTTACATGCCTGTGTGTTGTGTAACCTTAAAGTTGCATGTTGTTTGGTAGTATGTATTTACTGTGTGAGTAGTTTGTCATTATCTTTTAGAATTTTGCTTTGTCGGCTTAACTACGTCTTTGAAGATAGTATTTTAATAGTTTAGTTGAATTCTTCTAATATTTTCAGTTTAGATGAACTTTTAGTCAAAATTTGTGGTGGAGGGCTGGACATAATGCTAGATGTCGGTATTATGCAAATTAGATTATGAAATGATCATGAATTAATTACTCACAGTTTAGGGTTTTACCTCTGTAATTACTAGGCCCATGCACATGTGGAAGTCCATACTTTTTTAATCAGTACATATGAATAAATGGAATTGTTTTTTCACTCTTCATTCTTTCTCACTGAAGCAATTATTTGAAGTTAAGTTATTATCCAGTAGATTAGAAGACTTTGTGAATGCACTTACTAAATGATCAGGTTCAACATTTGCTGATTTTCTATTTAGAGATTTTTTATATTGCTTTGGCCAAAGTCCCTGCCCTCCATCTAAACTTTTGACATAATAAAATTCTACATTGTGAACCCAACCTAAATCATAAAACACTTTCATAATTCCACTTTGATGGTAAACACATTTCTCTATCTTCTTGCAGTGGACAGGATCATAGGTCTAGACCAGGTGTCCACAGGTGAGAGCAGTGGCCCGGTGCCCTTCGGAGCAGCCGGATTAAAGACCAAAAAGGGAATGTTCAGGACCGTGGGACAGCTGTACAAAGAGTCCCTTACCAAACTCATGGCCACTCTGAGGAACACCAACCCCAACTTCCTCCGCTGCATCATCCCCAACCACGAGAAGAGGGTATGGTTTTTATTAGGGGTGTAACAATAACCAAAATATCTTGATATTGTATCATCAAAGGTCTCTCAATAATATCGTGAGCCATCACAATATATCGAATCACAAGTTTCTTTGCTTAAATTCACTGTTATGGTGCAGCAAAAGCTAAAAAAACAGAGGGAACTACATCGACCATGATCCTTTGCTCCGTTTTGGTGCAAACTACATGAAGAAATAGCAGTTTTAAGCACTTTTAAAGAAGAATAAGTAGTATATTCACAATTCTATTAGCCTCCCCAAAATATCACAATAAATACCGTACCATGAGATGTCTATCGTGAAAATATCGTACTGTGAGATTTGGATATCGTTACATCCCTAGTTTTTATGTTTATTCAGTAAGTAAGAGTGTTAATGGTGCAATATGTATATTTTGGGTAGAGTTTACACTGCCTGCTTGTCTCCAAGGAGGTGTTATTGTTATGCCTGGAATGTTTCTCCGTATTATGTTATAATGTAGCGAAGCATTTATGTTTTCACTGTATTTTGAAGCAATGAAAACCTGTGATTTAATACATGCACGGTAGATAAGTTTAATACCGTACAGTGGAACATTCCAGCCAAAACCATGTTGTCTCAAGTAGGCAAGCGGGTGGTAGATTCCCCACTAGAAAAGTTGCACCATAGTGTACATTTAATTGACACACAGCCACACAAGCTATGTTCATATTGCAGTCCCATTATAACGTTCATGGTAATTCAGCAGCTACTGTTAATGAGTCTATTATAGGTGTTAAATATTTTTTTGTGTCTGGACTAATCATGTAATAATTTGTCATAATGCATAGGCTGCTGTAGAAGTTGTACAGTGTATTCGCAAAGATCTGTTTTGCACACACAACTAGGCTTATATGAGGAAAATAGTATAATATAAGAGATAAAAATCAGATGACAAATTAAGGAAAGGCCAGTTTCACATACAGTATGATTTGATAAGGTTAAAACTAACAGTCTTTTTCTGGTTGCTTAGGCAGGAAAGCTTGCTCCACACCTGGTTTTGGATCAGCTTCGGTGCAATGGTGTCCTGGAAGGTATTCGGATCTGCAGACAAGGATTCCCAAATCGCATCCCATTCCAAGAGTTCAGACAGAGGTACCATCAGATACAGATACTAATGTTCAATATTTTTCTTGCTGTTGCTATGAACGGTTTAATGACAGACAGGACAGCTTAGAAAAATGCCTAGTTTAACATTTCAGACTGGGGCCCATCACAACCATCTGTCCCCTCCCCCTGTCTCTGCACCTCTTACCGCACGCTCAGATTCAGCACCTGTTAATGATTGCTTTTACACGTCCCTGGTTTTGTCTCTTGATAAATCACATTCATTTCACACCTTTTAAATTACAGATATGAGATCCTAACACCTAACGCTATTCCTCGCACCTTCATGGACGGGAAACAAGCGTCAGAACTTATGGTGAGTCATAATAATATTATTATTTAAACAATCAATGCACATAATATTTGAGATTAGGGCTGCACGATTTTGGAAAGAAAATCTAATTGTGATTTTGAAGTATTGCAGTTGCTGTTAGATTTGCAATATATGTTTAAAAAGTAGGATTCTGTTCAGAGTGCACATTGTAAACTCCAAGAGCATAAATATTTGTGATTGTTTTGTTTTTAATAATAGATTCTTAATTGATTTTGTTTGTCAGATAAGGGCTTTAGAGCTGGACTCAAACCTGTTCAGAGTGGGGCAGAGTAAAGTCTTCTTCAGAGCTGGAGTTTTGGCTCATCTTGAAGAAGAGCGAGACCTAAAGATCACAGACACCATCATCCGTTTCCAGAGCGCTGCCAGGGGATACCTCGCACGCAAGTAAGAGATATGACTCTTTCATCATATAAGCTTATACAACTATTTTATCAGAACGTATTTATAATAAGACTTATCTTATTATAATTAATTAATTAATTGTATCATCATATTTTTTGTTGGGATTATACACATAGTAAGATTGCTGTTATATATATTATACATACAAATATGTTCATACTTTTGTCATCCTTTGGCTTAATCTTGATATATCAAACCATGTTTAGACCTATTTTAGGCCTTATATAGTCCTGGTTTAGATCTGGTGGTACTCTGAAAGCCTATCCTATGTGGAATAAGACTTTAAGAGCCACTGCCATATAGTTTGCAACAACAACAACAACAACAAAGAAACATTTTATTGGTTTCCAGAGCTTTCGCGAGGAAGCAGCAGCAGCTGAGCGCCTTACGGGTGATGCAGAGGAACTGCGCCGCATATCTCAAACTCAGGAACTGGCAGTGGTGGCGCCTGTTCACAAAGGTAAAACACCACAGTAACACTGCAGCGTACACAGGACATTCAGATGTTATGTGTTAAAATGTGGAAGGATCTACTGGGAAAGAGGACAATAAATGAGCAATACTGCTTGTGAAAATGTTGAAGATGCTACGTGTAAACGAAGCAGTGATCAGTGTATTTTACTTTTATATGTCTGCAGCTGTCTGAATGTAGAAGTGTTTTTGTGTTCAGTTTGTTAATATTATGCCTCATTGTTTTTGTAGTTTTGTTTTGTTCTCTTTTTGATTTTGTATATATTAAAAATCATAAATATTTGAATTATAATAAAAAATGACTGTGGCTGATATGACTGTGGCTCTTGCTCTTGTGCAGGTGAAGCCGCTGCTGCAGGTGTCGCGACGGGACGAGGAGATCCAGGTCCGACAGGCGGAGCTTCTAAAAGCCCAAGACAAACTGACCCGAGTGGAGCAGGACTACACCGAGCTGGACCAGAAACATGCACAGGTAAAGACAACACTGTTTGTGAATATGTGCCATCCCTCTGTCATCCAGGCTAGTTAATGAGCAAATCATGTAAAAACAGTTTAAAACACGGCGCAGATGGCAACTTTATGAAAATGTTTGCTGCAAAAACACAACAATATTGTGCTTCATATTTTAATTTTTTGGTCTGTGTGACACAAACAGCGGTGCACTTTTGAGGAAGTTCTGTTTTTGGAGTGAACCCACTATTGTACTTTATTCTCACCAAACAAGCAGACTCTAGTCCACTTGAAATTGGAGGAGATTGGATTGAATAAAAATAACATAAAAACAACAAAATGTGAAACAAGAGCAGAGCAGAGCAGATGAGAGAAAACACACACAATTGTTTACAGAATTTCAAAGTAAAGTTAAACCATACTGGCGCATTTTTAACAATCTGAATCACTTGGTCGTTAAAAATTATGGACAGTTGGGGGAAATTTCAGATGGTAACTGGTGACAAAAGTGTATATAAGGCATACAAAGTGCTTTATATCAAGGAACCACTCAGGGTGCTTTCATACCTCACCATAAACCACATCAAAGTGTGAACATGAAGGCATCCTCATTCACACGTTCATTTACACAGACACTGGAAGAAAGGGAGAATAAGTGAGTTGCCCAAGGACACATTGGCAGTATTCATTCAGTAATCTCTATCATAAATTTGAGCATTGTGATCCATGACAGGTCCATTCCTATTCATCTCTCACACATCCTCTTAACTAGGATTGCCAAAAGATTGTCAGATAGTAATCGATACAAAAAAACTCACTTTCACAGGAGAGAAATGAGCCTTTCCTGAATTGCTTTAGAATGATCTTGAGCTGTATCAGAATAAGTATAATGCCATAGACTAGTATACGCCCATGGATAACTATGCAGCTCTACAAAGGCAGAAGGCAGTAACATCATGTTTGGTCAACAATTTGTTAATATAATTCTGGGGGTATTTGAGACCTCCTTTATCATGTGAATATAGGAGTCATGCAAAGGCAAAAGGCAGTAATAGTGTCAGTTAATGCCTTTTGCCTTTGCACAACTCTTTATTTTTGACACATGATACAAAGGCAGAGTACAGTAACTGCCAAATAAGGATCAAAGGTCAATTTTGAGCTCAATATTTTTCACATACAAATATTTCTTCATTATAGTAACTAGTTGTCAAATTTTGGGAGCCCTACTTATTATACTACAGAAATTTTAAATAATTTTTCTCAGTTTCACACTCTGGTGAGCTAAGGTCTTTTGCCTTTGTAGGGCAGTATGGAACCTATTACATACCTGGATGACAGGTAGCGCAACATGGTAATTTGAAAGAAAGTACTACAATTGAATTGTCTAAAGAAAGACTCTATATTGAGTATTGGATCTATTCTTTTGTATCGAAATCAAGTTTCAAATTCCGTATCATGACATTACTCCTTGTCATTCTGCAGCTGTTGGAGGAAAAGGCCTTGTTGGCAGACCAGCTCCAGGCCGAGGCGGAGCTGTTTGCGGAGGCGGAGGAGATGAGGGCTCGGTTAGCGAGCAGGAAACAGGAGCTGGAAGAGGTGATGAGTGAACTGGAGACTCGACTGGTGGAGGAGGAGGAGAGAGGGGTGCAGCTGAACAACGAGAAGAAGAAGCTGCAGCAGAACATACAGGTGAGAGCAAGATCTACACAACAACAATAAGAGGTGGATGAGCCAGAAGGGGGTTGGGCAAATTTAATGCAAACAAGGTACATTTGCAACTGTGTGGTCAAAAACGTTCAAAACTGAGTGTGTGCTGCCGCCGGTAGCCACAGCAATTTCAAGTACTATGTGACATCCCCCAAGACTGCCCTGATTACAGCCAGAGGTTTCTGATTACAAACACCTGCCTGCAGGGGCAGAGTCTAAAGTGTAGATACCTGTGAGACCAACCACACTGTTCTTCGTATGTCCAGACTCTGCCCTTCCTCCCCCTTCACTCTTATCTTTAGTCCTCCAGGTGCTGCCCAAATTAGCATCTCTATTAGAATTTAGGTCATGGGTTTAGGTGCGTAGTCCCACTTTAACATTAGCCAATAAGATAAATACCAGTAGATTTCTATTTTGGCTTGTAACACATATTCACACCAACCACTTTGTTTGGTTGTTTTTATATATGCAATTATCTTATCTTAGTTCATATTTGAAGTTGTCATTTGTTGATCCTGATAACAATTTAAATTAGTCTATTCTTCATATTATTTATTGGTTCTCTTGTGTCTTGTCATTAACATCATACATTGAACTGTTCTGGTGCTTTTTGTGGTGTCTGTAGGACCTGGAGGAGCAGTTAGAGGAGGAGGAAACTGCCCGCCAGCGCCTTCTGCTGGAGAAGGTCACACTTGAGACCAAAGTCAAAAGCCTGGAGACCGACCTGATGGGTGCAGTGGAACAGAGAGATCGATTTAGCAAGGTCATTACCACATTTTAACAGGACTTACAGCTCCCACCCAATTAACCTTACAGCAGGGGCACTCCAAGTGAGTGAGTGACTTTGTGAACTCACAAATATCACGAGAATCCATCTTGCTGTGCAAGTTTAGTGTGTGATCCTCATGTAACAGATATGCATAGATGTTGAGGCACTATATCTGTATTCATGGGTTACATTTTAATGTTTAATGTTAATATTTAATGTACAGTATACATTTTGAGTACTTTTAACCATTTTGCAGCTAATTATAGCAAGAATCTTACTTGTCCTCCATCTCTACACTATAAACCCTTAAAATATTGACAGAAAGTAAATGGAACCTTTTATTTTTGCATTTGAATTTTGTTTTTCATAATCTATTTTGTTTTTCATGGAGTAGGAAAAGAAACAGTTGGAGGATCGTCTGAACGAAGTGACCGACCAGTTAACAGAAGAGGAAGAGAAAACCAAAAGCCTGAACAAACTTAAGAACAAACAAGAGGCCGTCATCGCTGATCTGGAGGGTAATTTACATATGTTAACTTATGCATTGTATTTGAACCTTTTAAAAGAAATGATGCCCCTAGAAAAGGCCACGTATCCCACATGTTTCCCTTATTGATCATAGTATGTTTAAGAAATTATTATTATTAATTAAAATTATTATTATTATTATTATCATATTAGTCAACTAATAAAATGAGGTATGTGATTCTGTCATCAAATATCAGCATTCAGTCAATGCATTAATGTTGTTTACTTCCTCATGTATCTTGTATTGACATTGATATTAACAAAAAAATTGCATCAAGCCAAAATATGTTTATTTTCAAAGTAGATTTTAACAAAAAGTTTGACATCAAGTAGTAGTTCATTCCGTTCAATAAGAAATTATTCAATAGTGCCATAAGATTTTAAGATCACATTTTTTTTTTTTTTTTTTCTTAGCTTTTAACCACATTATATTGTTGTGCCCTCATCAAAAACAGTTGTATTTTGATGAATTCAAACTTTATTAATCCAAAAACATCTTCTCTGAGCCCTCAAAATGATCTGTTCACATTTTCCCCAAATTGTTGCAACACAGGTAAAAAAATCTAGACTTCCCCTGTTCCGTTTTTAAACCCATAAACACAAATTCTGCAATCAAGCCACACAAATGTATAACATGTGTCTTATAATCTTGAATGGGGTTTGTAATCAGTAATTTACTTGATGTGAACTTAACTTATGTATTTGCATGTTATTCTTCTATTTGCAGAGCGTCTAAAGCGTGAGGAGCAGGGACGTCAGGAGCAGGAGAAATGGAGGAGGAGGATGGAGACTGAGTCGATGGAGGCCCAGGAGCAGCTGTCGGACCTGGGCATGGTCACGTCCGAGCTCAAGGGCAGTCTGACTCAGAAAGAGAAGGACATCGCCACACTACAGGGACGGTGAGACTAGACTTCTGCTTTTATCAGAGGCATCCGGGATTGATTCCTGTATTCCAAAATTATGATTATGATTGAAGATATCACATATATTTTTAAACAATTTGGGGCTAAAGAAAAAGTTGCAGGTTCGCTCATTTGCCATATCTCTCTCCATGTTCTGTCAAGCCACAAAAAAGTTTAAACACATAATATTGATTGATATTATAATAAATGAAGGATGTCACATTTTTTTCCACCTTAAAAAATTGTCCATTCTTAGCACTTGCTTCACCTGTCCCTGTCATATCATAGAGTGCAAATTTTTTAAACTTATACACAACAGTACCATCACTAAATGTGTTATCATTACAGCCTGTAGCATTACTCACCTGTCCCTGTGTTTCTATGTCAGTCTGGAGGAGGAGGGGGCACGCCGGGCTGAAGCACAGAAGGCTCTGAGGGAGGCCATGTCCCAGGTGTCGGAGCTGAAGGAGGAGGTGGAGAATGAACGAGGGATGAGAGAACGAGCGGAGAAACAGAGACGAGACCTGGGGGAGGAGCTGGAGGCTCTGAGGACAGAACTGGAGGATACACTGGACACTACTGCAGCACAGCAAGAGCTCAGGTCTGGGGTTAATGAATTTAACTATTTGACTGACCATTGTCATCATTTAAATGAGCTCTCAGTGTTCTGAGCATGATATGTGTCCTGTGTCACTTGAACACAATCTGTTTTGTTATTAGCTAAATGTCTCTCCCCACTCTTTATCCACCTTGTTAGGTCTCGGCGAGAGGCAGAACTCAATGATCTCCAGCGCTGTGTGGAAGAAGAAACTCGGCGTCATGAGGCTCAGCTCTCAGAGATAAGGGTCAAACACAGCTCCGCCATTGACAGTCTGCAGGAGCAACTGGACAACACTAAGAGGGTAAGACCACCAGCAATACACTTATACTGGCATCCTGTGTAACTTATATACTGTATGTGCATTTACTTTTTTTTTTTTTAGTTAGTTATTTTGTCAGAAAAATATACAAATATTGAAGAATTCTTAGCACAACACAAATGGAAATCATAAAAATAATAATAGTAAATAATAAAAATTAACACAAAAAAAAAGAATATTTGTGTAACTTAATATGTCGTTCCCCTAACAGGCTCGACAGTCTCTGGAAAAGGCCAAGTCAGTTTTGGAGGAAGAACGGCAGAGTTTGACAGAGGAAATCAAAGGTCTCCAGGCTAGTCGAATGGAGAGTGAGAGAGGACGGAAACGAGCAGAGAACCAGCTTCAGGAGCTCACAGCGCGTCTGAGTCAAGCCGACAGAGAGAGAGAAGAGCGGGAGGAGCGCATGCACAAACTACAGGTGACAGATTAATATAAGGATAACATATGCACAATATATAGCACTTATTGTTTGTGCAAGAAAATAAATAAATGGCAGTATTTTATGTAACACTAAATTTTTTTGAGAAATTACAATTTTTTTAAATATATTTTAAAATAAACAAATAAGGTCTAGACATAGAAAAAAAAACAATAAAATATTCAGTTAAATTAGTCATAAAACTAATTTACATTTTTCATTTCATGGAGTTGTGAAAAAATGTCTTGAATTATCACTTTAAGTTCTTTACCACAATATTTCACATCACAAATGCATTTGCATATTGGACAGCTGTAATTATCAGTAAGTATTTTATATTTTAAATGCACATCTGTCAGAGGCATGACTTGAACATGTCAGGATTTAGAAATAGGTTTGTTGTAAAACGTTTTCTCAAGCTGCCTGTTACATAGGCCCTCACAAACCTAGAAACATAATGAATAAATTGTAAAGGCAATAATTTTACAAGAAATGTATTAATTTTTTTTCCTGTACTTTCAGTGTGAAATCGAGTCTCTATCAGGAAACCTTTCCTCTTCTGATACAAAATCTCTCCGTCTCACTAAAGAAGTCACCAGCTTGGAAAACCAGCTACACGACATACAGGTAAAAAGTTTTTATTAGAATTTTTATTAACTAGAAACTGGAAATTATTCCCATCACATTGATTAATTTTATTCAAAGATCAGTGAAAATAATGATGTGGTTTGTCGCAGGAACTGCTTGGGGAGGAGACTCGACAGAAGTTGGCTTTGGGGACGAGGGTCCGTGCTCTGGAGGATGAGAAGAATGTACTGATGGAGAGAGTGGAAGACGAGGAGGAGAAATCCAAAGAACTGAGCAAACAGATACAGACACTCACTCAACAGGTGAAAAGAGCATTTAAATACTCCAGCACAGAGACATGGGTGGGATTTATACCAATGTGATACTGATACCATCCTTTTATAGTCTTGATTGCAATACAAATAATTCATTAGGTTTAGACTTTAGACAGATAATTGAGAAGAAGTCTTTAATTTCTCCACGACAAGAATTCATATCTACTGGACCTGGTTTTGCTAGTTTTATCATATCTGATCCAGTTAATTTATTGTTTCTAAATCATAGACTATAGTACATATTTGTATTGTATTTGAAAGTAGCTAATAACTTCTAATAATTGTCATTTAGTGTTTATGTATTAATCTACTTCTGACATTTTTATTAATCTGCTCAAACCTTTTGCAGTTGACAGACTTACGTAAACAGACAGAAGAGGTGAACACAGTAGTGGAATCAGGAGAGGAAGCACGCAGGAAACTTCAGCGTGAACTGGACAGCGCCCTCCAGAGGGAGAAGCAGAAAGAGGAGGAAAAAGAACGAGTGGAGCGGCAGAGGGAGAGACTGAGAGAGGAGATAGAGGACATGACCCTGGCCTTACAGAAAGAGAGACAAAACTGCACCGCGCTGGAGAAGAGGCAGAAGAAATTTGATCAGGTGATAATGTGTTTATTTTTTTCTATGTTGAGTTGAATTGTGAGTTTTAGGAGATTTAACTTTTTACTGTTAATTTTATTAAATTTTTTTCAGTATAGAAGATGCATGTCTAGTTTTGTAATATGGAAATGTACACATTTGTCAGAAATGTGCTTTGTTTTCAATAAATACTAGTATATGACAAATTTAAAGACATGTTTTGTTTAAGTAAGTAACTATTTTTCCTTTCCTCATCAGTGTTTGGCAGAGGAGAAAGCCGTGAGTGCTCGTTTGGCCGAGGAGCGAGACAGAGCAGAAGCCGACAACCGTGAAAAAGATACTAAATATTTATCACTTTCAAGAGCTCTGCAGGTAACAAAACCATTCTACATATTTTATTCACAGTTATCTGTACTTGCATGATAATATGGTAATACTTGTGTTTGCTGAGTGCAGGAGGCCCAGGACCAGAGGGAGGAACTGGAGCGGATCAACAAACAGCTCCGAATGGAAATGGAGCAACTGGTGAACCAACAGGATGACGTTGGCAAAAATGTGAGTCCTAGGTTCATTCAGACAATTCTACTTCTAATACTAAGGTCCTTTTTAAAAAGAGAATAACTATATAATGCATTTCCATTTTTGTAAAATTGTTTGTTAACCAGCTAAAAAAAAGAGTTAAGACATTGTTCCATTACATCTCCCCTCTTATCTGACTGCCTGTGAATGAATTTATTGTTGTTTCCCAGGTCCATGAGCTGGAGCGTGCACGTAGGTCTCTGGAGACAGAGGCCCAGAGCCTGAGGGTTCAAACTCAGGAACTGGAAGAGGAGCTGACGGAGGCGGAGAACTCTCGGCTCAGACTGGAGGTCACTCTGCAGGCCCTCAAAGCTCAGTTTGAAAGAGAGCTCAGCACCAGCGAAGAGAAGGGAGAAGAGAAGAGGAGGGCGCTCAGCAAACAGGTGAAGACACTTTTGTTATAATACCATGTAATCAAAATCACATTACAGTTTGCTGTATTCTTAATTTGTGCTTCGGATACACTCTCAAATGATAAGCTACTTCTATAGTCACACCTTCCATCTCTGCCTACTCGGGTACTTTCACTAACTTCAGGTATACTCACTAAAGCATATGCACTGGTCAGACCTCTGATCAAACCACCAGCCGTTGAGTTTGAGCTGCAGCCCCTTAATACTACTCCTATTCCTAATTTCCTGCTTTAACTGACAGGGTTTGAGTTAAGCCTGAGGGATTTATGTTGTTCAGGTGCGTGAGTTGGAGATCCAGTTAGAAGAGGAGCGGAGTCAGCGCTCTCAGGCCGTCAGCACCAAGAAACACCTGGATGCAGAGCTGCAGGATCTGGAATCTCAGGTGGAAACATCAAACAGAGGCAAAGAGGAGGCCATGAAACAGCTGCGCAGGCTGCAGGTACCACTGACTATTATATATGTGTTCAGTATATGCATAAATAAATGGATAAGTAACAGTGACTGGGACTGAGAAGCCCCTTCAACAGTCCCTGAGAAGTCTTTCAACAAATGATGCAAAAATAAAGGCTTTCAATCTTTGTGACCAACATTGGTATATTGTGTTTTAGGATTGATTTAGATAGTTTTACTTCTATGGGATTCAAAATGACTCATGAATATATCTAAATTACAACAAATGGGTCAACTGTGTTACAAAAACAAGAATACAGGATTGACTTGGGAGTTGCTACTTGCAAACCATTAATTTGCTGAAACCTTTACCTCAGGCTCAACTAAAGGAGGTTTACCGAGAGCTGGATGAGGCCAAAATAACAAGAGAAGAAGTGATGTCCCTGTCCAAAGAGAGTGAGAAGAAGGTCCAGGCTCTGGAGGCAGAAGTCCTGCAACTCACAGAGGTATTATTTTAAAACATATTTGAACAATAATAGTGCTAAGGAATATAACTAGTCTAATATTAATATTCAAAACTAATGGTGTTAAAATTATAAGACAAATATCACCTTTGTGATCCTATAGGAGCTGGCTGTATCAGAGAGACAGAAGAGACAGGCTCAGCAGGAGAGAGATGAGCTGGCAGATGAAATGATCAACAACACCACTGGAAAGTAAGTTCAGTCATCATTCACACATTTTAGTAATAAAAGTATTAGTTAGAATATTAGTTTGTATTTATACATTTTAAATGAATATTTTTACAGTTAAGATTTTGCATATTTAAGGTGGGTTTTAACAAGTAGTAGGTAGTGGAGATGATAAGGTCTGAGACACTTACATAGGCTGGTCCATGTGTCTATAAAGGACTTTTAATCGTTTACACAAGAGTGCCTCAAATCCACTTCCATTCACATTTTTACGTTGGTATGTGCCAAGTTAGTTCTCTGTTCCTCCATGATAAGTGGCCTCATATTTAAAGAGCACCTGTGTCCGACATCCTTCTGTCTGACTCTCTGGAGTCCCACTGAAGCACTCACTTTATCTCCTGTTTTTATCAAATAATTCATGTTAATTAAACACAGGTAATTAAATTTTGGGTCTGGACCAAAGCCACTGAAATAATCTACAGTGGCTTGAACCATAAATCAAAAAACAGCCTTAACCAGTATCTTGTGAGATTGCAGCAGAAAAAGTATTGCTGTCAAATATCTGCTATGTTTTCAATATTGAACTGATACAATATCTGGGAAAAAACCTTAGATATCACCGATATACGCTTAATCCTAAATCTGACCTCTGCTTGTCCAGATCGGCCTTGGGTGAGGAGAAGCGTCGTCTGGAGGCGCGGGTGACTCAGCTGGAGGAGGAGCTGGAGGAGGAGCAGACGAACTCAGAGCTGATCTCGGAGCGTCACAGGAAGCTGGCTCTGCAGGTGGAGACTCTGACAGTTCAGCTTCAGGGAGAGCGCACATTGGCCCAGAAAGCGGAGGCAGCCCGGGAGCAGCTCGAGAGGCAAAACAAAGAGCTCAAGACCAGACTGGGAGAGATGGAGGGGGCCGTGAGGGGCAAACACAGGCTCAACGTCGCCGCTCTAGAGGCCAAGGTGGAGTCACTGGAGGAGCAGCTTGAACAAGAGCAACAGTGAGTGACACAGAGATTGGAAACTATAATTGTTTCAACCTTATTTTAATGCACCGTATAACAACTTGTAATAACATGTAATAATGATAACGATGCAGTAGTCTTATATATCACTTTTCTAGATGAGTTGCTTTACAATTTTGTGCATTATTCATTATTCATTCACTCCATACTTGATAGCAGTAAGAAACTATTGTAGCCACACCTACCCTGAGGCAGACTGATGGAAATGAAGCTGCCATACTGCACCATCGAACCCTTAGAACACCACCAACACTGACACACACACACACTGCATTCATACTAAGCAATGTGGATGAAGTATTTTGCTGAAAAATTGAACTTTTGTTATATCCAGTTGAGAGGAAAGCGCAGACATCTCCCCTGTCCACAAATGCACAAATGCATAAAGCACTCACCGTCTACACATTTTTCTTAAACAAAATAGTCTGTATTTTTGCTGATATAGACTGAAACGTCAGTTGGTCTCACCTCATGTTTTTTTGGTTTGCGTGGCCTTTAGCTTCAGCACAAACCTCAATGCTACTCTGTAACTGGTCAGCCAACCAGCCGGCAGGCTCTTTCACACCAGTGGGAGCATGCCCAGATGGATTCTCGAGAGTCTGTGAAATCACAAATATCGTGAGAATCCATCTTGAGTGAAAGATTATACTAACCAGGTTCAGCCTTGGTTATCTTCTGAGATCTGATGGTATCAGGCTTTATGAGTCCATGTAAAATGTGTTTTACATAAATGTAAATGATAATATTGTATATTTTGTATGTTTTTTGTTTTCCAGGGAACGTGCCATTGCAAACAAATTAGTGAGGAAGACAGAAAAGAAACTAAAGGAGGTCATGATGCAGGCTGAAGACGAGAGGAGACATGCAGACCAGTACAGAGAACAGGTATGTCAAGACTTTAAAGTTGTAATTAATGTAAATGGAAGCACAAAACATGAAATAAAGAACAAATTATTTTACTCAGTTAAGAATAATAAGTATGTTGTCTGAAAACCACTCTAGCAATTTCATTAAATGTTTTCCTACTGGGTGGGAAAAAATTGAAATTGAAGTCACTGTAATACATTTTGTTGAAGATTTGAAAACTGGACACTTTACCAATGGCAAAAATAGTACAACTGATTTTTACAGACTAATCCTAATCCGTCTGTGTGTGTTCATCCAAAACGTTCAACAGTAACACAGTTGTTTTTGGTATCTATAATCTCATAGCTCCATTTGTCCTTCACTTTCTTTTAATCTCTCGTCTGTGTTTCTTGTGTAGCTGGACAAGTCGATGGTGCGTTTGAAACAGCTGAAGAGGCAGTTGGAGGAGGTGGAGGAGGAGAACTCGCGCTCAAATGCTCAGAAGAGGAAACTGCAGCGAGAACTGGAGGAGCTCAACGACTGCAGCCAGACCATGAACCGCGAGATCTCGTCCCTCCGCACCCAGCTCAGGTACAACCCCCGCCCTCCGCCAAGACCACCTCTCCGTGTCTCATAACCATCTGTTTGTCACTGTAAATGAAGGAGCATCTAGATTAGTTCAAATGACTTGATTTCAGAATATTTAAGGCAATGTCAGATCTCAAAGCAGAGACACTCTTTCTTCAGCTCCCTCACCCTTCACTCGAGAATAAGACCTCAAGATACTTAAACTTGAGGCATTTTGAAGTCATTTGAACCTTCTCTAGATTTGCCTTTTTACAGCATGTCATCCTTTTTTTTAACCCATTAACTTTTTGTTTACTCTTTTTTGTTTTGCTCTTTTGTTGCATCCATCTGTGTCCATCTCACACTGTCCTTGTCGCATGACCCCACACAGCGGCCCTGGTACTGAATGGTAAGCCCACGAGGAGGACACTTTGTTTTCCATTTTTGTTTTACGTGTTTAGCTCATGTTTGCTCCTTAAGACTCACATCCATTTGTCCTGTTCATTTGTCACTGTTGGGTTTTTATGCAAACACCGTCATGACTTCTTATAGTCTGTATTAAAACCAACTAACTAAAGTATAGCTATAAAGTCCAGTGAGGTTCATTCGGTCTTCCGATAATTTATGTTAGTAGGCTCTTTTTTCAGACCAAGAGCTTGTTTTCGTACCTGACAGTTTCGACTGCTCACTAGCGCTGTTCCTCAGAGTGGTCATGTGATGTTGCTGTGATGTGTCCGGTCAGATGATTTATACAGGTTTTGCGCTGTCTTCCTATTGGTGGAGGCAACAGCAACAGCACCATCTGCAGTCCGACTTCCTCAGGACAGTATCAGTAGTTTATAGTCCCGTGGACACATTTCTCCCTCTTTTACCTCTGAGCACTGTAAAAGACAGAACCACATTACATAATTGGGACAGAGGATAACAAACCCCATCGCTGGATTAAAGAGGCAATCAAAATATGGAAACGTGCCCACGGGACTATAAACCGGGACGGGGGGCTTTTTTACTCTCACACACCTGGGATTCCTGTCCTGAGGAAGTCGGACTGCAGATGGCGCTGTCATCCTGCCTCCACTGGTACGAAGACAGTGCCAAAACCTGTTTAAATCAGCTGACCAGACACATCACAGCAACATCACATGACCACTCTGAGACTCTGAGGAAGAGCGCTAGTGAGCAGTCTGTCAGGTATGAAAACAAACTCTTGGTCTGAAAAAAGAACCTAATAACATAAAGTATACCTATATATTTTATTTCATTTTTTACTGTACTTGCTTACGAAACAATTTCCCTTGTGGATAAACAGTTACATTTATGTAATATCAAAATAATAATCACATTACAGGGCTTCAGAAAAGTAGCTAAGTAAAGTTCGTCTATGTTTAGTATTTATAGAGTTAAGTTGATTGTATAGTTAATAATTAAACATTATTTTTCTTGTCTCAATGTGTTTGTAAGAATAAGAAAAATCATTAATTTGTCCAGAACGTTCCAAAGCATAGCATTAAATTTATCTGTCTTCATGGGGGCAAGAAGGTGAGTTCTGATGAAAGGCAACCCCACTCATAGTAGGAATGTTAATCAAGGTATTTATCAAAGTATAGGAGGGTATTATTAGGTTTAAAAAACATGTGTCGTTGGAAAAATGCAAAATAGAAAAGTTTAATGTTATACTGGCTTCATGGAGACAAAGAGGAAGCGGATCCTCCACTAGAAAAGTTTAAAAAGCTTTAAAAAAAAACAAAAAAACCTCTAAAATCTAAAAATGACTTAAAAAATACAATATAAAATAAAAACAAAATGAAACATAACGTAATTCCTGTTCTTCCGTGTTGTAGGCGTGCACCTTTACCTCTGTCTGTGCGCGGGCGGAGAGCTTTGGTGGATTCACTGGAAAACTCTGATAACGAGGAGCCCCCCGCCTCGCCCTCGTCTGGACTCCCAGGGACCCCCACGCCCTCCTCAGACAACAGCCTGGACCCCCCTGCCTCCTACAGCATCAACAGCTCAGAGTGACGCCCCTTAATGCCAAACACAGGAACAGCAACGCATGACCTGGCCTCTCGCCTCCAGTACTCAGGGGTCAACGAGCTACATGCACACTGCAAAAAAACTCATGTCTAGAATCAGATAAAATGACTTGAATTCAGAATATTGATTTTTATTTTTGCTTTGACCAGTTTTAATTTCAATGTTAATTTAATTTCAGTTCATATTACTTGGATAATAAAATTTTACCATTGCATTTGTAATTGTAACTTTCTCAATACAGTTTAACTTCAAATATCCGAATAATGTGCATATTTGTAAGTAAAAATGACTTACTTTATCAATGGGTTTCAGTATTATTATACAAAAAAAAATCTGGACTGCTGCCATAGCGATTAACCAAAGCAAAATAGTATATCTCTTGAGTGGTGAAAAGTCCTCAAAATGTGGCCTATACTCAACAGGAAGCTGAAACCCTGAATGGGCCTGAAATAAGAAGTCAAACAAATATATAACAAATATATCTTAACATGTCCAAACTTATTAAATAAAAATGAAACCAATGAATTCAAGTCATTTTAACTTTGTATTTTTTTGCAGTGCGGTCAGATACGCACATCAGACGCTGCAATATACATAACCTCATCCAGCAATGCTCTTTAGGATTTTAGACAAATGCAGAATTGCGGATTTTTCAAAAAAGCTAAATTAATTTGTATTTTGTAACTGACACAAGGCAAACTAACGACATTTCTACAGAGTACTGCTTATAAACCTTTCTTAGAGCTGCATTTCTCAGTAACGTGTGGGAAATTTAACCACTTTGCCATTTTAGCTGTACAGTTTACATTCGGGGGTATTTTAAAAAACAAGCCATGTGTGAGCAAATTATGCAGAAAAAAAGTGGTTTAAGTAACACGGGGCTGCTGGAGAGGGAACGCATCTAAAAGGTCATAAGACAATCTCTTCTCGGTAGATTTACAGTGGATAAAATGTTTAATTATTAAGACACGCCTTTGCTCTGGTTGAAATTTAGATTAAAAAAGCAAATTTAAATGCGCAAGATAACATTGTTTCATAGTTTAAAGTCACGATTTAAAGCCCACTGTGTAACATTTCTGATTGGGGGTCTGTCTGTCACCTGCTTGTCTCTTTAAAGATGTAATTACTAGGGCTGGGTATCGGTAAGAAGTTGCAGATACGATACATACCTCGATACATTGGCCATGATACGATACATATCTTCACACAGTGTGCTTTCAATACAGTATATTTCAAATTGATTCGATACTGTTCAATAAAAAATAAAGGCTAAATAATGGCTAAATGTGACACTAAAATCTTTGTTAAACCATGTCTAGTGCAACGTGAATATGAAAAACGCCAATTTTACTCATCAAAACAGTGAAAATGTCAAATGTGTTGCCAAAATTAGTTTCTTTCCTCTAAACAAGCAACAAATTTATAGCGCTTTAACAAAATAATTAAGTAAAATACACAAAAAATACTGTTGGCGATATATCGATACAGCAGACCACAATATCGATACTCTATCATCACGTTAAATCATACGATATGTTGATATTTTGATATTTTGACATTTTTGCACATCCCTAGCAGTTAGTTTACCTGGAATGTTCCACTTTATGGCATTAAAATTAGCAGGTTACACTACCAGACCCAGTTCCAGGTCAGGTCTGTGGAGAGGCGAGCCCACTCACAGTAAGAATACATGTTTTTCGAGGTAGTTTTTTTAGCTGAATTTTTTTAAATTGAAAAGATGCAGTTTGAAACATTTTGGGCAAAGTTATGACTGGCAGATCCCCTCCACCACAAAAGTTACACAGTGCAGCTTTAATAGATTATTTATTAAACCATACAATTCCACATAAATGCTTTAGCAGTGTACAACATATCAAATATTTTCCCCAATTTTCAGGCATAAACTCATTTTCTGCTACAATTTTTTAAGGTGGTTTGATGAGTTGAAGCTATTCACCTGCTTAACTAAGACAACACTGTTGCCCGTACCCCCTTTATCCTTTATTGCCACGTGACATTTTTGTAATTTTCCTATTTACTTGTAATTTATCATCCGAAAATAACCTTTGTTGAACCAAGTGGTGGGCGTATGGATGAGAAAAAGGGACTTAGCGTATTAGTAAACGTAGGTTAGCGTAGAGTAGCAAATTCCTTTAGTAGAATCTGGAAAGGTGCACTTCCCGACGACCTTTCTGGATCAAAACTAGCATGACATTTTTACATGACATTAGAGTTAGATAAAAAGACACAGAAGGCATCCAGAAATGAATTTTGTAAAAAGAAAAAGTGCGTGTTTTTTATGTGAATTTAAAGAATTGCGTCACATAAACTGATTTACCCTGCCTTCTTATATTTATTATTCAAATTGTTTTTATTTTTGTGTTATTTCATGAAATAATTTTGACATAAATATCGAGAACTGTCTTATGAGGATGTGGTTTCGCATCGGTAAGAATGTCATTTTAAAAGTTCATTCCACCAATTTAAAGTGGAACCAAACACTAAATCCACTTTTTTCGCTACTTAACTGCGTATGTGGAGTTTTAACAGCGTTATCTATTGCTCCAGGTAATTTTTGGGCAACTTTAGTGCAAAATATATAGGTACATTTGCAGCTTTTTGGCCTTATCTAAGTGTGTGCTGCCTCGAGTGACTTTTGCCACTTCCAGTAGTTGGTGACATTACTCAGCACTGCTCTGAGTACAGTCAAAAATTACCAATTCCATGCATGGATAAATGAAAACTCAACCCGAAATGCACAGTTTAAAAATTGGTGAAATGTTCTTTTAGCTTAATTCTTGGAACTAAATGATTAAATCAGATGAGAGAATGTTATAACGAATGCTTTATTTTTAAGTTTACACACAATTTGTTCGTGGGACAACAATTAGATTTTAGTGATTTTTAGTGTTTTAAGAATTTTTTAATGCTTCCTCTTGTGCTTTACTTTCATTTTCATATCTCCAATGCTGCTGCAGTGATGCAAAGCTAAAACCACATCAAACTGCTAGTACTACATGCTTTCATTGTATGGGTCTATATATAATGTACATTTTATTTGATAAGCCAGGTTTATCCTAATGATTCACAGGAACGCGGTAAGCAGTCGGGTCAAGAGTAGCTACTGACGACATATATTTAATGCCCAATTACGGGTTTTTGATTTGTTGTTTTTTTCTGTTTGTATGATTTTTTTAAGAATGCAAAATGATTTTATTTGAAGTTGTGTATTTTTTCTAAGATTTTCTGCACTTTACACTAGAGTGGGAGCTTCAACTTTATCTCAAATGGGCTGACGAAGCGCTAAAGCCAAATGACAAGACAAAACTCTGTCTTTTAATAATTGTTAAGTCTATTGATGGCAATGCTGAAACCTTACAAGGCCTTTATGTAAAAATCCATTGTTTAAACTTAGGGGTGGGTGATATGGCAAAAAAAATCTACATTTTCTGAGACCCTAGATCATGATTTCAATTTAATTATATGTCTTTGCAGCTTTATTTAGGCTTTGTAAGGTTAGACACTTAAAATCTGTATTAAAAATAAACACGTTGTCATTTATTTTCATGAGTTTGGTCTTACCTATTGTGTAAGTTAGGCACGTCTTGGACCTTGTTTACGTAATGGTTGCTAGGTAAGTTATGGAAATCAACACATAGCTGCTTCCAGTGTCCAACCACAATGTAATATTATAAAAACAGGCAAGATTTTTTTGTAAATTCTTAATGCTGGCTATGTTTTGGTGAAATGAGTAGTCTAACCTGTCATATGCACTTTAAGTCAGTCACTCAGAGCATGACAAAGGTTGACCAATTGGAGAAGTGGATGAGCTAAAGTGGCTGTATTTGTATTTACACGGAAAAGCACTGAATCACTATAGCTGTTCCAAATTTTCATATCATTTAAGGCTTAGATCATATTTAGATTTTATCTCGTCATATCGCCCACTTCTTGTTGAACTGCTGAACAAAAACTACTATGTATTTGTAGCAAAGAGAAGTGCCCGGTTCTTCTCAAAGGTGTTAAGTTTCTTTCTATTTTTGTTAATGGCTACTGTGGAGATTGAAGCTTTTTAGAACAAATGTTTTATTGTTTTGCTTTGAATGATGCTGTAACTATAACATGTGTGAAAGGGGGTAACTTTAATATATGTCGTTGGTTTTGAAATCTGTCTCCGTGTGTTTCTTAATAATCAATCAATTACGTATTTTTTAATAAATATTTAGTACATTGTGCATCAGTATGGGCTTTCAGGGCTGCACCTAATCAATAATTTCACTTTATTAGTTAGATATTATATAAATGAAAAAATGAATTTATAAAAATGTCATCATAGTCGTTAAAGATGCGGTGTTACTTTCCTTGGAGGATCGACGTGTTTTTGTCTCCGTGGAGAGTTAAGTTAATTACAGCACACATAGTTTAATTTAATTCCTTTATTTAGACTTAGATTTTAATTTGCATGCACACATTTTAGTTAATATAGGTCTGAATTATTTACTTTTCTTTTTTAGTTAGTAAGTTTGTTTTTCTAGTTTGTTTAAGGTCACTTTATTATCACTTATTATTTTCTGTATTATACTTATTTGGGTCCTTGTTACTTTGATTAAGATAGTAGTAGTTTTAGTTAATTATTTAGTGTAATTCTCCCCTCTTGTGTTCAGTTTTAGTTGGCCCTCATGTATTTAAACACCCCTGTTCATTGTCTGGTTGGGTTAGTTTTGTTCTTTCCAGTTTGATTTAAGTTACAGTTTGGCCCGGCTTTTTTTGTTAATCATTGGTCTTATTTAAGCCTTCATTAAATTAAGTTTGTTTGACTTTATTAAATGTAAACTTATTTATATACCTTTGCCTTTGCCTGCCTTTCTGTTTGGTCCACTACACACAATTTGGCATTTATCTCCATGGAGACAAGCAGGTGATGATCCTACCACAAGAAAAGTTACATAGTGCACCTTTAGATGGAATATAACTCGTATATAACAGTAAATATAAAAAAAATAAACATCAGCAGTAAATAGATAAGAGGGCTTAATACACACTTTATAGCCCAAGAGTTTGTTTTCATATCTGACAGTTTCGACTGCTCACTAGCGGTCTTCTTCAGAGTGGTCACGTGATGTTGCTGTGACGTGTCTAATCATGTGTTCACATGCCCACGGGATTATAAAAAGGGACGAGGGGGCTTTTATACTCTCACACACCTGGGATACTGTTCTGAGGAATTCGGACTGCAGATGGCGCTGTCATCCTGCCTCCACCGGTAGGAAGACAGCACCAAAACCTGTTTAAATCAGCTGACCGGACACATAACAGCAACATCACGTGATCACTCTGAGGAAGACCGCAGGGAGCGATCAAAACTGTCAGGTACGAAAACAAACTCTTGGTCGGAAAAAAGCACCTAAAACATAACATATCGGAAGACCAAATGAACCTCGTTGGACTACACTTTACAGAATTACAGTCAACTTGATAAATAAATAATAAAATATCAAATGCATTAAAATCTAACTAAATAAATAAAATATGATAAATACATTTTAATTAAAAAATAAAATACTTTGCAGGAAGAAATTTCCAAATACTCCGCACATAAGTCAACAGGTCTATAATATTTAACGTTATCAATTACAGAATGTGGTGTTATCTGTGAGGATGTCTGTGAAGAGCCAGTCACCCTCGTACGGAGGCGTTGGGATTGAAAACCTCGGGATGTCTTGAGAGGGGATGGCAAAAGACTGGGCGATTCCTTCAAACGGGATTGGGTTTAACTCCAATTGTCCTGCACATTGACTTTGAATTGTTTGGAGCGGATCCTGGTATGACTGACAGCTGACCGGAAACTGATTTTGGATAATGTCACTGCTACTTTGCTGATTCATACCAACTTGACTTTCACTGCTTGTACAAAGGGAGTTGATGTGCTCCAAATTGTTCATAGCCAAAACCTGATTGTTATTGTATTTACCTTGCCATCTCTCATTGAAAAAATCTTCAACATCTTCACTACATTGTGCGTCAGAAAAACTATCCAAATACGCTTCGATGCCACCGCTCCCTCTCAAATCTTTACCCCCATTACTAAACAGATCAAATACATCAGTCCATTGAGTTTCCAAAATTTCTACTGAGTTATTTTGACTCGAACATGAAATATCTGAGAGCATTTGAAGTGAAAAATCACAAGAATCTACGGACAGAGGAGAGAGCTCAGGAGAGAAGGAAGGAGACGAGTCCATGCATTGCTCAAACGGTAGAAAATTGGATTCGTTTAGACCTATTTGTCCATCCATTGTAAAAAGCGTGTCCGTTGGATAATCATTTCCATACATTGTCTCGGTGTACGCAGAGTCTGTTAAAGCAAACATATTTTGGTCAGTCTTTTTCAATTTGCTCTTTCTAGATTTAGATTTTGACGTTGGATCTGGGTGTGCTTTCCTTCCTATTGGTGAATTACATGAATCAGTGAGGCAGTCTTTGGATTTTAACAATATTTCTGCATCTGTTGTACTTTTTTCCACAGCTGGGTTCATATCTAAAGGGTGGGGGGCTGCGTCAGGGGTGTCCGACTTCTTCTCGTCAACTTTGAAATACAGGGCAGAGGCCAGGCGATGGTTGGCAGCTTCTATATCAGCAAACTTCCTATAAAAAGAGGGAGAACAATTATTTTTATTTTTATCTCAACAGAAAGTCCATAAATGTTGAACCTGATCATCTTTTGAAATTGATTCGCTTCACAAACTTAAACGTATGGCTCCAATCAAATGAAATGTATTAGACAATGTTGTTGAAAAACTGCGTCATTTTTGCCATTACAGTAAAAAGACAAATTGCGAGTTCATTTGATGAGAAGATGCTGAACTTTGCGCAAGTGTTTGTGTCATGTGCATAGGCCAGTAGTAACTGGTTGTACTTAGATTCATAGGAAATATCGAAATGAAAATCCACTATACGTTTCCTTACCCAGCTATAATATTTATCCATAAATCCAAAAACTTTCATATTATCTTTTCATATTCACAAATGCCGAAAATAAGAGAAATCTATTTTATTGTCTTTAAAAAGAAGAAGTTTGAGGATTTATTCATAAAAAATAATTACTAGAAAATCTGTAATCAATGAACTGGCCCATAAACACTACAGGATGTTGTGAGTACATCTGAATCCCAGTAATTCATTCCATAATAACCATAAACTCTGATTTACAAATTGTAAGTAAGATATTAATCAATACTAAACTAGTGTCAATATTAGATACTCTTTTGAGCAGGTATAGATACAAAGAAAATGTATAAAAACAGGCCAAATTTGACCTTTTTTGAGTAGTTTTAGAAAGGTTTTCAGCTTTATTAGAGCTAGTATATAACCTCATAGTAGTATAAAGAAAATACGTTTATTTGAAAATGATGTTTAAAAAGCAGTATTTCTTTTATAATAGTCCAGCTTATTCCTTAGTTTCAGAATAGAGTTTGAAATGTTTGTATTGTGATAACATTCATTCAGAACCACCTCTGGATCATGTTGTGCAGAAAGCGCCGGTGGTTGACTTGGCGTTTGGACGGACGGTTCTTTCGCGGTTTTTGGAGGGTCCTCATCATGTGACCTGCCGCGGAGGTCACAAAAGTGTAAAGGTCACGACCCCCGGGAACCCCACACTCCAAACCTGCATCCAAACTGAGAGAGATGGACGGATGCATGGCTCCCACTGCAAGAAAAAATTTAAATAAAAGTGGATTTACAGAGCATAAAACTGCCATAGGGCTGAACAACAATAAACAGAACAACAAAAGACAAAAGCAGCATTCACAATACTATAAAACATATCAAAGCAAAAAAAATAAACCAGTTCCTACATATGTACAGGCTTATGTGTTTACAAAAATAGGTCTATAGAACATTTCAGAAGATTTTTCTTAAAGAGTGTAATTAAATGGTGACCTATGTCAAGCCATACAGGAATGTTCAAAACATTGTACATTTTTCATATGAATAAATATTATTTTTTTTAAGTTATTTATTTTATTTAATAAGCCTACAATTCCAAAACATGAAAACTGGCCTAAATGCAGAGTAGTACAATAGTTATCCATGTATTACGTCCAAATTAAATAGGCTTAAACTTAGACTTAGACAGATTTTATTGATCCACATCCAAATTACTTAAAAGTATTATTTCATGTTGTGGAAGGATAATCAAAATGTTGAGTTTTTTTTCCACTTGATGCATGGGTGTTGATATTCCAACATTCCCAACCTGATAGGAATGTTTAAAATATCGTCGTTTTCCTCCCAGTTTTCCTCCCAGAAAGAGATTTATTCTCGTGTTTTTTTTTAATATGGATAAGCAAAAATGTCTTCACTTGCATGCTTATCGATGTTATTGGCTCAGTGACAAAAAAAATAGGCCTTGTGATTGATGTTAATTAGATCTAGGTCAATTTTGGGCTATTTAAAATAAAATTACCCTGTTAACTGACTAAATTTAAGTTGTAATCGTACATTAAAATAATAATCAGTGAATTGTGCATTAAAGTGGACTCACAGAATGAAATTATAAATGTTTTAATAATGCCTGAGCAGAACAGTGTCAGGTTTACGTCCATTATTACTGTTTTGTGAGTTTTTCGTCTGTTTTTAAATGTTCTGTAAGGACCCATTCGAGCCTGAAATAAAGACAGACTGATTGATTAAAAAGTGCTTACCTGTCTTGTTGCTTAGCCGGTTTTTTCGTGCGTCCTCTTCGCCTGCTGCGCGTTGACTGTCGCTGTGCCACCACTTGTTGCGTCCGTGCGTAAAAACGTCAAAGAGTCAAGTGACAGTCACTCGTTGAAAATGCGCGCACTTCCTCTCCTCCTCTGTGTTCTGTGTTTAGACTTTAACTCAACAAACCCAAAGTGGAAAAGGAAGCGACGAGATGAGACGAATTGAAAAGAAAAAGTCTATTAAGTGACAGGGCAATTGTGTGGCGGCGCGTAGAGGACAAAAGTGGACGCTTAACGAGCCCTTAATTGATTTGCTTAAACGGTGTTCCTCATTAGGACATTCTCAAAGGGAAGAGCGGGGCCAGTTGCTAGTGTCTTTAATTGACCTTTACAATTCAATGGCACACGCGCCTTCCAAGAGCTGAGTTTTACATATCTATGGCAGCAGGTGGGCGAAGAGGATTTTTACCAGGCTACCAACTAATCAGAAAAGAACAGGCCTATTTTTATACTAGACACAGACAGCAAGATTCAAAAATTTCTTATTATTTATTGTAGTATTATTAGTTGTAGTACACAGCAAATTCAAGAGTGTTAATTCAACTCGTATATTGTTAATTTTAACACGTTTACCATGTCATATGGGGTCCACAATAAAATGAGTTAAAACTTTCCAAAGTGTAGAAGGCTCAACACTGGTAAAGTGATGTAACTACACTCCTCATAGTTGAATTTGACACTGATTAAGATTAGATTTTTTTTACACTAGTGTATAGTGAAAAACTAATAACACTATACACACTATAAGTAGAAATAGTGTAGAGTGTTCTTCATGTTACACTATTCAATAGTATCTCTTTCTTCGCCAAATACAGTGTAAATGCTGTGGTCATTCTAATTCATAATCCCTTTTACAAATGTAAAACAATGAAAACCACCACGAAATTCCATTTCAACTTAACTTGTATTAAAACAATGCACATCATAAAATCAACACAATTTAAGCAAGTCATACGACACAACACTAGTTTTGCAAAATCCAACTGAGAGCAGGAATTCTCTGTGCCCTCAACAGTTGGTCACAATGATTGTCATTTATTTTTTTAAAGTTGATTTTTCAATGCAAGCAGTTGATGGATGAATCAAGATCTTGTTTTGAATGGAATTCAGACATGCTCATCTCCAAAAATGAGAGGAGTATGTCTGACTGTTTGAAACAAGATCTTCTCTCCATTATATAAACATAACAATGTTCACAATAAAGGCAGTCCTGCTAATTATGAAACTTTAACATTGCAGAAACTCTTTAGCTCAAGAGTCAGTCTTTCACTCGGGGTTTCTTTTGACACATTCATCGTCCATGTTGTAGACAGTTCTTTAAATACAGGTGTAAAGTTTGTGAGAGTCTGAGGACCAAGTGCCTTGGTCACAGGTAGAAAAGTCGTCCAGGCTCAACCAGCAAGAAATTTGTCCCTACCGATCTGAAAAATAAAATATAGAATAGAATAAATATAACATATTCCAGTAACCAAATTGCAAAACGGGCTATACAATATTTAATGAGCCATGAATAAAAATTTAAAAGTATATATATAGCAAATATATTATGGTGCATATATCATTATTTGTTTGTTCCTATTAAGAAGGTTATTCTGTTGCATGAGCTGTATTTTTTTGTATACAGGAACCACTCAAATAAATAACTTGAAGGGTAATTTGAAAAAATTTAGCCCCTTAGAAAAGATTATTTTTACATGCGAGACCCACAAGAAACAAAACACCTAAATGCCACTGATCATGAAAATAGAATGAGATTAAGGCAAAAACTACTTAGCACATATATAAAATGTAATTAGTCAATTATGAAATTATTGATGAGGTTACATTTTAGTTCTACATTTAACCATTTCATGACATACCTGCAAATCTCTGACAAGATGGTTAATGGCTTGAGCTTTCAATCTTTCCACTGTAGCCTTTAGGAGCTGGGGATGCATGTGAACTAGCAGCAAGACACTCACCCTGAAGAAAATACGAAAAAAAAGAATGTATCATTGCTCTTCTTGTCTAAAGGTCAATGTTAAGCATGTTAAGACATTTTATTGGGTAAGACGTCATACTTTAAGATATTTTATTTTTACAGAATACTACTAACCTTTTGATTCAAATAATTTTAATAAGCAACAGTAAAAGCAGTAGTATAGCAGTAGTAGTAATAGTTGTTGTGGTTGTAGTAGTTCTCTCGTAGTAGTAGTTTTATAGCTGTAGTAGTAGAAGCAGTTGTAGTAGCCTAGCAGTTCTAATAGCAGTGCAGTAGTAGTCATACTCAGTTGTCTATAGATTTCACACACCATCATTTTACTTTTTAGAGGTGAGCAAAACAAAACAAGCATACCTTATTTTGCATCCTAACTATTAATGTTGTATACATTTTAAAATAAATAAATGTTAGTGCTTTGGAGGAATTAGTATTTTTGTTAAACATGCTTTGCACATGTCATGTATTGTATTTATTCAGTCTATTTTGTCTTGGAGGGGAGTGACCAGTGATCTCCTGCAGCTATTTATAGAGACACCATGTGCTCCAGAGCAGAGTGTGCACAGCTGTGGTCAGTGGTAAGTTCAGTCTAAATGTGTTATATGTAAAAAACATGTTACTTACTTGAGTTTGTTCACATGCAACATTTATGGAGATATGCATTAAGGCTCCACACACATACTTGTCCTGGTTTGGTCCTGTTTTGATCTTAGTTTAGTTCTGATGTTCTTCTAGTCCTGATTTATTCCTGGTTGTGTCCAATTCCAGGTTTAATCCAAGTTCACTCCCAATTTTGATGTATCTGTGTGAGTGATTTTGACTATGCGAACACAGCCTGTAAAATGCAACAAACTCCTTTTCAGTTTGGCTCATTTATGTTTACATGTGATTTTTTTCAACACATATAGAATGAACTTGTGTTGTGTTTTAAATAGTCTAGGTTTTAGTTTTTTTTTTGTTTTTTTCAATTCATTCCTTGGACTTTTCTTCTTTCAGACCGGTCACACAGAGCTGATAAAACTCTTGACGACTGAACTTTGGTCCGATCAAACTCCTGTCAGCTGCCCCACTCCCTCAGTCCTGGAAAACGCATCAGAAGGTTTGTGACATGAGACACAGTTGTAGGTTTGTTATTTGAGTTTATGCCCTAACAGTACTACAAAAAAGATCATCAATTATTTGTCAGTGAAGTAGGAAAACTGCTCTGAAAAGATCAAATCTATCTAACTTATTGACTATATAAATTAAATCTATTCTGCATTTCCAATTATTTTAACTTGATTTTCTTTTCTGAACTGTTATAAGACGTGTGTACTTTTCCTTGTTTTATTTGTTCAGATCATGCGGCGACTGTGGGCTGTGTTCAAAGCCCATCCATACATTGGGAATGTTCTGGGATACACTGCACTGTTCGCCTCCGCAGATCTCATTCAGCAGAGTGTGCTGAGCGACAGACCGGTGTCTACCTCCACAACCGAGACCAGGGCTGGGGCTGAAGGGGCTGTAAGTGAAACAATTCATTCACTTAACTACAGTGGGTGGTAAACTATTGAAGCCATAGCTGTCGTGGGGCGGACCGGGGCTGCCAATCTGCGCCATCGGTTCCTCCAATCGCGTCCAACACTCACCCACACACCTCCCACCGTCTCCCATCCAAATACTAACCCAGCCCATCACTGCTTAGCTTCTGACATCAGACAAGATTAGACTTTAGATTCATTTGTTAATCAATCATTAATAAACTTCTATCATTAATTCGTCTTCTTCTGTTTAATCTGAGGCCTGGTCACAGATTCAGCAGTAAATGTTTATATGAATGTATCCATGTCCCTTTATTTCTCAGCTGTTGAAGACCCCTGGCATAGACTGGCACCAGACGGCACGAGTAGCGACTGTGGGTTTTTGTTTTCATGCAAACTTCAACTATCACTGGCTCAGAGCGCTGGAGAAGATGCTGCCCGGGGGAGGAGCCAAAATGGTGACCGCAAAAGTTGTATTGGACCAGCTCATCGCCGCCCCCCTCACCATTAGTGCTTTTTACATCGGTGTGTGAACAAAATACAGTGTCATAATTTGACTCTACAACAAAAATAAGTGGGATTCAGAATATTTATCTTTTTAAGTTTTTATTTATATGGCTAGATTTAACAGGTGCAGTAAGTCCAGGTACTGCTGGAGTGTCAGAATGTTCCACTGTATGGTATTAAACTTATTCAACAACATGAAGACAAGCAGCAACAGGCCAAGTTACAGACAGATCTATGCAGTGATGAGCTCACTTAGAGTAAGAATTCGTGTCTTTCAAGGTATTTTTGAGCAATATAAACTGCTGGAACAGTTGCAAGATTTGTTTAACGCCATGGTACAGTGGAAGAAATAAATAAATTCTTAACGGAGACATTAGAAAAAATACATACGTTGTGCAACTTTAAGATAACTTTACTATTGTAGTTTGTTTTATTTCTAAATCTGAGCCATTTCTGACACTTTTTGCTTAAGCACAAGTATATATTTCCAGGGATATTTCCAAACTCTTGATAATAGCATACATTGAAACGATTAAGAAATACCACAAAACATTATAAATAAATATTATTCAGAATTCAAATAACTGCAATGTTTCAGAATAAGCTTTTTAAACATTTGTACTTTTTAGGTTTGAGTTTTCTAGAAAACAAAGAAGATCTGCTTGAAGACTGGAGACAAAAATTCTTGACCTCATACAAGGTTGGCTTCACGTTAAAACATATCAAAATGTTATCTCTTATTTTGTAATGTTTATATTTTAATTTATTTTTCAGGCTGGTGTTGTGTACTGGTCTACAATGCAGGTGAGAAGTGATGACATGTACAAGCTGAGAATCAATATGACCTAATAATTCACATCATAGCAACTCTTTCAAAGGCATTGGCAGAGCAAATGTTTTTTACTTTATTCAATTCAATTAATCCGTATAAGCAGTAAAGTTGTGATTCTTCTCTATGAAAAATGCTGCTTGATGGTTAAATTGTCAGTGTTATGATGCTAGGGGTGTTCTACCTGTGCGCCTATGGTGGAATTATTTTTAAAAAGTAATGTAATGTTATTTGAAAGGGTCTTGACAACAGCACAGATAATCTGACCTGTTGTAGTTTGAGCTAAATCAGTTCTTTATAATTGATTGTGTCAAAATATACCTTAGACGACATCAGCTGCAAAGGACAGGACAAATACAATTTACTTAACCTACTACTTCACTTACTTATTAATATATACTGTAGGTCTATACTATATCTGTTCTCAATTTTGCCCACTGTGTCACTTGTGCCCTTTTTGTGTGTTACTGACATCTCTTCATATTTGTGAAGTGACTGTGTTTTTTAAATGTTTCAGGCAATTAACTTCTCGCTGGTTCCTCCTGTGGCTCGGACCGTGTTTATAGGAGGAATTGCTCTGACTTTCACCATCTTCTTGTGTCATATGAAACGTCAAGGGAAGCTAAACCAATGAATTATCGACATTATTCATAGTTTATCTGGCTTTTTTGTTTTGTTCTGTTTTTATTTGTTTATATGAAGCACCACTTCTGTCATTGTTACACTGATGTAAGTTGTTTTACTATTTTTATAATGTCTGTTTCAATAAATTAGCCAAATGTAGTCTGTAAAGCTATAGTTCTTAATATCAATGAATGAATGAAAATGGCTGGCAACTGACCTTTTTTTTTTTATTATTTACATCTCTATTCATGGCTGCATTTACACTGGGATGACAATAGCTCAGGGGTTTAATGTAGGTCTATACTCCAAATAAAATCACCTTAAATTGGGCCTATACTGTTGTATCTTAGACTGTTTGTTTAAAAGAATGAGCTGGTCTGTACATGATTCCAGTCGGCTACATGACAGACATTTAAGCCTGTAGAATAAAAGAAGTCCAGTCTGGATCCCAAGCGAACTGAGTCATGCCACAGCGGTGTTTTGTGCATATTCTCTGTTGTTCAGCCCCAAAGCAACCATGGCCTCAGTAATAGGCTAATAGCACATCACAAATTTATTTGAGAAGTGAATAAATACTAAATATTGTAAGCTTAAACATCGTATTCGATAAAAAGTGGACTGTAGTGCGGTTTTACCCATCTTAGAACAAAAACATTGCATTTTTTCATTCACACATATTTAAGTAACGCTGCATTATGAGGCTGTTATAAATGTAAATGTACAAGTAAAAATAAAATAGAAAAATAAGTAATAAAGTATAAAATCTTAGCTATATACAAGAAGTCATAGGAAGATAGTGCAACAATGATATGATTATTGACAGGACATAGGGTTATCTGTTACATACATTTGCCAAAGTAAAGGAACAGGACTGCTCACCCACTGCACCAGACTATAGAGGGACAGATAATACTCCCTACAACTGCACAACAACTCACCCACTGCACCAAAGCAGCTCATTCTCCAGCAGGCTCCTACAGCTCCATTCAAACAGTAAGAGATACAGGACTACATTCAGACCATACTCCATACAACTGTACAACAACTCACCCGTATGTGACAGATAATACTCCCTACAACTGTACAGCAACTCAACCTTATGTAACAGATAATCCTCTGTCAATTATCATCTCACTGTTGTACTGTCTTCCTATCTTGTATAAAGGTGTGATATTGTATTACTTATCTTTTTATTTATTTTGACTTGTACATTTACATTTATATAATTATTTCACACCTGTATCTAGCTATCTTTTTTGCTACCTTTTTAGAATGTATTATTATAACCATTTATATTTTTGCTCTTTGTTATTTTATTATATTGTGATGTGTCCAAATAATTTTCATTGTGGATCAATTAAGTTTGTCCAAGTCTTATTCTTTTCTTTATCAGAGTAATCATGCATTTGCAGCAGTCAACCAGAAGAGGCGCTGTCCCAAAGACGCACAGAAAGCCTCGCGCGCACTGTCCAATCAGAGCCGCGAGATTTCAGGCCAGTGTTTATCGCGAGATCTCGGCTCTTCCTTTTCCCTTTTCGCTCTGAGTCCAAGATGGTAGGTGTCGCTGCTGGGATTTATCTTCAGACTTTTGAGACTATCCACGATCATCCTCTATAATCACACGTCTTATGTCACAAATAACTTTACGTACTAAACCCACACGCTGTTTATGTCTCAGTAAAGTGATGATTTGTGGTCTTAAAGCGCTAATATTCTTGTTAGCTTGACCTATCTGCTGTCGACCTGAGGGTGAAATGTTGATGTGGCCGCTTCACATGTTTCAGTAAACTCTAAACTCGAAATGATTATGTTTCCAGCACGCACTTTATTTGACCGGATCACAATGTCTATTCATAAAACAATAATATAGTGGAATAAACCTGCACATTGTCAATATTTCAGTATAGCTGTCAGGAGAGTATCAGCGTGTGTACCGGCCTCTGCTACTTCGTTAGCTGTTAGCGGTGCCTGTTGCTGAAAACGATGGCAAAGAGACACATTGGGTTTCATCTATAAACTACAGTCTTGTTAATCTTGATATGGCTGCTACTGTTTAGATTTCATTGTGTTGATTTGATCCTCATGTTTGTTCTGTCTGTAGGGAGTCGACATCAGACACAACAAGGACCGTAAGGTGCACAGGAAGGAGCCCAAGAGCCAGGATATTTATCTGCGGCTCCTGGTTAAGGTAAAGACTCACATCTCAACCAACTCACTCCACACATTTTGCGCTTTTTATTTTATCTCGATTAACAGACTTGTGTGTTTGTAGTTGTACAGGTTCCTGGCCCGCCGCTCAAATGCTCCCTTCAACAAGGTTGTCCTGAAGAGGCTCTTCATGAGCAGGACAAACAGGCCACCCATCTCCATCTCCCGCCTGGTAAGCATCTTCTCACCAACTGTTTACTCCACCTCATACTGACTTATATCACCTTATTGTAAAAGTTTAGCAGCTGGACTATTCATGCATTAAATATTGTAACCGTTCTTGTCGTTTTCCTCAACCTTTTTGCTGGAATTATGAAATGTTGAGCTGTGTCACTGGGTTACAACATGCTACAGGCCAGTAATATGTCATACTGATGGGAGGTAGTTAATATTAGTAATTCAGAGTGCTTGGGTGTAGTGAGTGATGGAAATTATGAGATGCGTTTACCTTTTAGGATATATCATGGAAAGAAATGTCTTTTGCCTCCCATCTATGAGTATGACTGCTTCACATTCTAAAATCTGAAAAAAAGGCTAATTAGTGCTTGTTGAAATTCACTTTTAATACTACATTACCGTTATCCGTATTGCATTTATCCTCTGAAATGTTTTTGCCTTGTTCTTTGTGCAGATCCGCAAGATGAAGCTGGATGGGCGTGAAAACAGAATTGCTGTTGTTGTGGGAACAGTAACTGATGATGTCAGGATTCAGGACATCCCCAAACTTAAGGTATGTTTTTACTTTATTTCTTTAGTTCCACTATTTAAACCAACTCGTTCAGAAACAATGCAGGCCTAAATTTGCATTCATGCTATAACCTGGCACCAGCATCTTTCCTATGACTGTTTTGGTTAATGTTGTGCACTGTCTGTTCAAATTAAAGAATGCCATACAAAAACAATATCTTGTTTGTTGCCCGTGTATTAAACAATTTTATGTTTTCAGATCTGCGCTCTAAGAGTAACTGACGGAGCTCGCCGCAGGATCCTGAAGGCCGGTGGTCAGATCATGACATTCGACCAGCTCGCTCTGGCTTCTCCCAAAGGACAGGGCACCGTGCTGCTGTCAGGTAATACAAATTTATTTTTTATTTTGACTGGTCTCTTGAATTGGTTCAATCTTTAGTGTTATGGGTCTTTATGTGCCTTGTAGTTTGGTTTAGAAAAGCAAAACAGGAATGAGCGTATTTACATAATTGAAATCCATTCATGGCCCATCTAAGCCATGCATTAGTGTTTCTAGAAGAGTTGAAGCATTCAAAGCCAAATTTGCTGTACATCTGCAATATTTTTAAATATTTAAATTTTAGTGTAAAAATTCTCTCAGAAATTCATCTTTAGACTTTGTGGAAATATAGAAGTTTTGAGCTACCACTGATAAGCTACTGTTTTAAATTCATGAATAATAAACATTTCTGGCAGTAATGCTTTTAAAACATGCTGCTATGTCAATTTAGTTTAATTTAGTGTATATTTTACTTAAGTTTCTAACAAAAGTGGAATGTTTTTTAATCAGTAAATTCATGGTTGATCTTGTGTTTTAGGACCCCGCAAAGGCAGGGAGGTGTACAGGCACTTCGGCAAAGCCCCTGGAACTCCTCACAGCCACACAAAGTAAGTGGATATTTCCTGTTTGCATCCAATAGAAAAACTGTTAGGACACGCGCTACAGTTGGGTACTGACACACATTTAAGATACCAGGTTTAAGAATGGATAACAGAAAATGCAAGAAAAGCAACAGAATGTATTTAATCACATCAAAGATTTGTGATTTTTATTTAAGTATTAGTGTTAAAGTGTTAATGGAGTCAGTTGTAATACGTCTCCATATGGTTTGCCCTTACACACTGATATTTGGCTTTGACATACATAATGTTGCCCTGCTGATGTGAACTTTGCTAGTATATGTAAAAAGAGGAAATGCATTAATCATGCTTGTGGTTTTACTCAAATGTCAAGACTGCTAAAAGATTTTTTTCTCCTCAGGCCCTATGTGCTCTCCAAGGGCAGGAAGTTCGAGAGGGCTCGTGGTCGCAGAGCCAGCCGTGCTTACAAGAACTAGTCTCGTCTTTGTTTTTCATGCAATCCCAAATAAAAGATTGGCTGGCTGTACAATGCGTGTTTGTCTCTTTAATGTGAGCTTTCATTCCTGTGAGTTGAGTAAAAGGAACAGAGAAAGGCCAGAGCAGTATTTGAGCATTTTATGCAGACTTTGTGATCACCTGTTCCTCTTTTGATTATTGTGAGAAAACCACAGCTTTGCTTTAATTTAAAGCAGAGTATGAGTAGGTCAGATCTACCAGTTACAAGGGGCTCCTAATTTTTTTCTAAATTTGTGCATTAAAAAGACTTAGGTAAGTTATTTTCTTGAGTTATACAATTTATGTTGCTAGACTAAACTATATTGTAACCTGTTATGTAACTCCCAAGTATGGTTAGATTTTAATTTGTGCTTTTCTGGAGGATGAAACTACATTTAAATGCTAATTATATGTATTAAATATATAATCTAATATATGTCAAGTAAACAGAAGCAAAAAGGAAACGATATGAAAGTGTCTAATTTATTCAACAAGTAGTCCCAAAGGCCTTTTTAAAGCCATTCTGCGATCATCCCGGAGATTGGCGTCAACTGTAAACGCGACATCAGGAATTTGTTGTTGACCATTATTGATATGAGTTGTCCTGGAAAAAATTGACTCAGAGCGGAAGTTGTGGCTGGTCAGCGATTGGAGAATGTCGGTGGGTGTTGCAGTATTTTCCTTATCGCCATTGGATTTCCTCTGCGCCGCTCAAAGCCGCCGCTGCGCCTCTCCAAACCAGACCCTTTCCTGCGCCGTGCCATAGCCTCCAGAGCAAAAGACAGTCGAGAGAGGGGGTCAAGATGAGGTAAAACATGCATTATTCCACTTATAAACCACTCTTATTCTGTAGATTTTTTACAATGTACTGAAGATTTAATAGATCTCCAATTTGGCACTGCGTAAAAGTCTGTTTTGACAGGTTAGCTAGTGTTGTCACGGAATTTAGCCTTATCGTTTCTACTTTGGACCCTTTTTGTGGATAAAGATAAACATTATGATTCGGCCATATCAGGATAGCACTCTTTGGTAGGGTCTTTGTAAATAAATGTGCGTTATTACGGCTTAATTAAACAAAACAATGGCCAAGTAGCTAGTTGTGGCTAACTGGCTGGACATATGAGGTTACAGTAGCTAGCTATTGAGTCAAAACATTTTACATTTGCTTTGTAAGTTTTTCCTTGGAAATGGTTGAAAATCCTTCACTTCCTTTTTAACATAATAATCGTATCCAAATACAAGTCACCATTACACATTCAGATTACGCATTTAAGTCTATGTCCTAATAAGTAGTGTAACAAGTTTATTACTACAGTTTAGTCATGTTACACGTAAATCTAAGTATTTGGATTATAGTTATGTGATTTAAACCTTACTATAGATAGCATGGACTATTAAACCTAATAAGAATACATTGGTGCCACTACTTTCTAGAATTTGCCCCAAACTATCCCTGAGCCTGTCCATTGTGTGAGAGACAAATTTAGCATCTGACATTATTTTGTTGGGAGTCTCCGCCCTGGTTTTCAAGGACGTAAGGTGCAACAATGGCATCAGAATGGTTCTTTTTGTTTTCGCTATCAGGCCAGGACATCAGCCAACTAACTGCTCTTTATATTGTCTATACTCAGCCGGCGTAATGCCTCCATGAAAGTTTAAAGACGTGGGCAGTTTATTAATAGGGGCATTTACTACAAGACTACACGTGATTAAATGCAGCAAGGAGAGAAAAATAAAACCCATAGGACTTGTTACTGCACTAAATGTCAGTATATGCAATGTGTATGGGCAATACCGACAAAATTAATCTCTTTTTATTATTATTTTTAGTTATTATGGTAGTTCATCAGAAATGTTCCAAAGTTGCACAGCAAGTGAATGGACTAAGATGAACCAACAAGTGCAAAAACGTAATTGTAAACCTTACCGTTTAGACCGCAAATTGACAACATGTTTTTGAAGCCTTTTTAATTCAGATATAATAGGCTATAGAGAATATAGTGGATATTCTAATTTTGCAAATCTTCAAAACAACAACCATGATATAACTTAAAACTTAAATATACACCTCCTTCCATTGTAAATCTGCAATATTGTTTCTATTAGATTCACAAATTGATTATTATGTTTATTACTATGTTGATTACTAAGTTCAAACCATAAATGTATTCTTCAAGCCCAACATTGCACATTTTGTACAAATTTATTTGCTTAGTAATTTTAGAAACATTCAGCAGCAATGGAGCAATGGACTGAATTTTGAACTAACCAAAAATACTTGCTGGTCAGCGATTTTGTGGAGGATGTGTGACTTTTGGTGATTAATGCCTACATGAACCTAGATGAAACTATAGGTCAAGGAACATTGTCTTGTATTTGCTGTGTCCTATCTAATCTCTTCCTCTTATCATAACAACTCTATCCTGTACTTTTATCGCTGCTATTGAGAAATTCATGATTATAACCACCTTTGGCCTTTCAAATTAACTTTAAAAGGATTTGTTATCTGTCATTAGCGGGCAATCATTTCTATGTTGAAGTCTATTGAGTGTTTAAGCATCTCTAATTAGTTCTTTTGTGTTAAAACAGGAACAGGGAACTAAAGGCGGGCACGTGAAGCTACAACTGCAACTTCGTCATGACATGAACTAAGTCCCACCACGAACTGCCTCATTGTCTGTCCTTTGTTTTCTGTTTTTTTATGTCTTAATTTTTATTTTATTTTATTATTCACCCTCCTTTTGTGGAGAGAAGTAAGGAGTATCCATCTACTAAACATCAATCACACTACTGTCTACCAGGCTGGCCCGGTAACTTTGGGTAGCCTCCTTTACATCACTAAGATCAAAGATAGCAATAATGGTATCAAAGGTCTTGTCAGTACCTGCACTTATCATATCTTGTGGCATTTGATTACATTTAAGCCAGCACTTTTATTTAAACTATTTACACAAGTCGCTGCATTAATTTAATTTTCCTATAGCTGCCTTTTTCTGAGCAATCTTTGTTAATTATTGTCTTAGTTATGTTTATTGAGGTTTTTTTAAGGCAACTTGCTGTTCTAAATAATTATTTAAAAGTGGAATTTTAATTTGTAGCTGCTTAGCAGCTTATTTTGATTTATTTTTTACTTATTCATCACTGTTCAGATTTTATAGTTTGGTTTGTGAATAGATGTTCAGAAGGCAGTGAACTTTAAAATTATAATTGTTTTTAAACGAAGACAAAATGGTTAGTCTAAGCTTAAATACTTTAAGAAGAAGATCTTTCAAACCGGAAGTTACATTTAATGAAGATGCTCGAGATGACGGGAAAACGCCAAATGACATTTTCAGCCATTAAGCACTGAATATATATTGCTCTATGTATATTCCACATTACTGGAGCGACGGACCTGCTGAAGTTGTATCTAAAGTACAGAGCTGATGAGGATGCGCTCCCCAGACCCGTCTTCACTTTCCCCGTCGGAGGCACTGCTTCATGGGCAGTTTGCCAGCTGGGGTTCTGGGAGTAACAGCAACAACAACAGCTGCCCCAACAGTCCTGGGGGTCCAGGCGGGATCTCCCCCGCTGCCTCCCCCACCCCCCCTTCGGCCTCTAACTACGCCTTGACCCTGACTTACTCCCACATACACATCCAGAGACTGTCCCCTCGGCCCGGGAAGGAGGCCCGGCTGCTCCTGCCTTTGTCTGAGCTGGTGGGGTGCAGCTGTCCCCGTGCTCCTGCGCCTCCCCTGCTGGTACTTTACTGGTATCCACCGGGCAAAAAGCGCAAAGGGGTGTCCCGGCGAAGGCAGGTGCGGGCGTACCTGTCCGAAAGCCGCACTGAAGCTGAGAGATGGTCCGCTGCAGTGCAGTGTCTGCTCCGAGGGGTCCCTGTAACCGCGGATACAGGTGAGTGTCACACCTTATGTATTTCTTTACACATATAGAGTGATTGTTACGAAATGTCGTTTAAATGTTTACTTTGTACTTTGCACTTGTAGTTTTTCAGTCATAGTGAACATTCTGCTTGCGTTCTTTTATTGTGGAACATTTCCCTTAACAGGCTGTTTATCTATGTTTTGTGTGGCTCTAAAAATATGTTAGGATTTATTTATACTTTTGGCCTCTTCTGTCTTAGCTCTTATCTGTTCTGCACAGACAGACCGAGGGTGGGTCGCTGTTTTCACTGCGTTAATCCTCAGCTGATAACTAGACCTTTTAAAGCTTACTTTCACAGGATAAACTTTCAATGATGCATATGTCAGAGTTATTGCATCACAGCAGATTGTGTGATCAAGCCTATGCAACCTATAACATGTTTTACTTCGTATTAACTTCAATCTTTTGCTCTGATATCAGTGTGGTTGTGTGATGTGTCTAGTTTGGATCATGGTGTACTTTTAGTGTGTTGTATTTGCACTGCGTTAGTGTGATGAATGTTGGCATTCTAAAGAGTTCACATCTAATACTTATATCTATTTTTAAGTTCTGCCCTGGTTTGAGAGCTGAGAGCCAACTGGTATAGGGCAACACAAAAATGTTTGCTGTTTTTTTTTATTGTCTTTTTTATTTTATTTTATTTTTTCAATAGAGTTTTCAAGAAGTCTGCTACCTCGTCCCAGGCGGCTACTGTTATTGGTCAATCCTTTCAGTGGGAGGGGCCAAGCAATGCAGTGGTGTCAGACCCACATCCTGCCAATGATCAGAGAAGCCAACATCAGCTACAATCTTATCCAAACAGGTATGATCACTGGAGCCTGTGAAACATCAAAGTATAAATCTAACTTTAACTTAAATTTAACTTTGTGAACTTCTTCAGAGCGCCAGAATCATGCCAGAGAGCTCATACGAGAGATCTCTCTACCAGAATGGGATGGAATCATCATTGTGTCTGGAGATGGCCTCCTACATGAAGTATGTCCTCAGTAAATGTTATGATAAACATGTTGCAATATACAGTTCAAGATTCTAGTTTATTTATATTAATTTTAATGTATGTTTGTAGGTAATTAATGGTTTGATGGAGCGTCCTGACTGGGACCAAGCAATAAAAACCCCTGTGGGCATTTTGCCCTGTGGCTCTGGAAATGCACTGGCCGGCTCCGTGAACCACCACGCAGGGTAAGTATTTAGCTTTCTAATAAAGTTGTTATCGTTATTCTAATAGCTAACATAGCTGTGTTATTGTCCACAGATATGACATGTGCCTCCGGGAGCCCCTCCTCTTAAACTGCTGCTTCCTTCTTTGTCGTGGAGGAGTCCAACCTATGGACCTGGTGTCTGTGACCACCAGCCCCTCCCCCAACAGCCACTCCAGCGCCCCCCGAAGACTGTTCTCCTTTCTGTCCGTCGCCTGGGGCTTTGTGTCAGATGTTGACATTGAGAGTGAGAGGTACAATATTTTTCTGTATGTAATCTTATTATTTCTGCTCTCCAGAACCTAATGTTGCCTCATTATCTTGTTTTTGCAGATACAGAGGCTTAGGCTCAGCTCGTTTCACTTTAGGCACCCTTGTGCGCATAGCTTCTCTCAGATCTTACAAAGGGCGACTCTCCTATTTACCTCCTTCTATCACCACCACGTCTCTAGACACTACGCCTCCTCCTCCACGTCGCCCCCTGTCCCGCAGTATCACCGAGGGACTGGAGGGTTTCTGCAAAACACCCATTCACCGCACTTGCTCGGACATGGGCATCAGCGAGCAGAGGAGCCTCCGACGGGGTGAAGGAGAGCGGGAGAAGGAGGAGAGGCAGCGGGAGAGAGAGAGGAGGAGGCAGAGGGCCAGAGGAGGAGGAACGGGAGTGGTGCGGGCCAGTAGTTTGGCAGAGGACAGGGAGAGAGAGCTGGAGATGGAGGCTGAGGAGGAGTTATGTTCTGAGAGATCTGGGACCAGTTCAGAATCTAATGAAAGGGAAGATTGTAACATGAGAAAGAATGAACGGTTGGTTGGCATAAAGGATGAAAGGGAAGAGGAGGGCACAGTAGAGCAGGACTCTAGTGAGATGGATGACGATGACCGGAGCAAAGACGGTGATGAGGACGAAAGCGAGGGGGTGTTACCGGCAAAAGAAATGGGAGAGAACTATGGGATAGATTCAGGACAAGGAGGCAGACGAAGAGACTAGAACTGGATATATAGAAGACAGTCCCCAGGAGAGCAGACAGGCTGTTAGAAAGAACTCAGCTCCTTCCAGTCAAATCGTCAGTGCGCTGTTGAGCCAACCAGAGCCTGACACTGCTCCTTACACCGTGGAGGACATGGATCTAAATGGAACATACTACCAGCATGACGCATACCCATTGGACCCTCGTGAACGCGCACTGACCATCTCCTCTCCTTTTCGGCACTCCCCCTTCTCCTACAAACCCAAAGCACTTGACCAGAACCAGAATGCTTCTCGCCCACGACCTCTCTCCCTCCTTCAGCACTCACAGTCCAACTCCCTCCCTCCAAAACTCTCCTCTCTGTCCCTGTCCCTCTCTCCCACTCCTCCCTCATCACCCTCCTGCGCCTCCCCTCACGCCTCTGCATACCTGGCCCCGCGCATTAACACCCCAAACTCTACCTCACCTTCGCCCTTACGCACACCGTCCTCTTCTTTTAACTTTGACATTGCCGAGCCAGCAGGACCATTTAAAAACCGTCCACTACCTTCAAATCTCCCTAAAGATGACTTGTTACCCCCTCTGGACCAGCCTCTTCCTACCAGAGACTGGGTTACCATTGAAGGTGATTTTGTCCTGGTTTTGGCCCTGTATCAGTCCCATCTTGGGGCGGATCTGCATGCTGCACCACAAGCCAGGTTTGACGATGGCTTAATTCACTTAACGTTTGTGCGGGCGGGCATCTCTAGAGCCACTCTGCTGAGGCTGTTCTTTGCGATGGAGAGAGGGACCCATCACTCCGTCAGTTCGCCGTATGTGAGTCATGTGACCTGTCGAGCCTTTCGCCTGCAGCCCCTGTCTTCACGCGGGACCCTGACGGTGGATGGAGAGCTTGTTCCCTATGGGCCTCTTCAAGCACAGGTCAGAGCACTAACTTTGTTTGTGAGTTATGTTTTATATTTATGTATAAGGCTGCATAATACATTAATATCTAAATTTTCCCTGTTTTTTCAGGGGAAAAAAGATTAAGCCTGAAATGTTTGAAATATAGTTCTGAAATAGAGATAGACCTGGCTGGCTAATATTTTCAATATTTAGCATATCAGCTATCAGCAGATCTTATCGGCTGTTGATTGATCTGGATTCTAAACAGTCTTGACATCGGCCATGAAAAAAACGTGATCTCTATTCTGAAATATATGGGATTCTTAATTCATACATTCATTAATACAGCAGTTCATATTTGAGTCATGTTTCAATGTTTAACCTGAAATCAAATTGATCCCAATTAGATTTTTTCCAAAATTGTGCAGCCCTATTGTTTGACTCAAGATGAGTCATGCTGTTTGTCTTTATTTAATTCTCCTACCTACTGTGATGAATAAATGGGCCATGTGACACAAGATTCATATCCCTATCTTGCTTTTATAATATTTCATGTACACTTCTGCATCTTCAGAGTCACAAGTCAAAGCAATGTAAACTGCACTTGGAGAAGATATGCCACTTCTCCACTTTTTTGGGAATGTTCCACAATATGACATTAAACTCATATGTTGCATTTATTCAATGACAAGTGATTTTATTGCTAAGAATTACCTTGAAAAACATACATTCTCACGTCTTCACAAGTCTGACCTGTAACTTGGCCTAGTGGTATCACCACCTTGTCTACGAGAAGATTTATAAGCCCCATTGTGGAACATTCTGTTCCAGATCTATAAGGAGTCAAGCAGGTGGCAGACCCTCTGCCTGAAAAGTTTCTTTTAACTTGAATTTAATTACTTTAATTACTTTATTATCTGAGTTACAAAATGTGTTACAGCATTGACTAATATAGACTGTCTGGTTTTCTGTTGTAGGTTCATCCTTCCTTGTCTCGTCTTATTGTCGGCGACTCTGGAGTGAAGATCACACGATTCTAGGGACTCAGGGATTGGTTGAGCTGCGTTCAGCATTGTGTCTACTGAATTATGTAATCTCTGTTGCAATGTCCACTCTGCTATGAGGAAACTGAGGAAGAAGGGTAAATCAAATGAGACTCTTAAATATCCCGGGCTGCTGAAACTGCTTTTTTAATGAAAAGGGATAACCCACCGAGCCACATGTTTTTGAGCGCAGGGATTAATGTCTTTGAAAAATGGGAATTGAAAAAGTTGCACAGTTGTAGGATTACACATGGCATCCTCTGAGAAGCATGAAACTGCACAGCTTGGAACAATAAGAGGGAAAACAATCAAATGTGTGATTGGTGCAGATAGTGCATGTATCCGATGTATACATTAGTCGTATGCATGCAGAAAAGCACTACCTGTTTTTGCCTTACCATGATATTGAACGGAATCCAAATAATAGTAGAATTGTATTAAATCACACTTTAAATCACAGTGAACGTCTCTGGGGTATGCACCAGAATAAATGATCCATTGGCCTTTCATATCTAACTAAGTTTTATTGAAAAATCTCCCTTCTGGAATGCCTTATTTGCCGCTGGACAATGTTGTTGCGGTGCCCTGATTTTTTTTTTTACTTAAAAAGGAAAATTAGATACTTCTTAAATCCTTAATTAATCTTCATAACAATAAATAAATATCACATGAAGACCGGCTAGGCTTATATGTTTAGACAAACTGATAGAGCTGTATTGTAAAGTGTATTTCCAACAATTTGCTGCATCATTGCAGAACTTTGACTTTCATGCAATCGAATCATTGTGCAAGATTTGACTACCTTTAATAGGTTACATTGATGTGTTAACATTCAAACTGCCCATGGATGGATACTGAGGTGAAGGACAGGTCAGTTTCTTTGGCAAAATTTGCCTTTTAGTTGTCAAAATACTGTGGTTTTACCTGGTTTATTAGATTCTTTTGTACTGTCCTTATGAAACAAAGAAAATGCAAGTTTAAGTTGTACAAATTAACTGCAGAGAATTTTTCCCATAATAGTTTCAACAAGTATTGGCATTACTTAGAGGCAAATTAGTTGTCTACTGAAACTGGTTGGTTTGTCCCAATCCTTTACATGAATTGTTCAACATTTATGGATTTTTTTATTCTTAAATTTTTTTTTAACGGGCCTGAGAGTTATTCAGGCCCCTGCCCTATATCTGAAACCATAACAAAACATTCTTAGTTTTGTGAACACAGCCTATCCATGGGTTTGGAAAAATTTTGAATGGTCCTCCATGCTCAAAATGTCACTATATAACAGAAAGCTGACACCCATGAATAGGGAATTTCTGCTGTTAAACTGTCTCCAATACATTTTGCTAGCCTGTCTTATGAACTGATACACGATTCTTGATGTCAGCAAACGTAATCGGCTTAAGTGAACTTGAGCATGTCTGAACTCACAAGCCTTTATCAGTAGCTTTAGACTGTTTTGACGTTTAGTTAAATCATACAATTAATGTCATGTCATTTATTTGTTTTTATTTTGCACATTTACATAAGAGTCAATCACACTAGAGTAGAGTGGGTAAACCGGTGCTTTTCTATGAACAGCTCCTAAAGTGATCATTTCAAAGCAATGGTATATGTAAAGATGTTTCAGAAATAAATAGGCCTACTGTTAATATTTTTCTATATGAAATTTGACACTCAAAATACATTCAAAAAGGCATTGATTCATAAGTATTACACATTTTACACACACCAGTAACATGGAGAAATTTGCCCGTAATTATCAGAAATTACCTCAAATTCTATTTCCGTTCAAAATTTCTGTAATAAAAACAACCTTGATCTAAAGTAATTTACACAAAAGATTTTGTAATCACCTCAAATTTGTCGCTTTCTCTGTAAACTCAAATATCTTAAAAACAGCCTTGATCTTGCCATTTAGAAATTATATCTGCCTATCTACTTCTATACAATGTTTTTTTTATTTTGTTGTTTTTTGTTTTTCTTTTTTGTAATTGCTCATCATTACCATACTGTAATTGTATTTCATGCCTCATCAAAGCCTTTGTCCTGAAACTTCCTGTGACTGGACCATTTTGAGAGCAGAAAGATGGATGACATATTTTTGCTTCGGGCCTTTATTCTTTTGTTTCACCGCACACAAAGCAGCTAGTACACAAATATTTTACACTGTGCTTTCTCAGCTACAGAATGTGATTTTTTATCAGTATAGACTTGTACACATTTCCAAATAGAAGCATTGATTAATAAAGACTTTGAAGTAATTGCCATATTGTTTACTCTTGATGTAAAGAGAAAATAGTTTACTTTGTTGAACATGTGTTAGGTGCAGTGTTAGGGACTGATACCTAAAAAAGCTGTTTGTTTGTCATGGACTGCCTGTAAGGATGTTGTAATTATTACTAAACAACTATGAAAGATGTACAGTTAATAGTAATATGATTTTGAATAAATGTAACTTCATACATTTGCTTTGAGTCAACTGTAATCCTTTCTATTATTATGTATCAGTAGATTGCATGGAAATAAACAAATAATTATTAAATCATATAAATATAAATAAATAAATAAATAACCTCAAGTACAGTTAGTTTATAGTTTATATTTATTTTTGTTGCCTTCAAAATAAAGTCCTGATTGATTCTGATTGTTGATCAAAAGCGCTGACCGGAAGTGCCCTTCTCGACAGTCGGACTCTGCTTCCGCTGTCGCCGCCTTCTTTGTCTCCGGCCCAAGATTTCGACAATTAAGCATCATTACTTTACTCTAATTGTGCGGATATATTTACACATATATCCACATTTTAAAATATTGAATGACTGTCGAATCTGAGCTATTTATGCCTAAAAGTAAAGCGCCAAAAATGGACGACCTGGACTACAGTAAGTAACATAGCATCGGTGGATTAGCAGGTGGCTAGTCGTGCAGCTAATATTGGGCACCCTGTTGGCATCTTAGCTCGGTTTATTTGCTTTTACTCTGACTGATTTGTTAACTTTAAACATTGGACTTGTCTTCGTAAAAATATCGAACATGTTGCAGGGAAGTAATGCAAAATAGACACCGAGTACGTGACGATTCTGGATAAAAAAAACCTGCTAAAACTGGTGCAAATCAAAAAGATGTCAACTTACTGTGTGATCTTTCAAGCAATTCAGTATTAAGTTCATATTTGTGCACTTTTTTGTTTATTCTTTATTATTAGTTGTGTTTTTGTGCAACATACTAACCTACACAGCGGTATTGCGTGCATGTTTTATTTAGCGCAGTTCTGGTGGATAAAAAGTCGTCTAATCAAGAAATCATTATTGATATTTTTGTCATTATAGCCCTTCCCTATTATTAAACATGCACGTAAAATATAATTGCATTGCATTTAGAAATTGCAGCATTTGATTTGACATTATATTGTAAACAGCGGCGAGTTATTGTTGTAAATAAGTTGTTGTGATTGTATTTACACTTGCAGCCTAAATTACTTTTTATCATAATTTATATCTTGCAATGTATATGAACTGTATTTTTATTTCTGTCTGTTTTATACTGGCTTTCTCTGGTGAAAGTAACATCTAATCCAGACAGTGGGTGTGGCTAACAGTGTTGTGGCATATGTTCTCCTGGCAAAGGAAGCGTGCTTGTTTTGACTGGGTTGTATCTCTCTCTGGGAAGCTTTTGTGTTATTTAGTGTTTATAAAGATTACATTTTTAAACGAGCAAAAAAGATAAATAGAAAAAAATATAGTTCATTTAAAAAAAAATTATATTAATTATAAGGGTGTGCAAAAATATTGAAATATTGGTATATCGTATTGCTTAATGTGATACGATATCGATATCGTGGGCTGCTGTATTGATATATCGCCAAGAGTATTTTTTGGTATATTTTACCAAATTGTTTTCTTACAGCGCTACAGTTTTGTTGCTTGTTCAGAGGAAGGAAACTCATTCAAGCGACACATTTGACATTTTCACTGTTTTGATGATTTAAATGTTTGTGTTTCATATGAACTTTGCACAAGAAGTGGTTTAACAAAGACTTTTAGTATCACAGCCATGATTTGGCCTTTAGTTTTCATTGAACCATATTGAATTATTTGAAATATATTGTATCAAACCAAAAGAGCACTGTATCATTATATGTATTTGTTAGAGAATTCTATGATATAATTGTATTTCTTTGATTAAAGTCTCATTAAAGTGTTACTCATTTATATATGTAATTCTTTCACTAAAGTATTAATCATTTAAAGGGTGAATCATTTAAATATTAATCATGGTGTAATCAACATTGCTTTGGGTCTGTTTTGGTTCAGGAAGTACAGGACATGATACCAGCAGCAGATATTATTATTACTCTCCTTGCGCAAGTATACATTTTAACCGTCTCTTTCTGGTGTGTCTTTATTTAATGTAATTTGATGTCTTAGGGTAAATTCCCTGACAGTATTGTATCGGCAACTTTTTAATTACACTCAGCCCTAATTAAGTACAAGTTGATTTTATTCCTAAATTATTCATTTATACATGCCTTTTATTATTATTTTTTGTTAATATATATTAATTCTAATTTCATTAGAGATGTTCAGTGTATATTTAGTTATATACTTATATAATGACACAACCCTTCTAGCATTTAGATTCAGATTTTGCAGTATATTTTTATTTGACAATATTTTACTATTTTTTACTATGAATTATTAATCATTGTTTCATATTGCACCATATCACAAACACACTTTTTTAAAAATCTGATTATTCACAAAGGGTGAAACAATGTGCTCAATAAAAATGCAAAAATACCATTTGAAAGGTTTCATCACAGTATAACCACACAGCAATTTTTGTAATATTAATAAATAATATAATTGCTAAAACTATGGCAGAGTGTAGGCATGAATCCTGTGCTTTAAAGCTGAAAGCATTCAGAAATGTTGTGCACTGCACGTGGGTCTAATGTCTACTTTTATATTGTATAGTTATTTTAAATCTGTTCTAGTGTCAGTGTTTCTTGTGTAATAAATGCACAAAACTGCTACTTCGCTGTCTTGTTATAGTCCCAGTAGACCTGAGCCCAGAGGAGCGTGCCGAGCTGGAGGACATCCGCAGGAGGAAAGGGGTTCTGCTGCAGGAGATTCAGAGGCTCAGAGAGGAGCTTCGAGAGGCCATCTTAGAAGTAGAGGGACTAGAGACCAGCACAGAGGGGAGGTACGGATAAATTAAACGTTAAAAAAAACCCAACATTCATTTGATTGTATTATTCAGTTGTATAAATAGAAAAGTTTATCTGCATTTTGGTCTTGTATGCACCTTGAAATTGTGACAAAGAACTCAAAGGTTATTAAAACAAGTTGTAAGTAGAAGTGGATAATGAATTGTAAGGATATAAAGTGATATTTTTACTCTTGGTTAATTCTATTATGTTTTGTGCAATACATCAATTTTTAGCACATTTCTGATGAATTGTCATAATATTGTCTGAATATGATCCAAAAATATACTTAGACTGATATTGACCAAAAGGTATATCTGTAATTGTAGGGGTCACTAAGGTAATATGTAAAATCATGAGTCTGTTTCCTTGAGCTCTGTTAATAGGGAGACATATTCTCTTTTCTTCTTTTTGCAGTAAAACTCTGCAAAAAGCAGACATGTGGCAATGGGAAGGAAGAAATTCAACATGGACCCTAAAAAGGTACCCACTTTTACATTTACTCCAGCTCTATGTCAACAATAAAAGATCACTTGGTAGTTTTGACCTCCGTTATTATTTATAATTGCAGGGTATTGTGTTTTTGGTTGAAAACGAGCTGCTCAGACACACACCAGAGGACATAGCTCAGTTCCTTTACAAAGGTGAAGGCCTCAACAAAACAGCGATAGGAGATTACCTCGGAGAAAGGCAAGGTTTAAAATCCTCTTGTATTTTTCCTATAGTTGTTGTGACATTTTTGTAACAATAACTGTGCTCTCTCTGTGCTGCAGGGACGATTTTAACATAAAAGTTCTTCAGGCTTTTGTTGACCTTCACGAGTTCACTGATCTTAATCTTGTTCAAGCCCTGAGGTAATTTTATTATTGATTTATGTAGTTAATTATTATGTATTAATTCATTACATTTAAAGGAGCTACTCAATAACTTTTCTGATATGGCAATGATAATTAAAAACACTCTTCCTTTAGATATCAGAATGTGATTATCAGCTTTAAATCTTAGTAACTTTTAGACCAATATAAACTGTTAAAAATGTACACACTTTAAAGACAGTAAAAATCAGGTGCTGCACCTTTTAAGTATTTTTCTTTAATTGTACTTCTACTTTATCCAATTGTCTGCAGGCAGTTTCTGTGGAGTTTCCGTTTGCCTGGTGAAGCCCAAAAGATCGACCGAATGATGGAGGCTTTTGCTCAGAGATATTGTCACTGCAACCCCGGTGTCTTCCAGAGCACAGGTAAAGGCATTTTATTGACTAAACTGGGAACTAAACCCAGACTTGAACCAGGACTGGACCAGGATTGGACCCAGACCCGACATGGACTAGACCAGGAAATGTACCAAACCAAATCTACATCAGGAGTTTAAACCAGGACCAAAGGAAAAGTGAACTGATCTCTTCTCTTCATTGAAAATAGTTCATATAAACCTGCTAAACTGCTTTATTGTTTACTTATTTTTGTGTTGGTTCTGTATTTGCAGACACATGCTATGTGCTGTCATTTGCGATCATTATGCTGAACACAAGCCTTCATAACCCAAATGTGAGAGACAAACCTGGAGTGGATCGCTTCATCTCCATGAATCGTGGCATCAATGAAGGAGGAGACCTCCCGGAAGAGCTGCTCAGAGTAAGAAAAGAAAAAAATAATGTCTCAAGGTCCACTACGTAACTTATCTGGTGGAGAGTTAGTCACCTGGCGATATTATTGCTTTGCATGTCTTCAATAGTATGGCATTAAACTGATCTGTCTTGACAACCAGTCCACGTTATGGGTCAGATCTGTGGAGAAGCATCTATGTCATTTTAGATAGAGCTAAATAGGTGGCAGAATCCTCCACCAACAATTACACTGTAGCCATAAATGTACAAATAGAAAATGCAATTGAATAACTATCACATTAAAAACATTTTCCCCTTTGTCCATTGTTTAGAATCTGTATGAAAGTATTAAAAACGAGCCCTTTAAGATCCCAGAGGATGATGGAAACGACTTGACACACACCTTTTTTAACCCGGACAGAGAAGGCTGGCTCCTCAAACTCGGTGAGAATATTTTAACAACGCCATAATATTTTGTTCTTAATTAATCACTACAAGATCTGTCAAGCCTGATGTAAAATTATACTGTCTTTAGCTAAAACAACATAAAGTTCTATGTCCTGTATAGGGTTGGATGGTACAAAGATCTAAAACTGAACTGTGAAATATTTTTGATAATTAAAGTAGCAAACCTGTAATTCTGTGCTAAATCCCTCACCATAGTCCAATGCTTTGCTCTTTGTTTGTCTACACCTGAACTGCCACTAGAGTTGTATTTTTAACTAGAGATGCATCGATCCAGCTTTTTCAGTTCTAATATTGTTATCAATACTTTGGCTTTGAGTATCTGCCAATACTCAATATCAAGTGACTTTTCTTAAAACTAGTTTAACATGTTCGCAAAATTGTTCCTAAAATGTGACGGTAATGTTGGAACAATAAGTCAACTCCCAATAATTTATTTGGATTCTGTAGGTCTGGAGCTTTATAATTGAGTACAGCTGCCCATATTTACTGAGTTAAATTATTAAACATCTGTGTGCCCAGTATGGTTGATGCAGAATAAAAGCCTTTCAGTCATGTGCACAGCTAAGCAGAACTGTTTTGAGGATTTAAACGTTGTCAGAGTAGTCCTGACTTTAGTCCTGACTCTGGGCATCAGCAGGAGTCCCTGAGGTCCTCCGAGTGTGAGATGGTTCTTATTTCTCTAACATGTCAGAGATGTACTTTAGTCGAAGGCCATGGAGAAACTTATATAAAAACAGAGCTGCTTTGAAGTCTATTCTCTGAGCTTCAGGAAGCCAGTGCGGAGACCTCAGCGCAGGAGGTGCTCTTACTTCCTGGCTCTAATATTTTTCCAGTATCTGTGCCAATATTGATACTGGTATTGGTGCATCCCTAATTTTAAAAACAAAGCATGAACTTTTCTGTGTGTTGCCAGTCTAAATGTATGTTCTTTTGCATGGCGGGGCTTGTGTTTATGTGTCATTAATCAACTGTTTTTCCCTCCTATCTGACGATTTTTGTTTTGCCTCTAAATCTCCTCCCTGCATCTTTACTACTTCTGTGATTTCAACCTTGTACTGCTGCTTCTTTTGCTCAGGAGGTATGTATGACAACATTGTAGTTTTTAGCAGTAGCAGTAGACAGTAGACAGTAGTTTTCACACCAAAAATTACCTCTTTTCATGAAAACTACTGTATTTTTCAGGGGGACGCGTAAAAACCTGGAAAAGACGATGGTTCATTCTTACAGACAACTGCCTTTACTACTTTGAATACACTACAGTAAGTCTCTCTGAAGACCTCACTTTCACTTACAAGTTCGGTTAATAAAAATAAAGGTGTAAAAGTTAGCAGCTTTGGAAAGAGTTAACTGATAAAAAGTTACAAACTATAACAGTGACTCTTTGTCCTCACTTGTAAATAGTTTATATAGTTTAATGTAAAATGTATGAAAAATTTTAAAGATTATGTGTCGTTAGAAAAGGGGGTGGGATTAAATAAATTTTCTTCTTCCCACTCCTTTTTGGCCCAATTTTTTTATTTTTATAAATTTTTTTATGTTGTTATATCTGCTTTGATTTGATTAATTTTAGTGTTCCATTGTAAAAGAATGTACATTTCTTATGTGCCCGAAATAAATACATTTAAAAAAAGTTATTAATATGTATAATATATATGAATGTACCAACAAGTAAATATTAAACTTTTCAAATTAGGATTATTTATGGTGTATTAGTTTGCTTGAGAGAAATCTGCAGAACAATAGCCCAATGTGCCCAGTATGTGATTATGGAAAGCACTTTGTCTGCACATATGAAAGGTGTTATCCAAATAAAGGATATTATTATTGTATTATACTGGCTTGAAATGACCCAATTCAAAGAAACCAACCAGAATCTTTCCATTTTAAAATGCAAAAATTATATTCTATGTCTGTCACACATGGTTTCTCTTCCATCAGTTTATTTTATTTTATTTTTTTACATTTTTGGCTATATATTAAATCTATTTTTAAGCACCAATTGTAACATTTCGTTTCATGTTTTCTTCAAGGACAAAGAACCTAGAGGAATCATTCCATTGGAAAATCTCAGCATCCGTGAAGTGGAGGATCCAAGGAAACCGGTGTGTAGTTTTGTTTGAATGCATATTAAATTCTTTGAGAAGTTTTTATTGTTTTCTTAACTTGTGTTTTCTTGTTTTTGTTAAACAGAACTGCTTCGAGCTGTACATCCCGAACAACCGCGGGCAGCTCATTAAGGCGTGTAAAACAGAGGCTGACGGGAGAGTGGTGGAAGGTAATCACATGGTTTACCGCATCTCTGCTCCCACGCCCGAAGAAAAGGACGAATGGATCCACAGCATCAAGTGAGTGTCAAATCAGAGTCAGAGAAGACCAAATTAATCAAATCTCTTAGGTTACGGGGAGCTCAAATAATTTCATAATTTGTGTTGCTTTTTGCTTATATTAAATCTATGTGATTTTGTGAGGCCAGTGTATAGTGCAGGTTTTTATTTATTTATACACCATAGTCTCCTTTGTAAATGGGAAACACACTGCACCAATTAAATGCGCACAAGGGAAATTTTAGGGATACACGATTGATTGTAATAAAATCGAAATCACTGTTGTAGTTGCGGCAATTGTCAAATAGCAAAGAGTGTAATCATTTAGATATAATGTCCTGTTTTTACAGAAAAAATCTTGGTGTATCTGTTTACATCCTGTTCTGAAACGGACAGGATATATGATAATGCTCTTGGATATTTTTACAGTGTGCACTCTTAACAGAATCCTATTTTTTCTTACATAAATTTGATCTGCATTCACAATACTTGAATAAGATGACAATTAGACAATACAATTTTTTCTTCCCACCCTAGGCTTATTGTGAGGTCAAAACAAAGAAAACATTTGTTTGAACTGTTGTTCCATCTCGCCCACCTATTTTCAACCTTCAGTCTTATCATTTATTTACACATTTTTCCGTCTCTAGATCTGCAGTCAGCGTGGATCCTTTCTATGAGATGCTCGCAGCCAGAAAGAAACGTATTTCACTGAAGAAGAAGGAAGAGCAACCGTAAAATCCTGCCTCTTTCTCTTCGTCTTCCTGTTTATCCTTCCAACGTGAGGCTTCGGTCCTCAGCTCTTGTATTAGTTTACCACCTTCTTCCCACCCTTAACACTACCCTGTCTACAAGACGTTTTAATGCTGCATTTTAGAGAGAAAGAACAATAGATTTCTCATTGGGGAGGGGGGTGAGGGCTGCAATGCGACCAAGGTATTAATTAATGACCACATAAATGTATTCTTCATTTTGTAAAATAGTTTTCTGCTTTGGTCCACATTAGTTTTTAAAGTGGTTGAAGTAACCTTTAGAATGGAGTGAGTCTTGTAATCTAGCACTCGAAAAAAGGTCTTTGCTGTCTGGAACAGCTTGTGCATGCCCTATAGATGAAGCATAGCTGTTTCTTTTTTTTTTTACATTTGAGTGTAAAGGTTAGCCTTAGCTTATCTGGACCAAAATCATTGTATACAAGATAAATTATCAGAAGAGTGTATTCGAAGCAAACTTTGAAGGCCCTGTACCTCGATTTATTTGTGTCAGAATCGTATTCTAAAGCTTTTGTATCAATCTTGAATCTGAAAGCTGCAGCAGAGTAGGCAGAATCCTCCAGTTAATGTATTCCACTCCTACAAACTTTTACATTATGTGGATTGCAGTTCCGCTGGCTGCCCACTGCCTCTGACAAGGTGCACCTACGGATGTCACAATATCAGATCTAAGTGTTAACATAACTGAAACACACACACATACACACAAAAAATCATAATACAACCATTTTTATTCACGGTTATTGCCGCCTCAACCAAACAACAGTGCAATCCATAACTTTCTTTCCTACACTTTGTCTTATACATTGCTATTTCTCTAGTATGTGACCAGATTTAGCAATGTTATTGAGCACTTTACTTTTATGTTTACATTTTTAGAGTAGAGATTTAATTTTAGTTATTTTGCTTTAGAGTGGTTTAGAATATCTTTTGTTGTTACTATTAAATTGTGACCTGAAAAATCACAATTACTGTATACATTAAGAGAATATTATTGACATCCCCAGTTGCACCATCGAAGGGCGGGTTGAAGGACACAGTCAGTCGTAACTTTACCTCAAATCATGCGTAGAAATTCACGTAGATGTGGAGCTTGGTTTGTGAATGCTAAAATTGAGTTGGGAGCTGCTTTCAATTGGTTTAAATTCAACTTTATCCCTTCAAATTGGGTACAGGGCCTTTCCATTTTTATTTTTAACTTCATACCGCTCACTTAATATGCTGATGATGCTCTACCCTAGTTAAAATGTGAATTCAACATCTAAGAACTTTGTGTATCTGATGCTGGCTGAAACAGACAATGAAGGAGAGAGGGTTGAATGCGTACGAAATGAGCCAATCCCCATCAATAGTTTGGCACTGACATTATCCTGGTAATTTAAGACTGATCACCACAACTATAATCAATTGAAATAGCACAAATAAGTGAGTATTTTTTAAAAGAAACTACTGAAAGTATTAAGGTCTCTGGAGTAAGGTTGCAGGAGAGTCTTCTCGTCTCTTACTTTATTGATAGATTGGATAAACTTGTAATGTGTTGAACAGATTATAAGCTATAAGTATTAACAAGTTAAACAATAATTAACATTTTGGACACTGCATAAAGGAATATCTATTCTACACGACTGATTTCAAGTCAAGAAAGGATTGATTTGAGTAGTTTTGACCAGTTGAGGTTGTCTTGATTGTTTTCTTTTAACTGTGTCGGCAGTAGATTAAGATATTTGGAACTCATAACCAGAGGTGGGGTCTTGCAAGTCGTGACTTGGACACGAGTCAGACTTGAGGCACTATTTTTAGGACATGAGACTTGATAAAATGGGCTAAGACTTGGGACTTGACTTGGACTTGAGGCCTGTTACTTGAGAAGACTTGAGAAGCATTTTTAAATCTGAATTCTTTCTATTCTGACTGTAATGATTCACACTAAGACCTTGTCAAGACATTTAAAAAGGAAAAATTTACATTTCTACAACTCTTATATACTCTATAAATACTCATATAAATATACTATGATTTTTTTAAGAACAATTTATTTTCAAATTCATATAAATTGCAAAAATCTAAGCTATATTTGGTACTTTGGTTTAATGACTTGAAGCTCAAAGCAGACGACTTGGACTTGACTTGGACTTATGGGCCAGTGACTCGAGACTGGACTTGGACTTGCCTGTATTTGACTTGGGACCTGACTCAGGACTTGAGATCAAAGACTTGAGACTTACGTGAGACTTACAAACAACGGCTTGATCCCACCTCTGCTCATAACGTCGTAAGTGCAAGAGAAAATGTATTGAAGGCGCTAAAATACAACAAAATCTCAACAAGAAAATACGACAAGAAAATACTGAAAGTGACGCATTTTCTGATCAATGTTATAATGTTGTTCCTTTTTAAAACAGACTTGGAGTTGTGTTTTCTTTCATACACACACGTTTAACACACAAATCTTGCATATTTAGTCTGAGTTCTTCTCTCAAACAGAACAATTGTGGTGATTCACTGTGTTTTTAAACTCCATACACCTTCACTTGAGTCATTTAGATAATTCCAGCCCTGAAATTTCAAATCACTACTGAAGAAAAGACGATAACTAACAAAAAACATAAAAATTACAAAACACAACTCCAGTTTCCAGGATGTTTTTGAAGAGGTAACAACATTCAAGATCACAAGAGTCAATTTTGTGTTACACAGGACCTTTTAAAACAAGATTACAATTCTCAATAAAGCAATTTTAAGTGTAGATATCCTTTTTGCAGTGAACCATAGTACAATTTCTAAACTAACATAGTCTCCAAACTCTGGTGTCTTTTTCCTGTTTAAAAATGGCATGATCCAGAACTCAAGATGGCAGCTCACTACACTGTATACCGTTTGTACATAGATGTTAGAATGTTTATGACAAGTTTAGAGGCGATTTAATTTATTGTTTCTTCTTTAGTTTACCTTTTTAAGAACTACTGTAGAACTGCATGTTGATGGAAAAACTGAAGCATCGACCGCGAGTGTGTGTTAAGTGTTAGTGTTCCCTGTCCAGAAACACAATGGGCTGTTTTCTAAAGGATCTAAACTGATTCTACGGTCAAATTTTATGTCAAAATCGAGAAGCTTTCACCTCGTTTATGGCTAAGCAAAGACTGGCACGAAATTTAACATCTCTGTACAAAAATATGCTTTCATTTGGAAACACAGAAAGTCGTGGCATTCAAACCATACAAGAATTATTACGGTATTTGTTTTTGGATTTCAGCATTTTCCGTTTTGGATAATTCGTAAAAGTGAAAAAGCTGACCTATTACAATGTTTGTCTGATCAATTAAGTTGAAACTCAACAATTGAGTTTTTATTTGCATTATATTTTTTGACAAAAGACCTATTAAATACTGTTTTTTGTTGTTTTTTCAGTGGATTCACAGGGAATACTAATAGAAACGCTAAAAATGTTACTTCATGTTTTTGTATGTGACGATTCGGCCACCAGTTCACTAACTATAACCGTACGTGTGTTGAGTTGTCATGACTCAACACAGGGAACAATTTACTGCACTTTATTCATTTTTTGGGAGAAAATGTAAAATGTTGGTACTAGTCCAGCTTTGTAGCGCCCTCTTTTGGTTACAGCACACACTGCAATATACTGGAACATAAACCACTTACCTGCACTGCAAAAAAGGAATAGCTCCGGGAGTTAAAATGACTGAATTGTAATCTTGCTTTCACTTGTTCAGAAATTTTCCCATACCCAAACCAAAATATGCTTTTATTAATCTGCTAATGATGCATAGTATTTATATAATTGCAATTTAGCTTGATATTATGCTTGAAAATAAAATAAAAAAAGTCACACTTCTCAGAAACCAAACAATTAAAGGACATACATAATGCATAATTAGTACTGTTCTGGTCTTTAAACTATCTTTTGCTTTGGCATTTCATGTTTTAGACCAGAAAATAATTAAATCTACCAGCAAAAGACCCAAAACCCCAAAGAACTAGCCATTTAAGCAACACGACCGGCATGACGACGACTCTGGCTATTTATGGTTCGTGGTCGTGGGAAAATTGAAACTGAGTGGTTTCTGAGGCCTAAACATGATTAATCAGACAAGCATAAATAGAGCAAAATACAATTCCAGTTATCTTTTAGAAGAAACACTGGTATATCATTGTTTTTAGATTAGAAAAAAGTTCAACATAATGTGTCTTAAATTATTCTGAACCCAATGAAGTCATTTTAGCGCACAAGATTTTCCTCTTTTGCACTGTGTTTGGTACCAGTTGTAAAGTGCTGCATGAAGCTGTGAGACCTCAGACAAAACCATTGATTTACATGGACCTAAAGATAATGCCTTTTAATGTCATTTGTAAAGTTGATTCCGCTTGCCTTTAATTTATGCACTGTAAAAAATAATATTGAGTTAATATTACTTGAATTCATAATATATCTCGCTTTTGACTCATTTTAGATTTTTTTACTTGATAAAACGTATCTATTTCACAATATTTCTGACATGAAGGCTGCATTGCTTCTCATTTTTAGCTAAATTGTCAGATTCTGGGGTGAGAAGATTGCACTTGAAAATGAGAAAACTTTCTTGAACCCAATTTGCGGAGTTTGTTTCTTAATCCAAGCCAAAATATTTGAAGAAAAGTCAGAACTGGTTAATAATTTTGATGACATAGGCTATTGAACTATTGGAAACCACTCCAATCTATGGTCAATTCTGTCACTATAACATACTAGATATTACTTTTTACAGTGTGGCTTTGTGTGATCATGTGCAGGATGCCAACAGTGTAACTCAATTTCCACCGATCACGTCTATAAACTGTGTACACATACTGAAGTTATCTATACTGGACTTTGATTTCCCATTAGTTTGACACCAGAAAATGTCTTTTATTATTTTGTATTTATTTATTTGTACTGTGAGGTGACTATGGATAGATCATCTGTAAATGTAGCAGAAAGGAAACCATGATTCATTGGTGCCAGTTATCAATTGTCTAACTAATAAAGTTAAACCAAAAGTATCTGTTGCCTGTACTTATTAATAAAAAGTGTCTTCAAGATAAGTCATTACGATCAGGGAAAATGCTCAGAGGTTTGGGTGGGTGAACTGGCCCCTTGAAGCTGGGTGCCTGTGCGCTTTAGGAGACCAGGTACATTTATCTGTGTTACCAGCCGTTGCCTCTAGGGGTCAGTAGTTAGAAACCCAGTAGCTATGTTTGTGACTCATGTATTAATGGATTAAAATTAATACTGTCCTCGATGAGACCATGCAGTTTAAATATACCTGCACGAGACTTTAACTCAGCCAAGAAAAACTAATAGCTGACAAGGTTTTATTAACATAGACAAAATACACAAAAACACATTTATATTAAAAAACAACAACAATCTTATGTACAGTTCATACATTATATACAAAAACATCGTAAGAGACATTGGATCTTAATAGACAAAAGCAAAATGATAACATTTGTAATTTGTAGAAAAAGTTTTAACATTACTGAAATCAAAATTAATATGAATGTCTACTATGAAGTAACTACTAATACAACTCAAAAGATGAATAATTTCTTTGGTTAATTAGCTGTATTTTGATGGAAACCTTTAAATTAATAAAAGTATCCAGTTTAAAATATAATACAAATTAAACATGTTAAAATTAACAACAAATAACAGGGTCTGCCAACATTACAGACTAAGTACTACCATGATATAAAATACTACTCATGTACATATATTTTTATGCAGTAATTTTACAGTTTTTATAAAGGAATGAATTACTTGATGTCTGTGGTATTTGTGTTTTTTGAAAGCCAAAAATCATACATTTACATTCTCTTGGCTTTCAAGTTCATATATATAGGCGACTTGTCTATAGTGGCTGATTATCTATGTCATTTAATTGTCCAGTTAGTTTGTGCTTAGTGCTCTAACCCTGAATAGAAGGCAATTGTTTACATTTTACATTTCAAGGTATGTTGTGCTCGGGGAATTTAAAGCAATTTTATATTTTCAGCTGCACCTGCTTTACTGTTGAGTACAGACTAGGTTTGCCATTATTTTATCATGTGTTTTGTCCTTTTTTGTGGGAGGCGTATGTTTAATGGCAGGGGTCGTAGGGGTGCCGTGTTACGCCTCCGTGCAGCTCCACCTCTGCCTCTGTCCAGGCCAAAATGTCTCCATGGAGAGCGCTGCCGCAGGTGGAGAGGCTGTGTATGTCACTGGAGCTCAGGACGTGGGACCACAAATGCACCTCAGACATCTCCCCCATGAAAGCCTGAGTGGCATCGAAGCGGCCCCCGAGAGTGTCCTGCAGGAGAGACAGGTTCATGGTACTTATTTTGTGCTGAGATAACAGATAAGAGAGCTATGAACAAGAATACTATATAATGAATGAAGGGCTGCAAAAATTTTGGCTCTGGTCACATCAGCGCCCCTCAGCCTCACTGTTAGCGTCAGTACTTCCTTTGTCCAATTTTATCAGATACTGACACATCAGGCAGAGCTGTGGATGGATGTCACTGACTAACATTTTAAATATTTTACAAATAACAATACTTCACTGGAGGGCACTTCTGTGTTTATAAAAAAAATATAATTACCAGTATATAAATTATAATTTTATGCTTTTAATAAGTTAGAATTAGCTTAGGGTGACCAGATGCCCCTATTTACCTGGTACAGTCAGTCTGGAGCTTTGTGTCTAAAACCAGTGATTTGTCACAGTTTTATACAAGGAATGTCCCAGGTATCCCTATTTTGACCAATTTGATATAAATAGTAGTAATAGAGTAAATAGTAAAGGGAGCAATATATTGTAATTTGTTAAGATAAAATACAGCAGACGTCCCTCAGATTATATAATGACCCACAAGAGAGTCAAGAATGGACAATATTATGCGCTCTTTTCACAATTGTATATTTATACCAAACAACTCATGTCTAATGATGATCATGTCTTTTGTACTGGTGTGACAGGCTGAGGGACCAAACCAAAACTCTTATACACAAACACCAATGCACCAGGTCTTCAACTCACCTGCTCCTGCCCCAGGATGAAGACGCCTCCAGGTTTAATGGGGTGCCAGGGTGAGAGGTCGACTCCAGAGCCCCTCTGTACCCCGTCCTGATAGGCCTCCCAGTGCCCGTCTCGAGTGCTCCACGTCACACACACATGGTGCCACCTCTCGTCAGTCAGTGTTAAGGGCAGCGTCACTGCCTGGAAGCACATTTTAAGACAAAATATAGTCACATCGTTTGTAATTATACTATTTATCAAACCTCACCAAAAATATGCAGATACTATAATGATAATAATGTTATTTTTGCATTCTTTAGACCTAATGTGGACAGAATTCAACTGTAAAAGAGATACTAAGCTGAAAATAAAAGCCTGTTTCCTGTACTAGACGCCTGCTCCTGACCTGACTCTTTCCCTACAGAGCTAATGATTTCTGGGTAGTGGTGATATCCTTGGATAGGGTTAATTGGTGCTGGTTTGAGGTCAAGTCTGCAGCTTTTCAGTCTAAGAAGGTAAGTCAGTAACAGGTTAGACCACCCTCTAAGCTTTATCTCACACTCAAAGTACTCCCTAACTCGAATATATTTTACTATTTTGTTTTTTTATTTTAATGCTCACCAAAAAATTACATCAGATTAAGTTAGATTAAGTAAAAGGTGCACTGTCTCCTCAGTACCTTAGAGATAGTGTTTCTTTTAAATGATCCACACAATGACATTAAACTTAAAGCCACAGTATGTAACTATTTGGTCAAAAATACACTAAAATAAAAGCCTTTTTTAGTCTAGGTAAGCTGAACGTCATTTTGTGGAACTTCCAGGTAAAGCCACATTTTCATGGAGACAAGTTAATGTCGAACTCTAAACCGCCCCTTTTATTGCCAATAGTTGATCAAGGCCACCTATACAATAAATGCAAATATTTCACCCTCACCTTATCGTCGATGAGCAGCTCAAGTGGGTTGTTGCCCCACTCGATGAGCACTATCTCGTTGGACTGTCCCGGAGCGGAGTAGGAGAAGGGGGTGCCCAGACCTGGAGCCATCCCCGGTTTGATCCACAGACAGAGGGTGAAAGCAAAGATCTCCTGGAGCAGAGTCTTCTTCATGCGTCCGTACATGTAATTTGTCCTCATTGGGAAACTGATCAGGAAATCATCGGGACTCATTCTGCCTGGACCTGAAAAGAGGGGGAAAAAGTAAGTAATTACAAAAAGTAGTTTTAGTATAATTATCCATTCTGTGATGTTTGTTTGAATTATTGGGTTTGTTGATCTTGTATTGTTTAGATTATTTGTGATTAGAAGTAAAGACAGGATATTTTGTTATTTGGAAATTGGTACTTGAAAAATTGCAGTCTATGTGATTTCGATTTGACTCCTCCACACAAGTTCATAGTTGTAATGTGCTTTTGGATGTTTTGAAAGGCGCATCTAAATCCAACAGATATGAAATTATGTCTGTTTACTAATTTAACCAATATTTATGAATCTCTACCTGTCAGATGGAGCTGGTTCAACATAGCTTCCAGTTTATTCACATGGAAACCGGCACGAGGCCCGGACCCTCTGTAGGCTGTACGAGATACGAAGCCATTGTCTGCTTCGTTGTCATAGTGATCGTCATGATTGCGGTCGTCGTGGTGATCTGAGTGTTCTTCTCCATCATCATCATCATCGTGGCTGTGGTTGTCATGGTGATCGTCGTAGTGATTGTTGGGATGATCATCGTGGTGTTCGTCGTGATGTTCGTCATGGTGTTCGTCATGATGGTTGTCATTGTGGTGATCGTCCTGGTGATCTTCATGGTGGTCGTCGTGGCGGTCGTCGTGGTGATCCTCATGGTGATCGTCCTGGTGGTCGCTGTGGTGATGGTCGGACAGTGCCGCCGTGTTGGGGTGTACCTGTTGCTCCAGAGCGCTGATCTTCCTCTGCAGCAGCTCCTTCAGAGAACTGGAGTACCCCATAGACGAGTTTCTCTTCTGAAAAATGATTAAGAACAAATCAGATTTAACTCCAGGTGAGTTTAGCTGCCACAGGTAAGTGCTGCTCTCTCACAGTGTCTCATGTTGTTGAGTGATCCTGTGACTGAAAGGTTGTCCATTTGAATCCCCCTTTAGCCTACTCACTTTGTCCTTTTTGTGTGAATGTGTAAGTACAATAATATTATTAATGTTGTAATGAACGTACAGTGTGTGAAATGAATAATAATGCATTAGTCTTATATAATGCTTTTAAAAACACTAACAGTCACAGCTACAGGTGCCCAGGCACAGGGTAGACTGACGAAAGTGAGGCAGCCCATCTGCACCATCAGAAAAACCTCTGTTGATCTCCTTAGTGTCCGGTCTGTGAACTGTTTGCGGCAAGTCTGATCTAGTCATGGTGCTAACAAGATAAGAATACACGGTTCTTCATGTACTAAGGCTAAAACGTTTGTTTCTCTTTCGCTTCCTGAATTAGATTATGACACAAACCATCTGAAACACAAACATCCATTTATGGACCTTACGCTAAAATTGGGATTAAGTAATTGATTGTTCTTTTGTCGCAAACTACCTGAGCAGCCTGATCGCTTTAAGTGATTAAGGAAAGAGGAAACCACAACAGGAAGTCAGTGCTTTCTTTTGTCAGAGAGGATTTAAAGAGGGGGTATTACACTTCTATGGGGTATTAATTACTAACATGACATAAAATTTGCATATTTAGCTTGCCATGTTTCCTTATTGTAGCCCCTTAAGAGTGTTATCACCACATCCTGCTAATGAAATGTCTGCACATTGCACCAGGTTTGTGAAGCTGTAGTGTATTGTTTTGTAGATTTATGAAAAATTGCAATTGCCAGGGCATAGGAGACGTAGGCTTGTGGGTTGAGCTTTGTACAGGCTTGTACTGCTAACCATAAGGGTCGAATAGTGCCCGAGGAGAGAGAGATTGCTCACACATTTATGGATGACACTGAAACATGCATGGACAACTTATAAAACCTCTTCAGGCATGTTTTTGATGAGAGAATGTTATAATATATCACGCTGGAAAGCTCAAAAATGTCAATTTTGCATAATATCCTCACTTTAAGTTGTAAAAGTTGTTCACTCACCTGCAGGTTTTCCAGTCTCTCTTTGAGCGCCTGCAGCATCCTCTCGCTGTGCTCAGGAGAGGAACTGTCCCCTGGAGTCATGTGTTTGTCCTTCACTGTAAAAAATGAATACCAACAGTCAGATTTTGTGCAATTGCTTGACATTGTTTTCTATAATTGTATTTGTTACTTTTAGTTTTTCTTGATTCATTTTGATTAAATTAGTTAGAGGGGTCTAGTGCTTTTGAGCGCTTGTTACAGTTTACTCATTACTTTGAAGCCATAGTATGTAACTTTTTACTCTTTGTCCTCATATTCCTCTCCAAAAAAATGTTCCTTAGGCTAAATTGGTCTTCTGATTCTTTAGATTCTTTTCTCAGGCTATTTTAAAAAGTGTCTATAAGTGTTACCTCCTCTTGTAGGATGTTGTGGTGAATCTGGTACGTAGTTTCCATGGTGCGCCTGCTGGTTGCTATGGTGCCCATTGTCAACGTATGTGTGATGACCTGGTGCACGATGAGAGTTCAGGGTGTGGTGGTGATCATTATTAGTGGCATGCCCAAATCCTTCACACAGCGCAAGTTTGGCTGTCAGTTCTCTAATAGTCTCCCGCTGGTCCAATATCGTTTCCTTTTGTTGGACTAAACTCTCTCTTAAGTGGAGTATTGTAGCTTTGGCCTCTTCACTTGTCCCCCACCAACCAGCAGGGGGCACATTTTGCGGCCCTGTTCCTAAATGTGGCCCACTTGACCCCGAACTGGCCCCTGCATTCGGAAAACAAGAGGGGTCTGCATTCACTGGCAAAGGAGTGCATATGAACCGAGGGTGTGAAGAAAAGTCATACTCCGGTGTACTGCTTGAACTGGCGGCTGAAAATGAAAGTAAAAACTGTAGTAGTGTGTACCCAAGTAAAGTTGCCAGAGGAGTAGAGCGCTTCATGATCCTCCCTCACAGACACTAAAGAGATTGGCTTCACTTCCAAATGTGTAATCCGAGTTGACGAGATGAACGTACAGACGGTCTTGTCGTTGAAAACATGGGGCTAAGATGCAGTAGGATTACATTGTATTGTTTGTTCCTGTTTGTTGTCTACTCCATAACAAAAGGCCCTGCAAAATAAAGATAGTATTAATTAACAATTGTAAGACAACATTTACATTTAATTTACTTTTCTAATTGAATCTAATCTAAAGAAAAAAATACAATTACTTCAATAATTAATGTTAAATCTTGTTTTAGTTTTGTCTAATTTAAAGGTGCACATTATAACATATTAAACTTATCTATCAGAGAGGTGACCCCAGTATGAAAGTGTTATTTATTTATTTATTTATTTTCAATTACATCACAAAGAATTGAAAAATAAAAACAAGTCTTAAATTTAATCCCACTCCAGGTAAAACAATCTGACTGACCCTGTTACAGAAAAGTTACATAGTGCACTTTTCTTTTTAGTTATTTATTGGCCAATTATTTGTATTGGAAATAGCCAAATAAATAAACAAAATACAAAGTAATAAATAGGAAGAAATCTGGAGTATGACACTATCACATTCTAGCCACATTCCCCTGTTGATCACATTGCACTTTGCCATGAAACACAAATGTTGAACCTGATCATTTCTGTTATTGACAAGAATTTTGCCTTTTAAAAGTATTCATTTTTGCTGCCCCCTCTGTATTCAAATATTTTTGCTCTGACGTCATCCCAAACGCAGCACTAGTCATATATTATTTTTACAGTGCATTGCTTGTGTTATAGAGATGAGTGAAGGCCAGTTTATATGAATTAGAAATGAGCTGATGGAGGAGGCTCTTCAGATCTCTGCAGGTGGTGTGACGGTGGATGCCCTTGGCCTTATTCACCTGATCTCTGCTCGTGCTCAGCTTTAGGAAGTGCCAAAACAACCAGGTCTTGTCCCGCAAAGGATTAACACCTGAGAGTGTGTTGGTGCTAGTTCACGCTGCGCCTGACCCTCTGTACGATCAAAAAGAGGCCACAGACGAGTCACGCTATTCACATATAGTTGTTATGATTGCATGTTGCTTAAATACTGTACATGGCATTTTATATATCCTCCTTACGGATTTCCTTTTTCTCTAGAGGGGACTGGAGGACTAAGTTTAGACACACTTTTTGGGCACCACAGCACCAGACGGTCTTCCTGTCCTCCATTACACCACCACCGATTGGTTTGACAGATCATGTTCCACATGGGAAGTTGACATTTGTTATTCATGAAATTTAACATCCACAGTTTGAAAAGAAAAGTGCAAAAATACTAGCTGGTGCAACCTAGGGCCTCTGCTCAATAAAATTTTTCTCCAGCGACTCAGGATAGTCAGGAATCAGAATACACTAGACGGTTCGTAAAAACCCCGAAAGTGCGAGTTCGGGCATCAGCCAATCAGCAAAGAGCCATATATTCTGATTCCTGAGATCAGAGGGGAGAGAGAGGATTTAAAGCCAGAACAAAGAGAATGTTTGGTGAATTTTATCAAGGGGAAAGACGTTATTACCCTTCTTCGTACGGGATTTGGGAAAAGCTTAATATATCAGTTAGCCTTGTTAGCGGTACATCACGACTAAATAGCAGCGATTAGATAAATAAAAAAATGTTTCTGCCTATTGTCGAGCAAACGAATCCTAATGCTGCGAGATCAGACAGTTTCCACGAAGTAAAACTGGCTGATGAATCAGGCTACAAAAATACAGGAAGTAACAGTAAGTTCTAAAATTATCTTTTTTAAAGCCTTGAATGGACTGGCCACACACTACGTCTCGAATTTCATCCAGATTTACTCCCCTGCGCGCTGTGACGTCTGAGGGCCAGCTCCAGCTCGTGAGGCCTAAGATGAGACTTAAAACCAGAAAGGACCGGGCCTTCTCTGTGACCGGCCCCAGACTCTGGAACGCTCTGCCCCCACACGTCCGAACAACCCCCACAGTGGAATGTTTTCAGTATCGTCTTAAGACAATTTTTATTCTCTGGCTTTTAACACCGTGTGAGTTATGTGCTCCTCTGTGTCTTTCATTTTATTTTTTTCTTAATTTAGTTTACTTATTTACTGCTATTTTATGATTTCTATGATCTTGCTTTTATTTAATTTTACTGGTTTTATTGTTTTGGACTGGTATGACAAAATTTTTGCAATTGATCTTTTTTGTTGTGTTCGTTTTATGATCTCGTTTTATGATTTTGGAAACTGCTTTGTTTGTAAAATGTGCTATAGAAATAAAGTGGATTTGGATTTGAATTAGGAAATATCTCTACCTATGTGATTAATACAGAAAATTCCATCCAAAATGCAGTGATAATTTATGGACAAGGAATCAATTTTCAATGTATTTTCATTCGTCTAATCATAACTTTTGTGTAATTAAAGTTTTGGCCCTTGTTAAGATTATGGTTGGTAGGTAACGGAATCACCTCTACGTCACATCTGCGACTCATGTCCAACCAGGAAGCGAAACTAAAAATTGTAATTATTCTGCAGTGTTCAAATCCTTGTGGCTTGTTCGGTGAGGCTTAGCGGGAAACAGATGGTGGAGAGACAGCACCAAGTCACGCCCAATCTCCAGTCTTCGCGCTTAAGTTTATTAAGGTCTACAGGCCACTCTATTAACCTAATTACAGAGCGGTGTTGTGCACTCAGCTGCAGATAAATGGGCTTCTGGGCTTCACGCGATTCCGTAGTGTGAAGTGAAGCTAATCCACACACACACATGCACTGCACAAAAATAAATAAAGAAATCTATCCTGTGAGTTGAATTATTAATATCTATCTTGGTTATATTTTATTATTCTAGCACTAGGGCTGCAATGATTAATCTGCTAAAATAGAGTCATAATCGTCTTTTGATAATCATAATTGTTTTCTGGACTATACAGACTTTAAAGAAAAACCTTTTCAGAACAAAGACAGCGAGATTATTAAATCAAAATGTCACAGAAGTGTAATCAACTTCCTATTTATATCAAGAATTCACTTCATTTATAAATATTCTCAGTCTGGTCACTGGTCAAAAATCAACTTTTATTCAGTTGATAGTAGGGTTGTGCAAAAATATCAAAATATTGATATATCGTATCATTGAATGTGATAATACAGTATCGATATCGTGGGCTGCTGTATCGATATATCACCAAGAGTATTTTTTTTTGGTATGTTTTACTAAATTTTTTGTTACAGAGCTACCATTTTGTTGTTTGTTTAGGGAAGGAAACTCTTTTTTATTAAAATGGGTGTGTTTGCACAAGTGGCTTTTTAATAAAGACTTTTAGTATCACAGCCACGATTTAGCTTTTATTTTTTACTGATTTGTATTGAATTGATTTGAAATATAACGTACTAAATCGTATCAAATTAAAAGCTCACTGTATTGAGGCCATGTGTCGAGGTATGTATCATAACGGCAACTTCTTAAAGATGCCCAACCTTAGTTGATAGTGTTTTTAAAAAAAGTCTCAGTATGCCATTGGTACTTTGCAGCTGATCGTATCAACATTCCCTGGGAGTGTGATGCTAACTGGAGGCACTGCTCTGACCAGAAAGTTGTTGAAAGATGAGTCAACTAATCAAAAAAATTAATCGCTGACTAGTCGACTAATAAAATTATTGTTAGTTAGTTGTAGCTCACTTTCAAAACATTTTTTGCATTTTGCTAGGCCATAATGCAACAACATTTAGTTCTTCGTTTGTTTTAAATGTGCATCTTGAATGACAAAAGTAACTATCTACCTGTCGACGTGGCTTTGATTAGTCATGATTTGGTAAGTCAGGTCTTTATAATGTGATGAAAACTAAAATGTGCCTCATTTCAATAAAAAAAAAAGTAAATTAAGTTTGAACTAGTTTCGTCACAAATTTCAAGCTTCGGTGTATATGAATGTAAATAATAAGAAAGAGGCTTTATTCTCAGTGTTAATTTTGATTCTACAAAGGTAATAAAATTGCTTTTTTCAAACACCAATATTTAGTTCAATAATAGCCATTTTGTTAATATTACCATGTGGGCCTACAGTAGTTATGTTAGAGCAAGACCATTTCATAACCATTCAGGAAAGATCCAATTTTGTCCATTTGATGCCATTTATTTCAGTATTGATTCTTTTTCAAGTGAAACCTAGTGCTGATGCATTTTTGAAATAAAATAAAATACAACAAGTGAAAAAATGTAGACTTGCTGAGAGAAATAATTTGAAATCAAGTTCTTAAGATTTGAGTTTTTGTAGTGTGCGTGTACGGCCGCGTGTGTGCACCGTCCCAGCACCATATGGCCAACACTAGGTAAGTAGGCTGATTAGTGCTGAATTAAAAGCTGTCAACTAAACACAAAGAAAAACACAAAAGAAATAATGTAACTGAAATGTGGTGTAATAATGTCACAGCTTTGTAAGATCATTTGCTCCCAAAAAAGATGATTCACAACTTAAAAATGGACCAAATGAATCAGACTTTTGAAGAAAGATAGATCATAATATATTGTTAAAATGTCTGATTGCTGCATTTTCATAAAAGACTACGTTTATTAAGTGCTCATGCTACGTGTATTACTGTAAATTAAGTTATTACGCTATTCCAGTCAAAGCAATAATATCCTCATGAAGGTGGCAGACCTTCCACCAAAAAATGTTACACAGTTCTCATTGAAAATTAAATCACAAAGGAAATGTTGTGGAATGCAAACCTAGTTCATTTCATTTGACTACACTACACAAAATAATCCAGTTTGCTCTTGTAATAAGCAAAATTAATCGGCTGTAGATTTAAAAATAATGAAATAATTCAATTTTTTTTTTTTAAGATAAGCGAAAGTTGAGTTATTTTGCCTTAACTCACTGTAGACACTTTGCACATGATAAAGCGTTACAAAGGGCCTTACCTGGCAGTGGAGCGGTGGTATTGTCCTGATGGGGCTGTACAGAGTGACTGGAGTGACTGGAGGCACCTCTGATCAGATTGAAAGGGATTTTAAGCCGAGGACTCAACTGTTCCAATCCCCTCCTCGTCGTTGTCCCCTCTGCCTCCTGTGTCTCTGCTCCTTCCTCCTGACTCCTTTCCTGTCACACATCTCACATTAATTAATTACTATAGGAGGATTACTGGAGCATAGTGTGTTTTAGTTTAAAGGTGCACTGTGTAACTTAAATGTTCTACAGTACGGCAAGAAACTTATTTATGTGTCTTTAATTTTTTCTATTACAGTGTCCAAACATACCTTGAAGAACATGCATTCTGACTGTGAGGAGACTGGCCTCTCCACACTTCTGACCTGTAACCTGGTCCACTGGTGTCACCTGCTTTTCTCCAAGGAGATAGATAAGTTTAATGTCATTATTGTAGGCAAGGCAATAGCATCTCCATGGAGGAAAGCAGGTAGCCTGATTGATCAGTCGGTTTCACTTCATAGAAATCATCTGACCTCGCTCGCACTCGTATTCCAATTCCTGACCTGGTCGCAGAAGAGAAATGAAATTGAGTGGAGGCACTAGGTGGCAAGCAGGTGGCATACTCTAAAAAGTTACATAGTGTACCTTATTACCTCCGCCAAGGAGGTTATGTTTTTGCCAGCGTTTTGTCTGTTTGTTTGTTTGTTTTGATGAAATTTTCAGGATTTGTTGGAAATATGAAAAGGAAGAACTGATTTCATTTTGGGGGGGATCTGGAAGAAATCCTGGATTCTGGATCACTTTGAAATTTTAGTTAACATTGTGGTAAATGGGGCCAAAAATTTTGTTTCTCAATATCTCGGTTAATTATTGACCAAACCCCATGAAACTTGACTCAGGGATGGACAATGGGATCCTCTTTCATATTCCAAAGGCTGATCCGGATCTGATCCAGAAGACTGATTTTATCACAATTTATATAAAAAATGGGGGTAGTCCTTGGCGGAGGTCTGCGCTCTCTGAGTGCTTTTCTAGTTAATTTCTGTAATTACTATCACTGTTTCACTGTTTTGATGGGTAAAATGGGCGTTTTTCATGTTAACTCTGCACAAGATATAGTTTAACAAAGACTTAATATCACAGCCATGATTTAGCCTTTATTTTTTATTGAACCGTATCGAATTGCTTTGAAATATATCATATCGAATCGAAAGTGCACTGTATCGAGATATGTATTGTATCGGGAATTTCTTTATGATACCCAGCCCTACCAGCTGTACAGTGTAGTATTATTTTGACTTTAAATTCACTTAAACGTACTGATATTACTGCACTCCACAATATGATTTCTAAATAAAAAATGTGAAAAGGAATACATTCAAATACTTAAATAGATATCTCATTCTTTTCAGGGTTTCCATCTGCAACATTTTGAGGACTTTTTCCCCATTCAAATTACATAATATTTTGGTTTAAATTGTTAATCGCTATGGTAAAGTCTCAGTTTTTGCATACTTGTGTGCCTGTAACCTGTGCTGCTTTTTTTCTGTGGATGTTCTTTCGGTTGCAGGTCCAGACAGTGGCGTCACAGAGCTCACCCTGTTCCTGGCACGGGACTAATTGGCTTCACTCTTCTCTGGCTCCAGGTGAACAGCAGATGGCGCAGCATTAACGTGAGCCACAAACCCACTCAGAGCTTCATTACTCTTCAGACCACAACCACGAGACGAGCTTGTCATATAGAAAAACTCAAACACAAAAACTCAAAAGTCACTCAGACTCCTGTGAAACGATAAATATGAGCTCTAAACACAATAACACTTAATAAGACACACGCACAAGGATACGCACATAAGGGACGCGCACTATTCTTCAGACTTCTCTCAGTGTGCAATGGCGCCCTCTGGTGGTGCAGGAAGGGATAGCATAGATATCACTATCACTATAATGTCTCAATTGGCAGTTTTCAGATTCTACAAGAGGGATGATTTCATACTCCCAGATGGGGCCAGACTTCCCTGTTTATGATTTTGTACTTTGCCTTGAAATATGCAAAAGGTAAAGTCACAAATATCGAACCTGGTATTTTCAATTATTGACTAAACCCAAGAAATTACAGTAATACAAGATAATTTAGCATTTTGACAATATTAATTTTAACTGCCGCTCATTTGTATTAATTAATTTCGACATATAAAAAGTTGGGATGTCATCTGAAACCCAGCAGTACTAGACTAGACTATAGACTGTAGACTATAGACTATTACTATTATTATTACAATAATATCATATACTAAATTGTTTCTTGTGTATTTCTAGTTTAGATTTAGACCCAAATCTCTTCTTACAAACAGAGCACTTGTGTTTCCTGCTCTCAGCTCCTTCTCCAGTTCCTGACATGTCTCCATTTTTCACAGTGGCTCTGATCTTTGGTGCCGCCTTGGATTTGCGGGACAGATGTGAGTTGTGTGCAGTGCTGCTTGTGCCTCTGGTCTGGACTTGGTTATGGTGGTCTCCAGCAGACCCTGTGTCCATGAGTGAAGGTGAACAGCTGAGTGGAGCTCTCCAGTCTTCATCACTGTCAGTGTCAGAAGAGTGTTCTGTGTCTCCGTTTGTCAGAGTTGAGTCCAGGAGCCGCTGGAGTCTCTGGTTCTCGTGTCTGTAGCGGCGCAGCTCCTCCTCATAGTCCGCTATGCTGCTCTCAAACCCCACATATCTGTCCTGAGCCTCGGCCCTCAGCAGCTGCTCCACAGTCGCTCTCCACCCCGCGGACATGTTCAGGTGTTTCTCCCGTTACCGTTAAAGCTTCTGTCCAACGGTCAGTTCAAATGTGTGTTCTTGTTTTGTTTGGATCTTTTAGCCAAAATGTTCACATTAACATCATAAATAAAGTGAAACAGTTTTTAGAGCTCAAGATCCATACACTCCTAGAATACAACTATAATTATTATTATTATTATTTTTTTAAATAAATAAATAAATAAATAAACATAACTTAAATAATCAGCTTCGGGCACCATGGGATTGTGGTTTACGCAGTAAAGTAAAACAAACTCAATGTCCAGATCCAGAGATGCATTTAGCAAGATTTATTCCAGGTAAACAACAGGCAAACAACAAGCATACATGTTTAGGCTACTTGGTGCTTCTTCTGCTGGCTGGTAAAAACCATAGGCCCACCCAGGTGCACTCTGGTCCTGTTGTACCACCCTCTTTTATCCCCGAGGTGCCCCACGGACTAAGCCAAAAACAGAAAAGGCAAAGGTAAATAATAACAAATTAGACAAATTAGGAAAAGTAATGGCAAAAATGTATTATACAAATGAACAAAACTTAATTAGTAAACTAATTGACAAACAAAAAAAGTAAACACATTTTAGAATAAACTAAATAAGCAAATAGCTCCTACAGTCCATGTTGAAATAGAAGAAGCTTTAACTTTCTGCAAAACTGTCATTAATCTTTCTCATTTAAAAAAAAAAATAAAAAATTATTGAAATTTTCGCTGTACCAATATTTGTAGTACCAATTTTGAGGAGCATTTAATCATAGTAAAATCCTGGCCGTTAACACTGACTGTATATTTTCAGCAGTCTAAATCTTTATACATTTTTGGCATCAAAACTATATACAATATATTATGCATGTATCTCTTTATCCTATCCTAAAGTTACTACTGCATGTTTTGTTGTTACAGATAAGCCTCTGAAGAAACCGGTGCCCATTTATGAACAGACCGTGAGGGAAGAGAAGTGCAGATACCAGAGGTTCCATGAGGCATTCACTGGAGGGTTTCTGCTGAATATTTCAGTACTGTCGGCTCCAATGAAGGTCATTGAACATATTATTTTATTTCTGCAGTCTTCTTCTTGTTTTATTAGCATCGGTTTAATATGTTTGTTTTTTTTATTTTAACAGGATGGACTCCTTCCACCTTCAAGTCTTCATGGCAAAGCAAAGCCGAACAGCAGCAAGCCAGACCGAAGGAGTTTATAGACGAGGAGGTAATGGCATTGTCTAATTATTCTATTATGTTACTTATGCAAGTTTTTCTTTTTGGTCGTAAAATGTCTTGGAACGACCTGCTTCAATCTTACATTTTACAGGCTTGTCTTATACTGCCTAACTGTCCATGTCAAGCCAGATTTGACAAATCAAATGGCTTCTGAGGCATTGCCAAGGTTCAGTTTTATTTAGGTCTAAATGAATTATTGTCTATGGGTGGCCATACCAGCTTGTTAAAGCCTGATCTCATCAGATCTCAGAAGCTAAGCAGGGCCAGGCTTGGGTAGTTCTTTAATTGGAGACTACTGAGAATTCCAGGTGCCACCGTAGGGCTCCAATGCCATAGACTGTTGTATCCTTTTCCAAGAAGGACCTTGAGAAGGTCCCTAGGTGTGTGAGTGTTGGTGGTGGTCGAAGGGGCTGATGATTCACCTTGGCAACCTCGCTTCCATCAGTTTGTCCAAGGGCAGCTGTGGCTACAATACCTTACCATCACTGACTTTGGAATGAATACATAATGCTCTGTAAAGCACTTTGGGTGTCTTGAAAGGTGCTATATAAATGCAATGATTAATTCATTGATTAATTACTATACATAAGTGCATTTTGTGGTGTTTCCTTCAAAGTATAGAAAAACACAATTTTAAGCCTGCCACTTTCAAAACAATCTTGAAAAACTAAATGTAAATGCCAAGTAAGCAAAATTTAGTTAAAGGTAACTGACTTGGCAACAAACAGAGAGTCAAACCTCTAACAATGACAAATGCATTCACAACTTGGAATAGTTTTCATTATGCTGTTGTGTGATGACAGGATTTTGGTGAGCATGGCATCTCATTGCAGAGAGATCACTCAGAGCACAGAGTTCCAATCGGGACACAGAGTCTTGGCTTCGGAAAAAGCTCGAGCCGTGAACACCCAGACCTCCCTGATCCCTGGAGACACTCTGCTGGAGGACATCATCGCACCTGCCAAGTAACACAGTTTATACAACTTTTCTCAAATCAAAATTTATTTATAGAGCACTTTTAAAACAGCCACAAGTGCTGAACATCAACAAACAGAATAGTAAAGCATAAACAGACTAAAACATACTAAGGCAAAAAAAAAAAAAAAAAGTGTCTCTCTCTACCTTTTGTTTGTTATTTATTTGTTAGGGACAGAAGAAACTAACTGATGCCATACCTGTTGGTCATCTAGCCTAATATACTTGCAAACGAAGTCCTTGCACAAAACAGGCAACAACAATGCACAAATTGTACCCGATCTTATGACTAAAGATTACTGAATTTTACTGAGGGTTCATGGTACAAATTATTATGAAAATGTAAAGCCACAGTTTTTGAATGACATTTTTTCTTGTATTTCTCAGGTGTGGAGTTGTTGAAGACAATGGTTTGGAGAGAGGGACAGTGGGCCGAGCCACGAGTGAAGAGGAAGTAAAAAAAAACAAAACACAGGTGACAAATTAATGTGCAAAAAAAAAGGTGATCTAAATACGTAATGTTCTAGCAATTAATCCTACATAGAAGTTTAATAGCCCCTCTAGTTTATTTAGTTGACACTAAGCGCTTTATCAAACAGTATTACAGTAATTTAAAGCTTGTTTTACCATACATCATATTATTATAAGAAAAGAGTTATTTAAGGGTTATTTGAAAGTATCTTCCTCTCATTAAGGCTCATTAATGGGCCATGCTTTTATTTTAACTTCCAACTGTTTGTAATGTGAGTGGTCTATTAAATAAACACAAGAGGGCGCTCTAAGAATAACTACTGATTTAGGAGTTGATGAACTTGTTTCACTTGATTTAATGGGATTTTGTTTTCAACGTTTAGGTCCAAAGACAAGAAACACAGGAATAAAAAAGACCACAAGCACAAGAAGGAGAAAAAGGAAAACGTTCATTTTTAATTGGACATAATGGAGGATCAGATCAGAATAGTACTGTTCAGGTACTATAGTGGGGCACCAGTGGCAAAACTGTCATCCACCTTACTAGTATGAATGTGAGTGTAAGTGGTGTTCGAGGGGTCTGTCAGTCTGCCCCAGGACAACCGTTGCTACAGGACAAGCTTATCACCACAGAGTCCATTCTCACTCTTTTTCACTGACAAAATTTCAAACTTTTCCATGACTTTTTCATGACCTTAAGTGAACATTTGATGATTTTACAGCACCTACATGTGTAGAATTTATCATACTTTTAGGGCTAAATATGAAATGTTAACCCTTTCCATTCACTTATGTAGGCTAGTTCTTGGAGCAAAAACTCAAGCAAGTGTATTATTTGTCTGAACTCACAATATTAACTGTTTCTGCAGAGGAAGAAGCATAACAAGCACAAAAAAGGAAAACAAAAGAAGAGTAAGAAAGAGGAGAGCAGCTCGGACAGTGATGCAGAGAGTGAAGAAACTACCTCAGAAGTGTCAATAGAGGAGCTGCTCAGAAGCTCTGTGAGGGGATAAAAATGGTTTTCATTTAGATGGTACTTTAAAGTTGACATATTATCATCTCAAATTAGTTTTAGAATGTTTGAATATTGCTCCCTTATCATTAAATTGTATATTGTACAATAAACTGTTGATGCTTTTGCCTTATTTCACATTACAGTTTGTTCTCTCAAAATATGTTAAATATAATATTGGCCAAAATCATCTCAAGTCTATATGATACTTTCCCTCTTATGTGCAGATAATTTAAGCTAACAAGCAGAATTTAAGTATTTTCTATTTGCATGATTAAAGAACTGCTGCAATAGCCTGTTGTTTAAGAGGCAGCTTAGGTATTTTTCACTGAAAATGAATGTGCTGCATCCAAACATGGGATCCTCTGATCATAAAACAGCCCGTGTCCTGATAAAGGCTTAAAGCCTGAAGTGTTTCTGCTGTTCATAGACTGTGTACATAAATATCTGTCTGCTCTGTGTGATGCACAGACTTTATCCTCATGTCTGTGAGGAGTTCATAGGGGCTGTGACACTGACACTGTCACGAAAATTAAACCTATGAAATTTATAAAGGTTTATAATATTGAGCTGAGGCTTTATAAACCAGTTCTGCGATATCTACTACTGCTATATAAGCCCAAAAAAGTGGTGCTGACCAGTGAAAAATGAACCTTTGCCTCCATCAGAAGTCAAAAAGACCCAAGAACTAAGAAGTAGAATGGACCGTTTTTATAGCAGGGGCTGTGCTCCAAAATATGTATTGAGTGAAAGAATTGGTCCAGAGTTTAACAAAACTTTGTGTTTTGGGCTGAAATTCAGCCAGCTTTCCCCCAAAGACTTCAAGGTGAATTTAAAACTGTTTTGCTGAAATACTCTGCTCTTTAAGAAACAGGTAAGTGAAACCATGCTTTTTAAAATACTGCTAAGATAGTTTTAGTTGTGTACTCCCAAGATAAAACACTTACTGTAATTTGTTACTGACTGTTTCCTTTGTGTTTGCAGGTTTGGGTGGTGTCCTCTAACCCATCTATAGGTATAAGTTTTATTATTATCATTGTTAATTAGTTTATAGTTAATCTAAGCTAAATCTACTTCATGTCTTGCAACTGTGAGACATGAAAATCATCTGCGGCAACTGTAGCAAATGTTAGTTTATTTTATTTGAAAACAGCTAAAGCTAAAATGTAATGAGGTTTTAGGACAACATCCAACCTAAAAATTTGAATCGATCCTTGTTCGCAGGTTGTTCTTGTTTAATTTTGTAATGTTTAATACTGCTCAACTAAACCATGCTAACTTTAGTTGTGTACTGCTAAGATAAACACTAATATGTAACTGACTAACCTTACAGGTAACTCTATGATATCTAGTACTGCTATATAAGCTAAAGAGCACTGCTGACTAGTGAAAAATTAACCCTAAGCTGTTTGAGCCGTAATCTAATTTATTAAAAAGTTATTTTATATTTTACCATAAATTCATATTTTATTATACCTTAAAAACAATTATTAAAATATTATTCTTAAAATTATAGAAATGTTAAAATGATTTATTTTCAGTCCCAATTTAAGTTACTTCAGTCAATTTAAGTCTTTAGGTTTATAGCGTAAGAGGGTAGGTCCATGTAAGAGGGTGTGTCCTAGGGAAATTAGGTCAAATAATCAGGTCAAATAGGGAGACAGGTGTGTGGGGAGAATGGCATTGTGGAGGGCAACCGACACCATCTTTGACCGCACCGCACCGCACTGAACTGCAAACACTGAAAATCTGCAAATAAAAGAAATCAAACGAACAACGGACTACGTGAGTTTTTGTACATTTTGTGTGAGTCAAGAAGTGGATGCCCTAAGGATGGCTATTTACATATGTTACAGCTCATGTTAAACTAGAAGCCATAAGCTCTATCTGAAGTCAAAATGCTGCAAATGGACCCAAGAATGTAAAAACCTCTGGAGACAAACAGCTAAACAAATCAAGAAAATAATGATTTCAAATGTTCTGATCAATAATATGGAATGAATTGTTGCAACACTGGAGAAGTTCAGTTTTGTACCTATTCCAAAGAAAGGATACACACTGAAGTGCAATAATTTCAGCACCAAATACACTTTTAAGTCAAAGCATTAAAATATTAAAACTGGACTGAACACAAGTGAAGAGTCCTGACTACAAATTGCACCAACAGCCCTGGAACTGATCACTATAGAACAGAGACACGTGTTGTTAAAAAAGAAAAAAAAATGGACAGTGATAGTTACTTAAAGTCATTAATGCAAAGAAACTCTTTTTATGGGATTTGTGCACAAAAGTGAAATCTTACACCTTACTAATGTAATGATGATAGGAGTCCAAAGACAATGGTACGAAATGGAAACTCCACATCTTTTAAAACCTGATCATTTGGAGTAATCTTGAGGTACAGTATATTTTAATCCCTTTTGAGGGAAATTCACCCTCTGCATTTGACCCATTCATCATCAACAAAGTGCTGCTGGAGCAGCCTGTCAGGAGCAGTGAGCTGCTGTCATACACCTGTGCAAATTCTGCACAGAAAGGAACTTTCATGCAGTGAGTGAGTGCTCAGCCACTCATCTTGACTTGAATTTTGGTCCAAGGGTTGAGGCCCTTGTTTTCTGTAATTTTTTGTGGTCTGAATGTTATATTTCTGACCCTAACACTTTGACTTTGGGTTTGTGACCGACATAATCTCTTCCTGCTGCAGGTTTTATTGGTCTGTCCATGCAGACTTTAACTCAGGTAGGTGACGTGTGAATCATCTCCTAACAATGTCTGAATACGCTGAGGATTTTAATGATACAGGTTTTAGTTTTGGGTCTAATTTGGTCCAAAAGTGGGTCATATTCTAAATGTTGACTCACTTTTATGGAGACTGCTGGTCTCTTTTGGTCTGATCTGGCCTAAATGTGGACTAGATTAAATGTTTACACCATAATTTAAATTTTTGTGTGTGTTTTGTATTTGGTTTGGTCTGAACTGGTCAAATGTGAACCAGATTTGTACTGGTTTATAGTCTGATGGCTCTAACTCCTAACTCTTACACTGAACTGAAATACTAGTATAGTATCCTAATACAACTCTTCCACAGGTTTGCACACCGTCTGTTCATTTTAACCAGTTTGAAATACGTTGACATTTCTGTATTAACTTTACAGGGTTAAAGGTTAAATCTCATATTAATTTTGCCATTGTGTGTGTTGTAAACTTGTTTCGGGCTTGTCTTCTGAAATGGTAGTTCTGGCCCTAACTCTTCTGACTCTTCTCATTGCAGATCTAAACTGTTTTACTGAACTTTTAAATTAATCTTCACAGGGCCGAAGGCTGCTGTTTACTGTGAGTATGTCTGCAAGCACTTACTAACACACTGACTCTATACAAGCACGGGCAGTGGGTCTAATCCAGCCACACAGGGCACAGTGTGTGTCCCTCTGTGTCAGTCCCCAGCCTGGATAAATGGAGAGGGTTGCTTCGGTGTAAAACCTGCCTCTTTTAGCCTGCTCTTAAAGTGTGTATGGCAGGTTTTTATTTTTACTTGGTTTGGTATAGCACTTGTGGTGAATATTTATAAGTTACATTTTGCATTTATGGAGTTCGCAAACTTCTAAAGCCCATTTCTTGAGCTGTTTTCCACTGTTAGGACATCCAGCAACCACACACTTACGGTGTCCGAATCCCATAACTAAAATATGACAATATCAGAACCAGAAACAAAAGCAATCTGGTTCAAAAGATTGAAAAGATCGGCTTTGAGAATAGACGCATCTCACTGGGATGTTTGATGATAATTTTTTCGGAGGACCCTTCCTAGTATGCATTGCGCGATGACCGGAAGTCTGAAATTCAGGACGCATGTATTGCTGATTGCTTATTTTCTTCTGTTAAAAAACAGAAATATGCACGATATGTGATGATGATTATATTCAGGTTCTGTCTTCACACACAGTCCGGGACCCTGGGAAGACCTGCAAAACTAATCCTAATTACGTGAAACTGAAATTTGTGTGTGTGGTTTATTCATCAAAACATGCAAAATTATTAAGAAAAAAAAAGTTCAACCTGATTTTAGTGTTGAGGTGAGGTCCTTTGTGGGAGAAAATTTGTGAGCATAAATATTTGGACTTAATTCAATGTATAAAATGTGCAGTTTACATGATTCAAATACAAAAGGTTTGGTAATGAAAACAAATTTAACCTCCATACCTGATAAGTTTAAGCCTTGCATCTGCTCTTGGTCCAAAACAGTGCCCCAGACAACACCGCCCTCTGGTGGAGATCTTACTGCAATAAAGCGCATGGCACCTGTTATGTCTCCTGATTGGTCCTGGATAGAAATAAATGTTTAAAACTTTAAGTATAATGGATATGTCAGCTATGTAGCCTATTGTGCAATGTATTCAGTCGGTCTGACATGCTTATTGGTTATTTATTTTGCCAATGTTTAGTTCAACTTAAATGTTTAGCCTAGAAAAATAAAAAAAACAAAAAATTCGTAACGTTATAAGTTGTCACTTCTATAAATCACGCGAGTCTCGTGAGCCATTGTTTCTTTCATCTTTTGCCCAGTTTGTTGCGGTTTGGTGAATGGCTGTGCTCTGTGCACCCCGGGGCCCCTCCTCCTCCTCTGTGCCCTATGTGAGAAAATGGGGAGCAGGAATGCACCATGGGCTGTCTGTATGTATGTAAGCCGGAGAGATGCCAACTGCCCTGCAAAAAGAATAGGCCAACCTGCATGGGTTACAAATGCTTAAATAGGCTTGGCATGTTGTTTTTAGCCAACTATATGCTTATTTGTAATACTGATAACATTGCAACAGACTTTTTTCTAAACCAATTTTGAAGAATTATTCTCTATTTCAGTGCATGATTAGAGTGTGCCAGTAAATCTAAGTATAGGTCTAAAAAATGTTAACTTGTCAAAATAATAAAAATAAAGCATTGAAATCAAGTAATTTCCACTCATGGCCTCATTCTCTCATGAAGCTTAAAAGTAAAGTAAAAAAAGTAAAAATAAAATAACTTGTCAAAATAATAAAAATAAAGCATTGAAATCAAGTAATTTCCACTCATGGCCTCATTCTCTCATGAAGCTTCCTACTTTTTTCAGTTTTTTTTTGGAATAAAATTGTTGTTAATAAATAATACCAATGGAAAACCGCATTCATTAAAAATGTAATGCAACTGTTATCTTGTATTTATCTCCCCATTTATCTTGTATTCCATGTTGCGTTCCTCTAAAGGCAAATACTAGGCAAATATTTTTATTTATTGGCAAATGTAGACTTGGCTATAATAAGCTAGTCTATGGGGGGAAAGAATAACAACTTTTTTTTTTTTTTTTTTTACAGTGCAGGCCTCTTATGTTCGTGTGAGTCCCTGCGTATTTGGCTTTAAAAAGTTCAAATCATTAGTCTATTCTTTTTCCTATTGAATTCAGCCGGGGTCCCATCTCCTGCTCATTGTTATTCTGGCCAAGCGGGTGAGAGGGAGGCCGGAGAGGCGAAAGGGTAGACAAGGAACCGACTGTAGCCTGTTGGTGCACGGAGAGCGCACTGGATCAAGCCAAAAGTTAGGGAAAAACGCAGAATTCGTGCTCCTTCTCTCGCTGGCATGCTGATAATCGGCTCTGTAATGTTGAGGAGTGGTAGTACCGAGTGGCACCAAGTATTTGACCTCAATTCCTGGGAGCAAAGTTTGAAAAAGAGGGCCATGTGAAAAAGGGGTGGGGGGAGAGCGAAGATTTAGTGCGCCGTCGCCGTAGATGCAATGAAACAACCCCCAACTAACTAACCAACTAACGGAGAGGGAAAGTAGCCTAAGAGGAGGAAGAAAGACCTGTAGTGCTGCTCATTTTACTCACAAGAGACAGTCATTACAGCGTTTTACAATGAGGACAAAAAAGGTAAGTCGCTTTATTTTTAGTCGCGTAATTTTAGATAAAAGTGGCGCCTCGAGATCTATAGCCTGCCATTTCTTGCAGAAGTTATCAGACTTGTGTGCAAAAAAAACAACATGCAAAAGTTGAGTTCCTGTTGTCATTGATAATTTCATTTCAATATCCAATCTGTAAGGTTTCTCAACACCAACATAACTTCTTTTTTATTCACATTTCATGTATTCAACACGGTTCTATAATGTCCACATATTTTAGCCACACGTGTTATCATTTGTTTTGTTTTATCGACGTTTTAACGTAAGTTTTTGGTCTTTAGTTAGTTACATGCAAACACATTCAAGTTAAATAAATAGGCAGCAATTGAGTGCATGTTCTGTTAAGGTCCTTTGCACCTGCAACATTTGCTCTATAAAGCACTTCTTAAATCTTAAAAAATTAAACTTGACGTCTCTACTGATAAATAAAAATGTAGTCTGTCAGAAACTAGTCTTGATTTGTACCCCCGTTTTATATTTATAAGCTCTATCAAAAAAAAAAAAAAAAAAAAAAAAAAAAAAACACTACACAAGGGGGGCCTGCATCTCAAATGGACTATAAAATCACAGTATTAACTTTAACCTCACTGACAGATAATTAAGCTTGAAAAACAAATCACTTATTGAGACTCAAAATTACTGAATTAAATGTGCACTATGTAACTTTTCTGGTAGGGATGCACACCCTGATTGTCTCCAAGGAGATGTTATTGCTTTAATAATAATAATACATCAGTCTTATGTAGCACTTTTCCAGATGCTGAAAGTCGCTTTGCAATTTGGTGCATTATTCATTCATTCCATACCTGGAGGTAAACTACTGTTGTAGCCACAGCTGTCCTGGGGCAGACTAATGGAAGCAATGCTGCTAATCTGCACCATTGGTCCCTCCCGACCACCACCATCACTCACGCTCACACCACATTCATACTAGGCAATGTGGGTGAAGTGTCTTGCCTAAGGACACAACAACAGTTTTTTTGTTTGTTTGTTTTTTTACCACCACTGTGGCACCTGATTTTCTCACCGGTCTCCCATCCAAACACTACCCAGGCCCCACCCAGCTCAGCTTCTGAGATCTGATGAGATCAGGCTTTGACAAGGTCTGGCTGAAATGTCAACTATCTTACATTTATTCAATTAAAGAGGTTTTACTAATAAAATACTCACCTCCCCACAGATCAGACCTGAACCCACTGACAGCAGAATGCATGTTTTTCTAAGTTTTTTTTTTTTTTTTTTTTACAGTACAGACACCTGAATGTAAATGTGAATGTAAGAAGAATGTAAGTTTAATGGCAGAGTCTATGGACACAATAAGGTGGTCAACCCGCCACCAGAAAAGTTACATGGTACTTCTTTAATTGAAACATTGTTTCAAATATTGGAAGGTTGTATTGTGTACGTCGTACACACTACAGTAGTTTCCCTGACAGCTGACAGACTGCAGCAGCTCCACGGCCTGAATGAGCAGGAATCTGTAACTGTTTTCATTGTGTCACATTCGATTAGACGATCCGCTCCACATTTTCTCTCTATCTCTCTGTCAAAACACAGAGCAGGGGAGTCCAGTGCATTTTTGGACACAAATCCAGACTGGAAATCCTCAGGCCCAAAAAAACAACTCCTTCTTAAAAGAATGTATTTATTTTGAATATTTTCTGTAGAATAACATAAGCCCACCCATTTTTTTTCTATAAATCTATATGTGTCACAGGATAGGTAATATGATGCAAAACCACAAATGTTACTGTAACATTATTATAGAATTATTAATAGTATTAAATTAAGGTTTTCATTTCCTTGTAAACCTCAGTTTTGATCTAAAACATGTTAATAATAGAATCAATTCTAATAACAATAGGATCAATTGACTTGACATGTTCAACACTGCAGAACTGATAGACCCCTCTTCATAGTGGCATTTAGTCATTTCGTAAGTAGATTTTTTTTTATCATGTTTGATAAACAATCTTATATAGCTTTAAAATTATTCAAATTATTTATTTTGTTATTTGCTAAATGTTTGACTTGCCTGTTTCATAATGTGCAGTAACATTACACACAGTTGAATATCTTATTGCTTATTTATGTGTGTGTGTATATATATATATATATATATTATTTTTTTTTTTTTGGTAAATTGTTAAATGTGTCATTGGAAACATTTCTCAGAACGGTGTTTCCACTTTTTATTTCAGCAATAATTTTGTACAAGCTTAAAGCCGCTTTTAGACTTTGCTTTGTTTAGTTCATTGTTCCTGTTCAGAACCCTTGTCCTGGTTTAGTTCTAATTTAGTGTAGGTCGCGTTCACGTTGAAGAATTTGATTATGTCAGAATAATAATTTAAGTTGGAGGCAGGGGGTCCTGGCTTATTTTATCTGCCTGAAATGAGGATGCAAAGTAGAGATTGATGATGTGGGTTGTTTTATGGCCGATGCCAATGCCGAATGTTCAGAACACTGAGCAACAAAATTATGCCTTTAAAATTTACGAGAAAATCCCCTCAAGCCCCTTTTTACCCGAAACATGTAAGAGAGCTGTGTAGTCAGTTTTGTGTAGGTACCTCATCGTATTAAAGTGTTAGCTTTGTGTTTATTATTTAGGCTGCAGATTGACTAAAACAAAATATCGGGTATGCTGGAGATGTAAGGGCAATAGCCGAAATGCTAAAAAGTCCAGATATTGGTCTGATATATTAGCCAACCGATATAACTGAGGTTGTAGTGCACCCTTTTGTACCCCTGTAGACTCAGGCCTGCATCCTCCCTTCTGGAGAGTGGATGAGAATGCCTTGGATCAGGACTCAACAAGCTAGAACACGTGCCCTTGAGATAGACACTTCTCCCTCCATTACATTTATGGATGTGTTTGAGTCACTACTATGTTACTAATAAAACTACAGCACTAATAAAGACTTATAAAATGGAAAGCTTTATTGCTGATCAGAGCAGAGTTGGGATCGGTTTCTTGAGACACAGAGCCTCTTGGTACTCCATCTCCTCTATCTCCTGGTGGTGGCGCTGTTGGAGTAAAGACAGTAGCCTTCCTCCAGAGAAAGAGAGTCCCATAGAAGTTATTCCTGAACCGTCTGCTGTCCACTTTACAGAGTTTTTCTTCACAGAATATGGTATTTTCCTCAATCCCACATTTCCTCTCTGAATGTCCGTCAGATTGCTGAGCAGACATGAACTGGAGGTGTCCATCATTAAAGATAAATCCTCAAAGTTCATGTCTTCGTGAGAGGAAACTGACACATTCTGAAATATATCCCTCTGGTTGATGATTAAACTGGAACTTGAAGTGTCCATCACAGATGTTTCCTCGACTTTCACTGTAGAGGAAATGGACAGAAGCTGAAGTGCATCTATCAGATCATCCTTTTGGTCAAACACTGGGGCAGCTGCTCTGTGAAAACCACAGTTGTTGTCACCCGTTTGTTTGGCTGTGGATTGTAATTCACTCTTGGTTCTCTTGACTCTCATCTCAGTCAAGAAACAGTCTGCATCGCTTCCTCCACTACAGACACTGGTGCTCTGGGTTTTATTGAACAAGCGATGGAAGAGGTTGAGGGAAATGTCTCTGTCATTGGGTCCTCTTCTATCGAGGTTTCACTGGTCACTACCATGTTTGGAACAATGGAAATGGTTGGAGCGTAGTTATAAGGTCTTTTATTTACAATGCGGTGCTGATCATGTCCACTTCCAGAAATATAAAACATGGTAATGTCTACACAGTTAAAACAAATAGTTTTAACTCCCCAAAACAGCATCAGAGCAAAATATGTTAAAACTAGAGCCCGACCGATATGGATTTTGTTGTGGCCGATATGAAACTGATATAATGGGAGTTGGCGCTGCCGATAGCCGATATAATCGCCGATATATTTAGTGATGTAAAAATTCACTGTAAATCTTGAATTGTTTAAAAAACTTAGGTTTGGCTCTAGTGGATTCTAAATTGGGTTTATTTAGGCAACATTTATTGTTATTCTGACTCTTTACATCATATTTACATACAGTAGATTGGCCTAATAGCATTTTTGCATCACATTCTAGCTACTAGTGATGGGTATTCCAGTTTTTTTTTTTTGGAGAACTGGCTCTTTTGGCTCGGCTCACTAAAGCAGCTGGCATTTTCGGCTCCCAAGTGACTCTTGAGATTGTTTTGTTGCAAGCAGGACTAAACTAAAACTGAACCAGGACTGAAAAAGGACTAAACCAGGACTAAAACAGATTTAAACCATGTGTGAAACAGGACTAAACCAGAACTGAACCAGGACTGAGTGTCGGGACTCGGTCTCTATCTCTCTCTCAAGACCAAGATTAGTCCTGGTTTATTCATTTTATGCTGAACTGCAGCCAAATATGCACTTTAAAAAAAAAATCCTATGCACACGCATATTTCTGAAAGTTTCGTTTTCAGCCGCTGCTGCTGTCAAACTACGGGTCTACAAGCGGCTTGAAGAGAAAAAGTGAGAAAAAGAGAAAACACGGCTCCCAATAAGAAACATGCTCCTGTTGTTCGCTTCAAAGAGTCGGCTCTAAGAGCCGCTTCGATCGCGACCGACCCATAACTCCTAGCTAGTAAACTAGCGCTATTAGCCTTTAGCCGTAAAAACGTGCGCACCGCGGTAATTAATTATATGCATAATGTGGATCATTCACACGTCTATTCACAGCTCATTTACATATCAATGCAGGTCCAGTAGCAAATATACGGACAATACAGTCACTTTACAATAGGCCAATAGAAAACAGCCTGTTTATGTGCGGGAGCTACAGCAGCAGCTAACAGCTAACTAGCTTCAAAGTTAACATATTTCCAACACTCACTGCTCACACAGGCTCCTCCTCACATCACAAGTTTGCACCAATAAAAGTCCTTTTAATCCAGAATCAAGACGATTGTCCGTAAAAAGAATATAATCTCAGTGTTGCGCACCGCTGCGGGTGTAAACAATAGCACGTGAGTGAAGTGACGTGACTCTGGGGGTGTGTTCAGGGACAGTACGGACACAGACAAATTACACCGCAAATAAATACTGATGCGGAGCCACATATTAGGACATTTATCTGTCTATAAATTGGATTATATGAACATAATGTAGAGAGTCTAAGATTTATAACGAGGTATAACATGCCCACGTGAAATATTGGCGGCAATATAACATATGGATTATATGAACATAATGTAGAGAGTCTAAGATTTATAACGAGGTATAACATGCCCACGTGAAATATTGGCCCATATCAGCAAGCATATCGGCCGATAGCCGATATGTCTCCAGGTGCCCATATTGGCCGATAATATCGGCCAGCCGATAATATCGGCCGATATATCGGTCTGGCTCTAGTTAAAACATCAGTGAAACTGATTAAACTTTAGAAACTGTACTTCAGAGGCTTTGCTTAGTAGTGTTCCTTCCAAAGCTAAACCAAGACTTAAACAGGACTAAAACAGGATAAAACCAGGAGGACCAATCCAAGTAAAAACACAGCAAGCCCCTGTTAAAATGTGTCTTGTTTGAGTTTGAATGTACAATAGTCCTATCACAGTAAATGTTTGTCATAATATCACTGTTTTATGCTTCATTTTATTTTCTGTATCTTGAAGGTTTGTAACAACTGAAACCCTAAACTTCTTGGCTGGACCTTTTGAGCAGAATTTGGGAGAAAAAATAAGAAGAAAGAATGTCTCGGACTGAAGAAGTGAACAAAATGACTGAAAATGTCTATAAGGTACACAGCTGTTGGTTTTGGTTGAATTTGTTGAGTAATTTGTTGCATTTTCAGTAAATATTCACAATTAAAGGGGCCATATGTCCCTATTTTGTGATCTGTTATAATGTTATTTGCTCATCAAAAACATGCCTGGAGTTTTGTTTTGTTTCATTCACACATGTTTAACACACAAATCCTGTTTAATTAGGCTGTTTAATCTTGTGATATCATGTGGTAAAACAGGAAGTGCTCCACTGTGTTTTTAACCTTCATACACCTTCATTAGAATCATTTGGATAATTTCAGCCCACACTTGCCAAACTCTACTGAACAAAAGGTTAAAAGTAGCTTTAAATTGAAAACTAGTTATGACATAACAAGGTGGAACAGAGCATTCTGATTTTTGGAAATGTAGGCAGACTAATAATAAAGGATGTGTGAATGACACAAAGCACAACTCCAGGTCTGTTTTTAATGAGGTAACAGCATTATAACATGACTGAAAACTCACAAGAGTCAATTGTGTTTCAAAGTACTGGTTTATAGACTTTTATTTATTATTATTGCTTTTTTGCAATTGTTTTGAGAAATAATTATTATTACTATTAAATCTTGATTCATTGTACTACCCAAATTCGCGTGTTGTGTTTTTCAGGGGATTTTGGAGCAGTTCAACCCCAGTTTAAAGAACTTTGTGATCATGGGGAAACACTACGAGAAAGCCCTGACAGGTTTGTTAAACAGCACCTTATTATTACTAACCTGAAATATTAAAACTGCAGTATGTAACTTTCTGGTGGAGGGCCACTTGCTTGTCTCCTTGGAGATGCAGGCCACAAGCAGGGCCCCAGTAAAAGCAAGAATGCAGAAGGAAAAAACATCTGTAATGAAACAAATGGAAGATAAATACTGTGTATTTAATGCCATACTGGAACATTCATGAAACTATAGCATTCCATGGAGACAAGCTGATAGGGAAAGAATTCGTAGTGCACCTTTAAATAAGACTAGTACATGTTTTTTCACTTTGAATAAAAATACCTTGACAAGTGAGTTTTGTTTATCACATGTACAAAGGCTTCACTGACTTAATTTTTTAACAGTTATGCAATTAATTACAATTAAACTGTTGCTATATAGGTGTTTGAAAACTTTTCAGTAAATGATAAGAAATGTTAGTTAAAATGTAATGTATTTTTTCTCCTTCTCCTGTATATAACTTGTGTTTGATTCTCATCCCAAACGCTTGTATTTCTCAGGAGTCACAGTGGCTGCCAAGGGCTACTTTGATGCTTTGGTAAAACTTGGGGAACTGGCCAGTGACAGCCAAGGTTCTAAAGAACTGGGTAAGTGAATGCATAGACCGAACGCTGTTTTATTTGTAAGAGATTGGCAACAAGACACCTTTGGGACACAAACATACCATGGGAATGTTCATATAACAGTATATGCAGGTACACCAGAACTAAGCCAGGACTAAACATGGACTGAAGATGGTTTAAACCCTGACTAATGTTACCAGACAAACACAAGTAGGGCTGGGTATCATTAAAAAGTTGCCGATACGTTACATATCTCGATACAGTGAGCTTTCAATTCAATATGATATATTTCAAATATAGCTCTGTAACAAAATTTTTTAGTAAAATATACCAGAAAAATACTCTTGGCGATATATTGATACAGCAGTCCCCGATATCGATACTGTATCATCACATTAAACGATACGATATATTGATGTTTCAATATTTTTGCACACCCCTAAACACAAGTATTTACAACAAAAGGTAAAGGTAAAAAAGAGGTAAAAAAGATAAAGGAGACCTACTATGCAAAATCACCTTTAGAGCTTTAAACCATGTTATAGTTGTTTCCCTTCTCATTTACATACTTGAATATTTAGAGTCATTCATCCATGTTTGAGTAACTAATTTATTTTTTTCAATTCTGCTGCTTCAAGACATTCATTGCATTCACTGATTGACTCCCATTTTCACCGCCACCAATACATTGCTCTTTACTTCTTTCTTCAGTTTTATTTTCGTCATTGGTGCATACAAATACATGCTGGATTTGGCATCGCCATGTAGTCATTTTAGTACAAATGAAAAAAAATATGCTGCTTAGATCAATATTGAGACTTAAAATGGCCAAATTCTAACATAATGATTCATGGGTGTCATAGATTATCACTCTATAGCAGATAAAAGCACTATATGTCTTCTTTACGATACTCTGGCATCTGTGAAGAAGCTGACAGCATTGTGTGTGTGTGTGTTTATAAAAGTGCAGGAGATGAAGACAAGAAGGGTCCAGAGAAAGTGAACAGAGGGAAGTGGAGTGAGTGGGGTCATTGTTGAGAGATTAACAACACCACATGATCTCATTGTAATGCTGCAAACAGCGGGGGAGGCAGCAGGAGCCAGAGGGCCACATGCCAACCACCGCATACTATGAGCTGTGTGACCAGGGCCTACGCAGACTTTACACAGTGAGGTCCATCCGGGTTAGTCCAGGTTTAGTCTTGGTATAGTCCAGGATAATTCCAGGTTTAAATCCTGGTTTAGACCTGGTTTAGTTCTGGAATTTTAACTCTACTGCATTGATCACAGCTTAGACCTCTAAACCACACTACAGAGCATGCTTAGTCCTGGTTTAGTTCCTTTGTATAGTCTTGGTTTATGCCTGCATAGCCTTTACAAACCCTAATCCGGGGTAGTTTTGGTTTTGAACTTTTATTGCCTCAAATCAATTCTCATCAACAGTGTTCTGTGACCGGGCCCTCACACAATTTGTATATTTATTTATTTATTTTTCCCCTTTTTTCTAGAAGAAAAAATAACAACAATAGATAAAAAATAAATAAATAAAAAATAAGGCATAAGTGTCTTATTTGAAAAAGTCAATAATTGGATCCCACTTCTTTTCAAAAGTACCTTGAGATGTAGTTAAGACGTTAACCATGTTAGCCATGTAAAACTCAGGCCCGGGGGTCAGATTTGGCCCACATTATAATTATATTTGGCCTTTGAGATCATATCAAATATGTATTAGAGCTGGCCCGCCGACTACAGATAGGCTGTAGAGACATTATTTATTTAAAATAGTTTTATTATTTTATATTATGATTGTTCTGGATTCAATGTTTAAGCAAAACTATTATTAAACATTTATTTTAATAAGAAAAGGTTTAACACATATTTCGAAAGAAGAGAAAACAACAGCAGATGTTGTTGAAATTTTTCAATAAATATTTAGTTTAGCCCACAACTAATCTCAGTTTTTTGGCCCTCAGTGAATTTGAGTTTGACACTCCTGCATTAAAAGTTCCATTGTTTAAACTGTATAAACGTCTGACTTTTGATATCCACTGATCAATGGTCAGTGTCTCAAGTTTCAGCCAGTAGATCATGATCGTTTTTCTTGCAGTCATCAGAAGAAGATGCAACAGAAAACATTAATCATGAGAAAGACCATCAGGAAATGTATCAAGCAAAAAGATCTTTGGGTCCAACAAGAGGTCAACAGCCAAGTCCTGGTTTTAGTCTTAGGCTAGTCCTGTTGTAATTCTGGAAGCTTAACTATAGTGCACTGATCATGGTTCAGACTTAGACTTAGACTTAGACAAACTTTATTGATCCACAAGGGAAATTATTTGGACACAGTAGCTCACACATCACAATAATTTAATAACAAAGAGTAAAAAAATATAAATGGTGATAATAAATTCCAAATAAGTAGCATAAAAGTAGCAAGAGACAGGTCAAGGTGTTAAATAAGGTATAATTATATAAATGTATAAGTACAAATTAAAAGATCATGCATAGTCGTGGTTTAGTTATTTTGTATAGTCTGGGTTTGTGATGTGAGACCAGGACTGACACAAACTCAACAAACACTGAAGTCCATTTGGGTTAGTTCTGGTTGTGCCTGGTTTAGTCCTGGTTAGTCTCTTGTAGTTAACCCTGTACAGACTATGCTTAGTCCTGGTTTAGTTCTATATAGCCTTGATTATAGAGTGGTTTGGTTTGCTGTTTGACCAGGCTGGGTCTTTTCAAACACTGATTTCCATTTGGTTTAGTCCTGGTTCATTTATGGTACCAGTGCAAGGGGCAAATGTCCTGAGCTGAACTGAACTGATCACAATTACAAAGATGTTGCTATTTAGAACAAATCTTTTGCTGTGTAGAAAAATGTAAACTTCTGCAAGCTTTCTGGTCTTCAATTAGTCAACCATCCCAAAGCTACAATGGAATCCTTTATTAAGAAAACTTATTTAATCTTCACAGGAGACACATTATTTTCAAATGGCAGAAGTCCACAGACAGATCCAAGTGCAGCTGGAAGATGTGGTAAGATAATACATTTTATATTTATAATAGGTTGTGTTTATGTTCTGTAATTTGATAATGTTCTTATTTTCAAACAGAGAACAGAGACTAAGTACTTAATGGGTGAAGCACAATTATTAAAAAAAAAAAAATCTAAACAAAAAACATGTTGAATTTGTTTATAATCTGGCAATATTACTTGATCTAGTGTCCTCAAGCTTTCTGTTTATGTGCAGATATCACTACATTTTGGCAATATTGTGAAAACAGAGTGTACACTGAACTTTGTGCCAGTTCATATGTTAGACACAGACTGCAGAGACATTAACCATAAACCAGATTTTGACATCAGGTCTTTAAAATAGTGTAACATATAATATGTTACAAGAGGATATTCTTCATGTATTTTGTCCTGCTTGCTGTGAACACTCACATGTTTTTAAGGATGGCATGTGGCACAGCTGTTAGCACTCTAGCCTCACAACAAGAAGGTCCTGGGTTTGATTCTGGGGTGGTGCGGAGTTTGTTTGTTTGTTCTACCTGTGCCTGCGTGGGTTTCTTTTGGGTGCTTTGGTTTCCTGTACCACTAAAACATGTACAATAGGGTCCCTTCTGGAGTTTAGACTCACCAGAAAAAGAACTACCCTGGTTAAGTAAAGGTCAATAAACAAATGTTGTTGTTTTTTTCCACAGCTGAAGCTGTTTCACTCTGAACTATTGGCTCAGCTGGAGCAGAAGTTGGAGCTGGACATCAAATACCTCACAGTAAGTCTCCATCAGTTACTTTACCTTGTAGAGTAAATCCTGTTTAATCTATTTGGTCTGTTATTAAAATTTTATGTTTTTAATTATTGCTGTTTGTTAAGTTTGATTGAGTGAGTGACTTGAAGTGTTGAATACACCCAAAAAGGTTAAAAAAAATAACAAATATTCAAAAAGGAGTTGGCAAAAATAAAAGTTATGTAGATCCTACTACCTTTTTGACTCTGATGTAATATAATGAAGACAATACAGCTGTTTAAAAAGAAAGATATTTTGCCCATTTGTTTATCACGAGTAGTATTATGTCTTTGTTATTCATCTATTCTACATTATTTTTGTTGTTATTTGAAAGTTAAATTGGCTTTTGATGAACACAATGAATGTATTGATTTTTTTGTGTAAAATATGTCTGTATTTTGCGTATTAGTTGGTAATAATATATTTCTGAAATACCTGACACTATTTTTTTTAAAGGTCCTATATAACACAAATTGACTCTTGTGAGCTTTAAGCCATGTTAGAATATTGTTACTTCCTCAACATGAAGTTGCGTTTTCTTTCATTCACACATGTTTGAGTAAATCTTTATTATTAGTTTGTCTACATCTCCAAAGCTCAAAATGCTCTGTTCCACTTTCTGATGTCATGTAGTGGTAGATTTCAAGATTTCAAGTTAACAGCTACATTTTACCTTTAGTTCAGTAGAGATTGGCAATTCCAGGGCTGAAATCATTTGAACGATTCTAGTGAAGATCTATGGAGTTTAAAAACACATCGGAACACTTCCTGTATTACCACATGACATCACAGGGTGGAACCGAGTCTTTTCTGTTTGAGGGAAGAACTTGAATTTGTGTTTTAAACATGTGATTGAAACAAAACACAACTCCAGGTGTGTTTGTGATGAGGAATCAACATTATAACATAGATCAGAAAGCAGCATAATGAGTCTCTAAATTTGATAGCAGAACTGATATGAACTGTTTTCATATTAGAGTATTGATTGATGTGTTTTACATCTCTTTCTGTTTAGGCAACACTGAAGAAGTACCAGGGCGAGCGCAGGTCTAAATCAGAGTCAATTGAACGTTGTCAGTCTCAACTCAAGAAACTCCGCAGGAAAAGCCAGGCCAGCCGACACCCGAACAAATATGGAGACCGCGAGATGCAGGTAACTATAACCTCACCGTAAGGCAAAAACACAGCATAAGATTAAAGATGCACTATGTATAGCTGTGCCTGGAATGTTTCACAGTATGGCATTAAACCTATTTATCTCCATTTAGTAAAGTAGTGTCACAACCAGGCCAAGTTACAGGTCAGATTTGTGTATAGAAGTAAGAATGCACGTTTTCCAAGCTATTCATCAAAACCTGTAATTGAATACAACCTAGACGTACGTTCAATGCCACATTCTGAAACATTCAAGCAAAAGCAACAGCATGTCCACTGAAACAATCTGGTTATATCTATGTATAGCTGTCCATCGTATAAGAGATTAAAACAGTGATTAAACGAGGGCAGATTAGTTTAGCAAAGAACAAGTAAAGCAGAGAAAAGCACAAAAGGTTCATTCACAAATATACCAATCCTATAAGAGGCTGAGTGGATTTAAGCAGTGTTAAAGTAAGCTATAACGGGTCTCATATAAAAGACCAACTCCATTAGTTGCACTGTAAATCATGTGTCCCATACGAAAGGTCACCCTATTGTGCCACACAGCGTGAACTTTGCTTTACACTTTCTGCAAAAACACATTACGACATAACCTTAGATGGCTTGAATTTGCTATATTTATCTTTTTTGGATTAGTTAAAATGTTTTTGTTTGGTTTTTTTTACGTCATAGAATTACAAGTCTGTGTTGCTTGTTCAGGCAATTAATGTTGAAAACCAGTTTCTGTAAGTTAAAGGTACAGTATTTAGTTTTCTGAAGGTGGTATTTCATCTGGACTCCATAGAAATAATAGAAAGTTTCATACTTCATCAAATAAGAGTCAAGGATTATGGAGATGCAAGACCACTTAGATTAAGGACGCATTAAGAAAAACATTATTTTGATTGAGACTTTTTAGGTTAAAAAGCTGGAGGAGGATAGGTCACATGCATGTAGGTATTTTATTTGAAATGCAGCAAAAAAAAAAAAGCTTTACTTCATGTACATTTTCAGCTGGTACAGTGGTTTCACAGTGTAATGTTTCTGACCTCTGCCTTCAGTTCGTGGAGCTGATGAGCCGCCGCCAAGGAGAGTTGGACGCTCTGGTTGCCACGGGTTACAGGTCGGCACTGACGGAGGAAAGGAGGCGATACTGCTTCTTAGTGGACAGACAGTGCTGTGTCACAAAAATACTCATCAACTACCACTCAAAGGTGACTCAACTGTACAAAGCTAAAATAAACAAACCATAGAATTTTTTTTTTACATAGGCCTACAAGCACAATCAAGTTTGTGCTTGTGGTGATACGACACGTGAGTTCTGGTTTTAGTGTCTGCTTAATTTAGACTAGAATAGCCCTAATACTTTGTTCTTATTTGAGTTTACACTTATTTAGAAGATCTACCAATGGTGTAGGTCTGTTTTAGACTTGGATTACTGAAAATTAACCAATCAATCAATAAACTTTACAACAGGCACAATTTAAGCACTTTGGGTAGTCTTAGTGCAGCAGAAGGACTGATCAGGATCAGGAAAGAGTCAGGCAGTCTCATGGCAGTGCAGTTTTTCATTTATTAGATTAGACTGATTGATTGGTTTTGGTCGGGTAATACTTGGAAGGCCACATTTTAAATTAAATGGTAGCCTACATAGTGTAAAAGGTTTGTGAAGAATTATTAGTTAATTTGTTCTTAGTATGTCATTATGTAGACCACCAACCAGGATTTTGTTGGTGGTCTGTGTAAATGTCAAACGTTTTTTTCCTCCTCTGATCAGGTGAAGGAGCTCCTGTCCCAGAAGTTGTCGTCGTGGCAACAGTCGTGTTCTCAGCCGACCAAACTGCCGGAGCGCGCCCACCAGCTCCGATGCCAATTAGAGTAAAACCAGTTTGTAACTTAGAGGATATAGAACAATCAGGAAAATACTAGATCCTCTAAAGTTCAGTCACTGATACTCAAATTTGCAAATTTGAATTGTTAAAATAAGTTGGATTATTGTAAAATTATTATAACTCATTTTAAGTATTACCACATTTTACACATATGTGTAGAAAAATGCCATCAAGTTTGCAACAAAAAAGACATGTTCTAAAGGACCTCAGTGTGTCGTATGTCAAACAAGCTGAAGCCAAATTCCTGTAACAGTGTAGTAAGCCTTCTGTAAGATGTCTTGTTGGACTGAGTAGTTCAAATATCTACTTTATCTACCCTCAGGTCTATTGCGGCAATCACTGGTGGCCATCGTAACTCCCCTCTCTCGCCCCTCCTGGTACCGTTGCCTCTTCTTCTATGGAATACATGGAGATACACCCCGCTCTTCCCCAATGAGCCACAGCAGCGAAGGCGTCTGGCCACTCTTCCTCCAGTCAACACGAGCCCCGAACACAACGTTCCTGCACCGCCCGCTCCCTCCCCCATCGGCATGCACTCCTTTGGGTCCCTGTCCAAAGCTGAGCAAATCGAAGACAACCCTCCTGCGCCCTGGTACAAGCTCATCAACGGGACACTGTCACCCCCACGTCATGTTTCTGCTTTTCAGCCGGACTCCTCTTATTTAAAGAAAGCCACCATCCCAAGTCCTCCTGTTCTAATCAACAACCCACAACCCAAAAAGAGCACCTCTACAGATTGGTGTGGGGGCTCTGATACAAGTGGTAGCCCACCCAGCACCATTGGTAGCCCACCAGGAAGTTCTGCATTCAGCCCACCAAAATCTGCTTTCCACCCTCTCAACCCCCACTCCGCTTTTAGCCATCCATCTGCAAATAACAGCAGCAACAGTGACCCAGAGAGCCCTACTCATCGCAGCAAGTTTCCCTCAATGGGAATAGGACAGATATTAAAGAAGAAAGTCCCATTACAGCCATTTTCCTTTCGTCCCGAACAAGTTGTAGAGGAGGTAGTGTCTCCGCCTCCGTATCCCATGCAAACACTGCTTTGCGCATCAGGCGCACTCAAAACTCTTTGCTGATGGCGCAACAACGTAAAGGAAATAACTAAAAAGATAGAACGGGATCTCTCAAAATGTACAGAAGTTGGAGGGGTCTTCCAGAGCGGCCTTAGTTTGAACTGTGAATTTTGTTTATTGCTACTGAGCCACTTTTGTCCATTTATTTGTTGAAGGGGATTGAAATTAGGGCTGCACAGCATGAGGAAAAACATGCAATATGCAAAACTGTGGAAAATTTGCAATATTATAATATAATATTATTATATAGTAAGTTATAAAATATAGCTGAAATATCCCTGTAATTACTAATCAAATAAACATTTAACAAAGACAAATCTACAATTAAATGTAGATGACGAAACTTGAATTTAAAATATTTTCATTTAGTAAAAATAAAACTGACTATAAATTTAGGTCAGATGGAAAGCCATAGCCTTATTGCAATACTTAGTTCTTGACCCAGTTAAAGCATAAATATTGCCATAGAAATAAATTGTCAAGATCTTGTGCAGCCCTAGTTGAAATTAATCATAATTGTCTTGTTACTACTGTCATTATGTAAGAATAGGTGGTGACACAAAGGATATGAGATTTAAAACTGATCCCTAAACAATGAGTAGACCTCGTCCCAGATCCAGATAGGACGTCATGTTATCCAAGGTGTGCACATAGGCGCTTACCCTCGTCATAAGAACACTGTATTATAGATTTACGAGATTGTCTCTTATGTAAAATTGTAATAACTGGTTACTAATTGAACCATCTACTGATTCACACCAGCTAAAGGAGCCCAACCTGTCCCCTGCCCCATAATATGTGTTCTAGTGTTTATTATTGTCTATGTGAAAACTATATCCACTGATAAACAGGCAGCCCGCACTGTCTCCTCAAGGCTGACTGGCACTGCACTATTGTTGAAACCAAAATCTGTAGTATAATGAGTGTTTTTACATCCTTTACCTCACAGCATTGTTCATAACACGTCAAAAAATAGCAATCAGTATGTGGATTTTGCCACCGTGTTGCAGTAGATCTAATAGGGTAGACAGCAGACAGGTAGCAAAGTTAGATTCATTCACCTTTTGTATGGTTAAAACAAAACATCCAACTTTAAACACTGTTAATTCACAGCTGTACCTTTTATAGTGTTGAAGCACCTCTAGCAAAACTATGGGAAGGGTAGCTGTGATTTTTCTTAGCCAGTTTTTTGCAAAATAAAACAAAAACATTTAAAAAATGCATTAAAGCCTTATGAAACAGACAAACCTCGCCAAATGCTGTAGGTATGAGAAAAATTCACTTCATTTTTGTCTTAAAGATGTAGTCTGTGCAATAGTCTTAAGTGTTAAATGCAAGTATTTGATAAGTGCTCTTTTTTGGGGGCGCAATCATGTGATTGTAAATAAGATACAACTACTGTGTTCTGTCACTTGCGCTGTGCTGTATGAAGAGATCTTATGAAGTTAAAGACATTTAACATTTTGTAGTTACCGGGAAAATACTACTGGACTTTATATTGAGGCTTCCACTGGCAAAACTCTAGGCTACACCACTGTTAATGGTTAAGATCTCTTCCCATCAAAAGTTGCATGCACTGTTTGACAAATTGTTTCGTCACCTTTTTGAAAATCATGTCTTTGTACCTTTTTTTCTTGATAATACGGAGATTGATATGGACTCGAGGGAAAGGGGAGGGTCTTTTGTAAGATTTTGTAATGATGGTTTTGTTTCGAGTGTCAAGAGATTTCTATGCTGTATAAAGTATTTTAAATATTTATACTGAATTCATGATGTGTCTGTCTGATTCTTTAAGTGCTTACCGTCTGTGCTCATTCATGCAACATTTAGAAAGTAACATATCTATTAATTTTGGTATGGTGCTAAATATTTAAATTTGTTGTGAAAAAGTTGTGACAAATAAGTTTGGAAGTTTGATTGGTTTTAAACATTTACTATGGCAGTGATAAACTATGAACAAAAATGATTAATTCTGAATATATATGATGACTAAATTTTTTTTTAGTACATAAAGAAATTATTAATAGATAATCCTCACATGAACAGTTGTTTACGCACAAATAAAAAAAATTGCTTTGAGTCATGGTACATTTTTACAATGAAAGAGGGTGTTTTATCAAATTTTTATTCAGAACTTTGAACATTGTTACTCTGGTTGGTTCATAGCTTTATTTGAAATGCTGTCCTGAAAGACTTTCACATTACTGTACATTGGACAATTTTACGATTTTTCTATAAATATATTAACCATTAGTGGAAAATATAGACTGTTAGAGAGCAATTCTATAATAATCTGCACACTTTCTAGTTAATTTATGGGTAATTCACACAGCACCTAAAGCATACATCATGTGTAAAGCACTTAGAGGCTTTGAGAGTTAATGAACATTGGCCTTCCCTCTTCAGCGAAAC
>NW_026571447.1:29350324-29475500 GCF_026225935.1 Boleophthalmus pectinirostris
CATATTTACATACAGTAGATTGGCCTAATAGCATTTTTGCATCACATTCTAGCTACTAGTGATGGGTATTCCAGTTTTTTTTTTTTTGGAGAACTGGCTCTTTTGGCTCGGCTCACTAAAGCAGCTGGCATTTTCGGCTCCCAAGTGACTCTTGAGATTGTTTTGTTGCAAGCAGGACTAAACTAAAACTGAACCAGGACTGAAAAAGGACTAAACCAGGACTAAAACAGATTTAAACCATGTGTGAAACAGGACTAAACCAGAACTGAACCAGGACTGAGTGTCGGGACTCGGTCTCTATCTCTCTCTCAAGACCAAGATTAGTCCTGGTTTATTCATTTTATGCTGAACTGCAGCCAAATATGCACTTTAAAAAAAAAAAATCCTATGCACACGCATATTTCTGAAAGTTTCGTTTTCAGCCGCTGCTGCTGTCAAACTACGGGTCTACAAGCGGCTTGAAGAGAAAAAGTGAGAAAAAGAAAACACGGCTCCCAATAAGAAACATGCTCCTGTTGTTCGCTTCAAAGAGTCGGCTCTAAGAGCCGCTTCGATCGCGACCGACCCATAACTCCTAGCTAGTAAACTAGCGCTATTAGCCTTTAGCCGTAAAAACGTGCGCACCGCGGTAATTAATTATATGCATAATGTGGATCATTCACACGTCTATTCACAGCTCATTTACATATCAATGCAGGTCCAGTAGCAAATATACGGACAATACAGTCACTTTACAATAGGCCAATAGAAAACAGCCTGTTTATGTGCGGGAGCTACAGCAGCTAACAGCTAACTAGCTTCAAAGTTAACATATTTCCAACACTCACTGCTCACACAGGCTCCTCCTCACATCACAAGTTTGCACCAATAAAAGTCCTTTTAATCCAGAATCAAGACGATTGTCCGTAAAAATAATATAATCTCAGTGTTGCGCACCGCTGCGGGTGTAAACAATAGCACGTGAGTGAAGTGACGTGACTCTGGGGGTGTGTTCAGGGACAGTACGGACACAGACAAATTACACCGCAAATAAATACTGATGCGGAGCCACATATTAGGACATTTATCTGTCTATAAATTGGATTATATGAACATAATGTAGAGAGTCTAAGATTTATAACGAGGTATAACATGCCCACGTGAAATATTGGCCCATATCAGCAAGCATATCGGCCGATAGCCGATATGTCTCCAGGTGCCCATATTGGCCGATAATATCGGCCAGCCGATAATATCGGCCGGCCGATATATCGGTCTGGCTCTAGTTAAAACATCAGTGAAACTGATTAAACTTTAGAAACTGTACTTCAGAGGCTTTGCTTAGTAGTGTTCCTTCCAAAGCTAAACCAAGACTTAAACAGGACTAAAACAGGATAAAACCAGGAGGACCAATCCAAGTAAAAACACAGCAAGCCCCTGTTAAAATGTGTCTTGTTTGAGTTTGAATGTACAATAGTCCTATCACAGTAAATGTTTGTCATAATATCACTGTTTTATGCTTCATTTTATTTTCTGTATCTTGAAGGTTTGTAACAACTGAAACCCTAAACTTCTTGGCTGGACCTTTTGAGCAGAATTTGGGAGAAAAAATTAAGAAGAAAGAATGTCTCGGACTGAAGAAGTGAACAAAATGACTGAAAATGTCTATAAGGTACACAGCTGTTGGTTTTGGTTGAATTTGTTGAGTAATTTGTTGCATTTTCAGTAAATATTCACAATTAAAGGGGCCATATGTCCCTATTTTGTGATCTGTTATAATGTTATTTGCTCATCAAAAACATGCCTGGAGTTTTGTTTTTGTTTCATTCACACATGTTTAACACACAAATCCTGTTTAATTAGGCTGTTTAATCTTGTGATATCATGTGGTAAAACAGGAAGTGCTCCACTGTGTTTTTAACCTTCATACACCTTCATTAGAATCATTTGGATAATTTCAGCCCACACTTGCCAAACTCTACTGAACAAAAGGTTAAAAGTAGCTTTAAATTGAAAACTAGTTATGACATAACAAGGTGGAACAGAGCATTCTGATTTTTGGAAATGTAGGCAGACTAATAATAAAGGATGTGTGAATGACATGACACAAAGCACAACTCCAGGTCTGTTTTTAATGAGGTAACAGCATTATAACATGACTGAAAACTCACAAGAGTCAATTGTGTTTCAAAGTACTGGTTTATAGACTTTTATTTATTATTATTGCTTTTTTGCAATTGTTTTGAGAAATAATTATTATTACTATTAAATCTTGATTCATTGTACTACCCAAATTCGCGTGTTGTGTTTTTCAGGGGATTTTGGAGCAGTTCAACCCCAGTTTAAAGAACTTTGTGATCATGGGGAAACACTACGAGAAAGCCCTGACAGGTTTGTTAAACAGCACCTTATTATTACTAACCTGAAATATTAAAACTGCAGTATGTAACTTTCTGGTGGAGGGCCACTTGCTTGTCTCCTTGGAGATGCAGGCCACAAGCAGGGCCCCAGTAAAAGCAAGAATGCAGAAGGAAAAAAACATCTGTAATGAAACAAATGGAAGATAAATACTGTGTATTTAATGCCATACTGGAACATTCATGAAACTATAGCATTCCATGGAGACAAGCTGATAGGGAAAGAATTCGTAGTGCACCTTTAAATAAGACTAGTACATGTTTTTTCACTTTGAATAAAAATACCTTGACAAGTGAGTTTTGTTTATCACATGTACAAAGGCTTCACTGACTTAATTTTTTAACAGTTATGCAATTAATTACAATTAAACTGTTGCTATATAGGTGTTTGAAAACTTTTCAGTAAATGATAAGAAATGTTAGTTAAAATGTAATGTATTTTTTTCTCCTTCTCCTGTATATAACTTGTGTTTGATTCTCATCCCAAACGCTTGTATTTCTCAGGAGTCACAGTGGCTGCCAAGGGCTACTTTGATGCTTTGGTAAAACTTGGGGAACTGGCCAGTGACAGCCAAGGTTCTAAAGAACTGGGTAAGTGAATGCATAGACCGAACGCTGTTTTATTTGTAAGAGATTGGCAACAAGACACCTTTGGGACACAAACATACCATGGGAATGTTCATATAACAGTATATGCAGGTACACCAGAACTAAGCCAGGACTAAACATGGACTGAAGATGGTTTAAACCCTGACTAATGTTACCAGACAAACACAAGTAGGGCTGGGTATCATTAAAAAGTTGCCGATACGTTACATATCTCGATACAGTGAGCTTTCAATTCAATATGATATATTTCAAATATAGCTCTGTAACAAAATTTTTTAGTAAAATATACCAGAAAAATACTCTTGGCGATATATTGATACAGCAGTCCCCGATATCGATACTGTATCATCACATTAAACGATACGATATATTGATGTTTCAATATTTTTGCACACCCCTAAACACAAGTATTTACAACAAAAGGTAAAGGTAAAAAAGAGGTAAAAAAGATAAAGGAGACCTACTATGCAAAATCACCTTTAGAGCTTTAAACCATGTTATAGTTGTTTCCCTTCTCATTTACATACTTGAATATTTAGAGTCATTCATCCATGTTTGAGTAACTAATTTATTTTTTTCAATTCTCTGCTGCTTCAAGACATTCATTGCATTCACTGATTGACTCCCATTTTCACCGCCACCAATACATTGCTCTTTACTTCTTTCTTCAGTTTTATTTTCGTCATTGGTGCATACAAATACATGCTGGATTTGGCATCGCCATGTAGTCATTTTAGTACAAATGAAAAAAAATATGCTGCTTAGATCAATATTGAGACTTAAAATGGCCAAATTCTAACATAATGATTCATGGGTGTCATAGATTATTACTCTATAGCAGATAAAAGCACTATATGTCTTCTTTACGATACTCTGGCATCTGTGAAGAAGCTGACAGCATTGTGTGTGTGTGTGTTTATAAAAGTGCAGGAGATGAAGACAAGAAGGGTCCAGAGAAAGTGAACAGAGGGAAGTGGAGTGAGTGGGGTCATTGTTGAGAGATTAACAACACCACATGATCTCATTGTAATGCTGCAAACAGCGGGGGAGGCAGCAGGAGCCAGAGGGCCACATGCCAACCACCGCATACTATGAGCTGTGTGACCAGGGCCTACGCAGACTTTACACAGTGAGGTCCATCCGGGTTAGTCCAGGTTTAGTCTTGGTATAGTCCAGGATAATTCCAGGTTTAAATCCTGGTTTAGACCTGGTTTAGTTCTGGAATTTTAACTCTACTGCATTGATCACAGCTTAGACCTCTAAACCACACTACAGAGCATGCTTAGTCCTGGTTTAGTTCCTTTGTATAGTCTTGGTTTATGCCTGCATAGCCTTTACAAACCCTAATCCGGGGTAGTTTTGGTTTTGAACTTTTATTGCCTCAAATCAATTCTCATCAACAGTGTTCTGTGACCGGGCCCTCACACAATTTGTATATTTATTTATTTATTTTTCCCCTTTTTTCTAGAAGAAAAAATAACAACAATAGATAAAAAATAAAAATAAATAAAAAATAAGGCATAAGTGTCTTATTTGAAAAAGTCAATAATTGGATCCCACTTCTTTTCAAAAGTACCTTGAGATGTAGTTAAGACGTTAACCATGTTAGCCATGTAAAACTCAGGCCCGGGGGTCAGATTTGGCCCACATTATAATTATATTTGGCCTTTGAGATCATATCAAATATGTATTAGAGCTGGCCCGCCGACTACAGATAGGCTGTAGAGACATTATTTATTTAAAATAGTTTTATTATTTTATATTATGATTGTTCTGGATTCAATGTTTAAGCAAAACTATTATTAAACATTTATTTTAATAAGAAAAGGTTTAACACATATTTCGAAAGAAGAGAAAACAACAGCAGATGTTGTTGAAATTTTTCAATAAATATTTAGTTTAGCCCACAACTTCTCAGTTTTTTGGCCCTCAGTGAATTTGAGTTTGACACTCCTGCATTAAAAGTTCCATTGTTTAAACTGTATAAACGTCTGACTTTTGATATCCACTGATCAATGGTCAGTGTCTCAAGTTTCAGCCAGTAGATCATGATCGTTTTTCTTGCAGTCATCAGAAGAAGATGCAACAGAAAACATTAATCATGAGAAAGACCATCAGGAAATGTATCAAGCAAAAAGATCTTTGGGTCCAACAAGAGGTCAACAGCCAAGTCCTGGTTTTAGTCTTAGGCTAGTCCTGTTGTAATTCTGGAAGCTTAACTATAGTGCACTGATCATGGTTCAGACTTAGACTTAGACTTAGACAAACTTTATTGATCCACAAGGGAAATTATTTGGACACAGTAGCTCACACATCACAATAATTTAATAACAAAGAGTAAAAAAATATAAATGGTGATAATAAATTCCAAATAAGTAGCATAAAAGTAGCAAGAGACAGGTCAAGGTGTTAAATAAGGTATAATTATATAAATGTATAAGTACAAATTAAAAGATCATGCATAGTCGTGGTTTAGTTATTTTGTATAGTCTGGGTTTGTGATGTGAGACCAGGACTGACACAAACTCAACAAACACTGAAGTCCATTTGGGTTAGTTCTGGTTGTGCCTGGTTTAGTCCTGGTTAGTCTCTTGTAGTTAACCCTGTACAGACTATGCTTAGTCCTGGTTTAGTTCTATAGCCTTGATTATAGAGTGGTTTGGTTTGCTGTTTGACCAGGCTGGGTCTTTTCAAACACTGATTTCCATTTGGTTTAGTCCTGGTTCATTTATGGTACCAGTGCAAGGGGCAAATGTCCTGAGCTGAACTGAACTGATCACAATTACAAAGATGTTGCTATTTAGAACAAATCTTTTGCTGTGTAGAAAAATGTAAACTTCTGCAAGCTTTCTGGTCTTCAATTAGTCAACCATCCCAAAGCTACAATGGAATCCTTTATTAAGAAAACTTATTTAATCTTCACAGGAGACACATTATTTCAAATGGCAGAAGTCCACAGACAGATCCAAGTGCAGCTGGAAGATGTGGTAAGATAATACATTTTATATTTATAATAGGTTGTGTTTATGTTCTGTAATTTGATAATGTTCTTATTTCAAACAGAGAACAGAGACTAAGTACTTAATGGGTGAAGCACAATTATTAAAAAAAAAAAAATCTAAACAAAAAACATGTTGAATTTGTTTATAATCTGGCAATATTACTTGATCTAGTGTCCTCAAGCTTTCTGTTTATGTGCAGATATCACTACATTTTGGCAATATTGTGAAAACAGAGTGTACACTGAACTTTGTGCCAGTTCATATGTTAGACACAGACTGCAGAGACATTAACCATAAACCAGATTTTGACATCAGGTCTTTAAAATAGTGTAACATATAATATGTTACAAGAGGATATTCTTCATGTATTTTGTCCTGCTTGCTGTGAACACTCACATGTTTTTAAGGATGGCATGTGGCACAGCTGTTAGCACTCTAGCCTCACAACAAGAAGGTCCTGGGTTTGATTCTGGGGTGGTGCGGAGTTTGTTTGTTTGTTCTACCTGTGCCTGCGTGGGTTTCTTTTGGGTGCTTTGGTTTCCTGTACCACTAAAACATGTACAATAGGGTCCCTTCTGGAGTTTAGACTCACCAGAAAAAGAACTACCCTGGTTAAGTAAAGGTCAATAAACAAATGTTGTTGTTTTTTTCCACAGCTGAAGCTGTTTCACTCTGAACTATTGGCTCAGCTGGAGCAGAAGTTGGAGCTGGACATCAAATACCTCACAGTAAGTCTCCATCAGTTACTTTACCTTGTAGAGTAAATCCTGTTTAATCTATTTGGTCTGTTATTAAAATTTTATGTTTTTAATTATTGCTGTTTGTTAAGTTTGATTGAGTGAGTGACTTGAAGTGTTGAATACACCCAAAAAGGTTAAAAAAAATAACAAATATTCAAAAAGGAGTTGGCAAAAAATAAAAGTTATGTAGATCCTACTACCTTTTTGACTCTGATGTAATATAATGAAGACAATACAGCTGTTTAAAAAGAAAGATATTTTGCCCATTTGTTTATCACGAGTAGTATTATGTCTTTGTTATTCATCTATTCTACATTATTTTTGTTGTTATTTGAAAGTTAAATTGGCTTTTGATGAACACAATGAATGTATTGATTTTTTTGTGTAAAATATGTCTGTATTTTGCGTATTAGTTGGTAATAATATATTTCTGAAATACCTGACACTATTTTTTTAAAGGTCCTATATAACACAAATTGACTCTTGTGAGCTTTAAGCCATGTTAGAATATTGTTACTTCCTCAACATGAAGTTGCGTTTTCTTTCATTCACACATGTTTGAGTAAATCTTTATTATTAGTTTGTCTACATCTCCAAAGCTCAAAATGCTCTGTTCCACTTTCTGATGTCATGTAGTGGTAGATTTCAAGATTTCAAGTTAACAGCTACATTTTACCTTTAGTTCAGTAGAGATTGGCAATTCCAGGGCTGAAATCATTTGAACGATTCTAGTGAAGATCTATGGAGTTTAAAAACACATCGGAACACTTCCTGTATTACCACATGACATCACAGGGTGGAACCGAGTCTTTTCTGTTTGAGGGAAGAACTTGAATTTGTGTTTTAAACATGTGATTGAAACAAAACACAACTCCAGGTGTGTTTGTGATGAGGAATCAACATTATAACATAGATCAGAAAGCAGCATAATGAGTCTCTAAATTTGATAGCAGAACTGATATGAACTGTTTTCATATTAGAGTATTGATTGATGTGTTTTACATCTCTTTCTGTTTAGGCAACACTGAAGAAGTACCAGGGCGAGCGCAGGTCTAAATCAGAGTCAATTGAACGTTGTCAGTCTCAACTCAAGAAACTCCGCAGGAAAAGCCAGGCCAGCCGACACCCGAACAAATATGGAGACCGCGAGATGCAGGTAACTATAACCTCACCGTAAGGCAAAAACACAGCATAAGATTAAAGATGCACTATGTATAGCTGTGCCTGGAATGTTTCACAGTATGGCATTAAACCTATTTATCTCCATTTAGTAAAGTAGTGTCACAACCAGGCCAAGTTACAGGTCAGATTTGTGTATAGAAGTAAGAATGCACGTTTTCCAAGCTATTCATCAAAACCTGTAATTGAATACAACCTAGACGTACGTTCAATGCCACATTCTGAAACATTCAAGCAAAAGCAACAGCATGTCCACTGAAACAAACTGGTTATATCTATGTATAGCTGTCCATCGTATAAGAGATTAAAACAGTGATTAAACGAGGGCAGATTAGTTTAGCAAAGAACAAGTAAAGCAGAGAAAAGCACAAAAGGTTCATTCACAAATATACCAATCCTATAAGAGGCTGAGTGGATTTAAGCAGTGTTAAAGTAAGCTATAACGGGTCTCATATAAAAGACCAACTCCATTAGTTGCACTGTAAATCATGTGTCCCATACGAAAGGTCACCCTATTGTGCCACACAGCGTGAACTTTGCTTTACACTTTCTGCAAAAACACATTACGACATAACCTTAGATGGCTTGAATTTGCTATATTTATCTTTTTTGGATTAGTTAAAATGTTTTTGTTTGGTTTTTTTTACGTCATAGAATTACAAGTCTGTGTTGCTTGTTCAGGCAATTAATGTTGAAAACCAGTTTCTGTAAGTTAAAGGTACAGTATTTAGTTTTCTGAAGGTGGTATTTCATCTGGACTCCATAGAAATAGAAAGTTAAAACCATACTTCACCTCCAGATCAAATAAGAGTCAGGATTATGGAGATGCAAGACCACTTAGATTAAGGACGCATTAAGAAAAACATTATTTTGATTGAGACTTTTTAGGTTAAAAAGCTGGAGGAGGATAGGTCACATGCATGTAGGTATTTTATTTGAAATGCAGCAAAAAAAAAAAAAGCTTTACTTCATGTACATTTTCAGCTGGTACAGTGGTTTCACAGTGTAATGTTTCTGACCTCTGCCTTCAGTTCGTGGAGCTGATGAGCCGCCGCCAAGGAGAGTTGGACGCTCTGGTTGCCACGGGTTACAGGTCGGCACTGACGGAGGAAAGGAGGCGATACTGCTTCTTAGTGGACAGACAGTGCTGTGTCACAAAAATACTCATCAACTACCACTCAAAGGTGACTCAACTGTACAAAGCTAAAATAAACAAACCATAGAATTTTTTTTTACATAGGCCTACAAGCACAATCAAGTTTGTGCTTGTGGTGATACGACACGTGAGTTCTGGTTTTAGTGTCTGCTTAATTTAGACTAGAATAGCCCTAATACTTTGTTCTTATTTGAGTTTACACTTATTTAGAAGATCTACCAATGGTGTAGGTCTGTTTTAGACTTGGATTACTGAAAATTAACCAATCAATCAATAAACTTTACAACAGGCACAATTTAAGCACTTTGGGTAGTCTTAGTGCAGCAGAAGGACTGATCAGGATCAGGAAAGAGTCAGGCAGTCTCATGGCAGTGCAGTTTTTCATTTATTAGATTAGACTGATTGATTGGTTTTGGTCGGGTAATACTTGGAAGGCCACATTTTAAATTAAATGGTAGCCTACATAGTGTAAAAGGTTTGTGAAGAATTATTAGTTAATTTGTTCTTAGTATGTCATTATGTAGACCACCAACCAGGATTTTGTTGGTGGTCTGTGTAAATGTCAAACGTTTTTTTCCTCCTCTGATCAGGTGAAGGAGCTCCTGTCCCAGAAGTTGTCGTCGTGGCAACAGTCGTGTTCTCAGCCGACCAAACTGCCGGAGCGCGCCCTGAACCTGCTCCGCCACACGGCGCCGCAGAGCACCACCGAGGCCCTCAAGCACAAACCAGGACAGTCCGAACAGGTCAGTGTAGTGCAAGTATCAAGGGGAAGGGTCACTCATGAACAAGAAAAATGTTTGAAAAAACAGAGAGTTAATTAAACAATAATTAAAAACTTTAACTTTTAACTTTAATTTTAAAAGTTATTTCATGGGCATGTCTCTAATGTCATCTTTAATATAACATAACACATAACATTTAGAAGGAAATAAATTACTTCTTTTATTTCAGATTCACAAAATTTAATGCTTCCCTTGTTGATTCAGCAAAATCTACTCCCAGTTATTTTTTTCACCTATCTTTTTTACTCTTACAATGATCCATGTGTTCCTCTAATTGGTTAATGCTCCTCTCAATCACGGCCAGAAGTTGTGGAGACAGGATATAGTAAGACAGGAGGAGGCACAGGTTTTACATCTAATGATGGAATACATGAAAACATTTTACAAATGTATCTTGTGACCTTTTTGTTTTCAGAGGTTGTCAGTTCAGGAGGTGCCGCCTCTGCAGAACGGGGACTCGGGCCGGTCACAGCAGCAGCGCTCTGTTCCCTCAGCCTCTCACAGCGACCCTTCTCTGTCCCAGGACTCCCCCCAAGCTGCTCATTCCTCCTCTGAGTCCGGGGGAGCCACAGGGGGGTCCTCATCTGGAGCATCTCCACAACACTGCAGCACGCCCCTCTCTGAAGGTGGGGCTACAATGTTAAATTATCACATTTTCATCATTGTGAAAAGAGAAATCCTTTTTTTTTTTTTGATTAGTCACAATAACTGGCAGCCCAAAACATGCATGATAGGAAAAAATCTTCATCTTAGTTAGTCCTGGCCTAACCTAGTTCAAGATCTGGAGACATACATTCAATAATGATCCACAAACTAAAAAGTTAGGCAAGTTGACAAATCGAAGTCATAATTACTGTAATTCATATGATTATATTGTGAATGTTTTCATTGTTGTTGTTTTATTGACCCTCACAATCACTGTAGAGGTCATCACAACATCACAACCACTGGAAATGTATTAGTGAACAAGTAATGACATTGACTTCTATAAGAGCTCAAAACACATCTAAAATGCGAAAGAGCTGCTACATTTAATAACAAATACAACACTCTACAATTGTGCTAAATATTTAGTTTGTAACTGACTTCTAAAACAGTGATAACAGCCTTCAGTTGAATCCAGACAAAACTGAGACTCTTATTGTTGCCCCAGAAAGTGCTGTCCCCAACATTAAACAGCACTTAGGCTGGAAAATTCAACTAAAAACAACTTAATAAATCTAGGAGTATTTTTTGATGATGCGACATCTTTAGAACACCACTCTAAGCAGCTCACTAAAAACTGCTTTTTCCAACTGCAAAACACAGTTAAACTTCGCATGATGATTTCTAAAGCTGAGTTAGAGATGGTAATGTACTTACCCGGCTGCTGAGGGTCCAAAACTCTGCTCTTTGCCCTGCTGCAGTAGGAGAGCGCATATCACTCTGATCTTAAAATCCTTACATTGGCTCCCTGTTCTTTTTCGTGTCCACTTTAAGATCCTGGTGCTGACCTTTAGGGTCCAGGCTCCAGCTTACATCACAGATCTGATAAAGCCGTACACCACTGCCCATAGCCTGAGGTCTGCCAGCCAAAACTTGCTCAAGGTCCCTCGGACAATCTTTAAAACATGAGGCGACGGATCCTTTCAAGCTGTCTCCCCTAAACTCTGGAATGAACTGCCTCCTTACCTACCCTCTCTAGATAGTGTAGATGCGTTTAACAAGAAACTAAAAACTTTTCTCTTTGAACAAGCATTCCCGCCCCATCAGATTTTGAGCTGCTATGACTGATTTTATTATGAATGTATATTATGCTGTTTTTTATCGTTTGTATGTGAAGCACTTTGTGACCTTCAATATGTCTGTGAAAAGTGCTTTATAAATAAACTTTACTTACTTACTAAAATCAACTTAACAGTATTAGATAACAGTTACACAGTTGAATTAAATCTTCCTCTCCTTAAATAAGAAATTTTTAAGTCCCTGTGTGGAAGAACTAATTGCTATGGGGTGAAAATAATTATGCCACAGACAAAAATGAGGGGATAAAAAAGCTAAGAAACACATGCTGGGGATGTTGAGATGCATTTTTTTGGAACAAAATGACATCAGTTCATAACCTCTATGGAAGATTAACTTATTACCTGTGACTTTCGTAGGTGGCTTGGGTCCTGCTGCCTCTCCTCCTCTCAGCTCAGGTCCAGGACAGCTCCTCTCCACAAACACGTCTAACCTGTCTCCGTGCCTCATCCCGTCCACCGTCATGCCCCTCAGCCAGGTGCCCCCGAGCTCCAGCTCCGCTCAGGGCATGACCCTCCCCATCTCCCACAGCGCCCCCCACAGTCCACCTCTGCCCCACAGTGCACCCCTCTCCAGATCCATGACCCCTGTGCAGCTCCTACAGGGGGCAGGTCCCGGGTCGAGCCTCCAGCCCTCACATAACCCCTGGCTCCTGAGGGGGGTGGAGATGTCTGCTACTGCCACACTGCCACTGCCCAGACGCCCCGGGGCAGAGAACAGACACACTGGATTCCAAGGTAAAGCTACTGGTCATTTTCAGATTCTGTAATGTGAGGTCCAGGGGTGTAGTGGGTGTGTTATGTGGGGATACACCGTCCACCCACCGGATGTGAGATATGAAAATAACAATATAAAATAGCTGCAACTTAAATGTCAAACCTGAGCTACTGGCAATGGTGAAAACAACCTGCATAGACTCATGATATCTGCAGTACTGTCCTATAGTGACCTGAGACATGAGGGGACCAGGACTGATCCCAGGACTGAAACAGGAGGACTGAACTAGGACTTAAACAAGACTAAAATAGGACTAAACTAGGACTGAACCAGAACTGAACCAGGGCTGAGTGTCGGAACCCGCCCGGAGGTGCACCCACGTAGACTGTCGGGTGACCACAGGAGAAAGGACCAGCGCAGTGCTCCACACCCCACGAGGCTAAGCGCAGCTGTTGCTCAGTTGCACTTTGCGGACACTGTGCTCCGCAGGCTTGGGGTTCTCTCTCTCACTCTCAAGTCCAAGATTAGTCCTGGTTTAGTCCTGCTGTAGTCCTGGTTTTACATCTATGACATCATGAATCACGTGCCAACACTTAAAAAATCCCCACTACACCACTGGTGAGGTCACACTATCAGATGGGGTCAGCATATGGATGATTGAGGTGGAGGCAAGTTTTATATTATCATTAGGTAGTTCTGCCGTTGTAGGCCTATTCCCATCTTTGACGGTTCTAGTAAACAGCCAACAGATAGTCCATCTCTGTTAAACGTTAGATGCATACATAACCTTACCTGGCCAGCTAAAAGCACATGCTATGACAAAACTTTGCAACATGCGTAGGTCTGGTCTGGAATCTCCTCAGTTATCCAGTCAGAGAGACACATGACACATGGTCAATTCATGTCAAAAGAAACATGGCAGCTTATACATAAAAAAAATAAATAAATAAATACAAACTTGGAAGATTGAGAATCAACATTCGAGGCACTATACTTGTATTTTTCTCAGGCAAAACAAGTTATAGATTTTGTTCTGAATGTTATGAGGTTTTTTGAGAGGAGATGTCTTCTGCATTTGAGAGACACGTGATACTCATTAGCAGCTGTGTTTGGACTGCAGTGACACTTAAAATCCAGCAATCAAGATTCAGATGGAGGGCAAATGGGAGACAGAAATAACCAAACTGAAAATCTAGTATATGCTGAAAGGTTTTTGTTAGAGATTGGTTTCACAAATTTGTGGCACCATTTCACTTACATTATATCAAAAGGTGCACTATGTAAACGTGAGAATGCATGCAATATAGATAAGTTTAAGGCCATACTGTGTTGGCAAAATGATAACTAGAAAAGTTACACAGTTACAACTTGAAATTCTAAACTTAACATTCTTCCCTTCAGTTTTAAAATATACTTTAAAATGTTGTAATGGGGTGATATGAAAAGCACAAATACTTAATTGCAAATGTTTTCTTCGCCTCTATCTGCCGTAGGCTCCACTCTTCCTCGGCTCCTCCCTCTCCTGGGCCCTACTCGAGTGGAGGCCCTGTTCGCTCACACTCCAGAGCCCCAGACCGGAGTCAGTGGAGGGGCGTGTCTCCTGCCTTTTCTGCCCGGCGACAACATCTCGCTTCTGATCTCTGAGCCGAGAGACGGGTGGCACTATGGGCAAAACGACCGCACGGGACGGTACGGTCGTGTTTGGGATACCAGATAAAAATGTATTAATTCAGTATTTGCCTTTAAAATTTTTGTTTTTACATTACAGAAAAGGCTGGTTCCCTTTCTCCTACACCCAACCACTCAACAGTAACATCGACAATACTGAGGGGTAGGTCTAAAATTGTTTACGGCAAAAGTCAAATAAAAGTAGTTTGTAGATTATGTTCTATACAAATACTAACCTAGATTTAAAAGTTATAGATGTATTAATTATTTCAAAACCTTTCCATTGTCTCACTGCAATTTCTTTCATTTTTCTGTAGTTTTTGGAATATTGCCTTTTTTGTGTGCACTAATCAAAAGTAAAAGAAATAAGCTACTTGAGAAAAATATCCTGAAACCGCCACTCAAATAATCTACAAACATCACTGTCACATCAAGTTACAGTTTACCTTACCCAGAATTTACCTTACCCAGAATTTCAACTGGGACATCCCCGTTTTTTTTGGATTTTGGTAATAATAAAATTGTGAAATGAGTGCATAATTATTGAAAATTGTTATGCAGAGACCCTTCAAGAGTAACATGAGTCAGTATAGTCCATTTTCTTTTTGTTTTCGTCATTTTTAAGCAGCTTTTCTGTATTTTACCTAAACTAATGACAATGTATTCCTCTCTTTACTGTTGGCAAGGATCAAATTGGTCAAAAATAGGGACACCTGGGACATTTCTTGTATAAAACTGGGACAAATCACTGGAAAAATTGGAAAAATCTTCTGGGATAGGGGACACAGGGCTCAAAACTGGGACCGTCCCGAGGAAATAGGAACTCCTGGTCACCCTAACCTCACCATGTTTATTTTCCATGTGTTTTTCTTGTAGCTCTTTGTTGTTATCTAAAGTAAATAGCACCAGCACTGGACAACTGGATAAACTGTGCTCATCTGGGCTGCCTGCTCTGACCCCGGAGTCTGAAGAGGAGAAACCTGTTCCTCCGAGAATCAGCACCTTTCGCCCGAGGCCGTACAGCATCGCCGAGGGCAACAAGGTCAGCACACCCAGGTTATATTTGTACAAAATAAAACAACTTGTGCCAATGCTTTTTCCTCTTCTGTGCCATAGATCTCTGCAGCACTGGGCCCACCACCTCCATCACCAACCAGGTAGTTACAAAAAGATAACTAGTGCAAACAATAGTGGTGAAAATATGTACTCGTTGTTGTATTGTTACAGCCAAAATTTTGAACTGATCTTACCCATTTATTTTAACTTTTCTCAAAATCCTGTGTCTCGTTCTGTGTCCCATTCCTGACTTATTCTCCTTATCTCTTTACTTCCAAGAGTCTTAAAGCGTATATACTTTTATCTATTGTTAATCCACTATTGTTTATTAATTTTACTTTTCAGGCCAAATCCATTTGCGCACATTCGACTCAGAAAAACTGTTACCAATGATCGCTCTGCTCCCATCATTGAGTGAGTTATTCACTTCAACAAGAACATCCAACGGGTTATTTCCTCAGTGCTACTCTGCTCAAGTCCTGGAAATATTTGACCAGTTTTGTTTTACAATTGTTGATAAAACTGTATTTTTTAAATCTGTCAGATGCAAACGTGATAACACAACTGGTTTTGCTTTCATGGCAAACAGATGTATGTAAGAATAGATTTTAAAAAGTATTTTGTTGACATATTTTCAGCTTTTGTAGTTTAAACTAAAATGCAGATCTTGTTTTTGATTTGAGATTATTTTACTAGGTGATGTAGGGACTGGCTCCAAAAAGTTAAAGGTGCACTATGCTGCTTTTCAGGTAGAGGGTCCGCCACCTAATTGTCTCCATGGAGATGTTACTGCTTTGGCTGGAATGTTCCACAGTACGCCATAAAATGTATCTATCGCACATTAAGTCAAATACAGGTATTTTTATTGTTCAAAAATACCTTAAAAAACATTTAAGCATTCTTATCGTCAGCGTAGTCACCTCTGCACAGATCTGACCTGTAACTTGGCCTTGTGGCATCACTTGCTTCTTTGAAAATTGATGTGTTTACTGTAGAAAATTCCTGGTAAAACAAAGACATCACCTTCTGGAAATAAGCTGTTAGTCGACCCTCCACCGGGAAAGTTACACATTGCATCTTTAAATATTAAATGTAGATTTTATAAGGATCTGAAGAGGACAGGCTCCTACTTCATAAATATTATATATACACACACCAGTAATTAAAGGATTCTCATTGTCAAGGCCTTTTCTAGATTACTGTAATTAATGAATTTCTGTACATTACAAATTTACATACAGGCTGTGTGTAAAAATATATAGGAAAATTTATCTTTACTTAATCCCATCTAAGTATAACATTAAAGGACCCATACTACACTATTTTCTGATCTGTTATAATGTTTCCTTCTCAAAAACAGACCTGCAGTTGTGTTTTGTTCCATTGACTGATTCAACACAAAATCCACATTTAGACTGTGCCCTTCTTTCAAACACAAACACTCTGTTCCACCTTGTGATGTCATGTGGTAATACAGGAGGTGCTCCACTGTGTTTTTAAACTCCATACACCTTCACTAGAATGATTTGGATCATTTCAATCCTGAATTTGCCAATCTCTACAGGACAAAAGGTGAAGATTAGCAGTTAATTTGAAAACTACAGTTTAAAGTTGGAACAGAGTATTTTGAGCTGTGGAGATGTAGAGAGACTAATAATGCAGGATTACACAAACATGTGTGAATGAAATAAAGCAGAGCTCCGGATCTGTTTTTGATGAGGTGACGGCATTCCAACAGGCCCTAAAGCTCACAAGAGTTAATTTTGTGTAGTACGGGACCTTCAAATATAGTGGTCATATTGAGTGTATATAGTGCAGGTGTCACATTTTGCTGTATATTTAGTATGAATGTTCACATTACCTTTTTTTTAACGATTTGTCATCTATGTGAACCACGGCACTGGATTCTGATTGTTACTAATTGATCTCTTGAAAGTTTTTTTTTTATTAAATGCTTTTAGAAAGACACTTGTAAAGGAAGGTTCTGTAAAGCCTTGTGTGGACTGAAAGAGAGAAAGAGATTTGAAAGAAAATTAAACAAAGTTTAAGAGATGCCATTTGAAAGTGACAGAGAAAGTAAATGGGAAGTGAAATTCATGGTTGGCCAGTTCATAACTTACATTATATTAAAATGTAGGTCATGTTTTGTCTTGAGCTGTGAAATCAGATTATAGATAGATATCCCTAATTAAATGTATATTACTATTCTGTATAAAATGTATGTATGAGACGTACAAAATGTCTTCAAATAAACCATAACAATCAGTCTCAAGTTTTTTTCTTTCTGATACAGTGGTTGTGATGTGACTGGAGGAGTTGTCGGTCCACACTGTCAGCCAGGACTACTAGGAAATTAGACCAAGGCTTTTGTGTAATAACATTTCATAATAATGATTTCTGAAAAATAAAATAAACACACACAGACACACACACACACCTAAACAGAGCAAAGACAAACAGGACTAATAAATAAACTCTTTATTTTCAAACATGGCCGACAGGGAAGCGAAACACAAACATGGACATGCCCAGATTTTGGGTTTGAGAAACAGTTAGAATTTTTTTAACCATTCAAGATTGTTTCCTTTTGGTTCAGTTGGATGGGCAGGAATGTCAGGCATGTTTCCGTCATCTCGTACTGGGACTGCAAAAGAGACACGTAAAATTATCGAAATGTAATTCAAGGAATCAGGAAAAACAATGTAGTCTTTAAAGAATTACCAGGATAATTAAACGGTACTGCTGAATTGATCATTCCAGAGTACTTTGTGAATGGGCTGACGAATGGAAGAACAGTACCTGAAAAATAAGTTTAAACACAGAATTACATTTGTGTATGTATTACATTATGTATGCATATGTATGTTATTTGATTTATTATTTTTTTTCAACACATTTCAGTGCCATAGTGGCTTACCTAGTAGTCCAATGCCACACGACACCAGGATGACAGGTTCCTTATTCCAAGCATTTTTCAGGAAACCCATGAATCCTGTTACAGATTTCACATAATAATACACTTTAAAAAGCAATAACAGAGAGAAATACGGTAATGCCCTAGTATGCACTGCCTTAAATGGCTGTTTATTAATTAAAACAGAGACATAAAATTATATTAGTAATAAAAGTATTTGGACACATCGGTTTTGTTTTCAATTTTCTATTTGGAACATGTATTGGGGACCAAAAAACACATTAAATGCGAAATTGACCCTTGTGAGCTTTGAGTCATGTTATAATGTTGTTACATCATCAAAAACATATCTGACGTTGTGTTTTATTTCATTCACACATGTCTGAGTAACCCTTTATTTATTATCTGTCTACATTTCCAAAGCTCAAAGTGCTCTGTTCCACGTTGTGATGTCATGTAGTGGTAGTTTTCATGTTAGAAGCTTCTTTTTACTTTTCTTCAGTAGGGATCAGTAGAGTTAAAAAACACAGTGGAACAAGGTGGAACAAAGTGTTTTCAGTGCAAGAGAACAACACAACCTAAATGCACAGGGTTTGTGTGTTAAACTTGTGCGAACGAAACAGAACACAACTCCGGGTCTGTTTTTGATGAGGAAACAACATTACAACATAGAAATACAATCAGAAAATAGCGTAATATGGGCCATTTAAATATTGACATCTACTCACCCACATATATTTTAGTATATAAACTAAACACAAATGTCCTAATACACTGATAAAGGCAGATCAATCAATGCGCAAACCAATAGCTGTTGTTAGCAAAGCACCAAGGTCACGTTTCCATTGCGTTTTAAAACTACGCGATTTCGTTTTACAAATTCAAGACACACATAGACATTCAATTTATATGATTAATGCAGAGATAATTTTAGAGGAATGGCATTTCTACATGATTTAAGTACAAAAAGAGCAAAAGAGATTAAAAACGCTCACGTACCCGCCATGTTGCCTGTTGTAGTTCTGTAGCGCGTGTGCTCATGGGAAACGTAGTCGCTAGGAAATTACGTCTATTTCCTGCGACACTGCAAGGCTAAAAACAACAGTTGTATTTTTGCAGTCTCTTATGGTTATTTCTTGTTTTTTTTTCTTTCCGTAGGTTAGAAAATAGTGCAGTAATTAGTCTGAGTGTTTTACGGATTTAAGTGGAGCTATAAAACCGGAGAACCAACAGAAACAAGCTGCTTGACGTTATAACAAAGTAAGTAAGATTTCCAGAGACACACACCTTGGAAGTCACACCTTAAAAAGTTAGCTTTTCCAGTACTACTGGACCTGAACTAAGCCAAATCTAAAACTGGACTAAACCAAAATCATATCAGATGTAAACAAGCACTAAATTAGAGCTAAACCAGGACTAAACCAGGATTATACCTGGTTTAGTCTCGGTAAAAATAGGTATGTGATTTACCTGGAAATGTAAATCATCATAAGTTAATTTTGCGCCATATTTAACTACTTTATAATATTGCATAGCTGCAACAGTATACGGATGTGATTTCAATAACTGTTTCATATCTTTGTTTATGATAGAAATCTGTGCCCATGGTGATGTGAGGCGTCTCATCCCTGGACCATGGAGGATTTCTCGGGCTTGGCTTTGCCTCCTCTGTTTGGGGGACATATCCTGGAGGCAGAGTTGGAGCCAGGAGAGGTTGAGCTGGGACCTGGAGAGGCATGTGAACAATGTAGAAATTTATATGGGAATGTATATTTGCTTTAAAAATGGATTAGTATGGATTCTAACTTCTGCAATTGTTTGCTGAACATTAAGGTCTTGGCCATAAGCAAAAAGGTTATTTGGTTGGTTCGAGTTTCATGAACTTCTGTAGGCTCTGTTGGCTATTTCTATTTCTGTTTCACCAGAAATGCCACTGAGCGAAACAAAACATACATTTTTCAAGTTATAAAAAATCCCAATATTAAACAATTTAATTCTAAAACTAGTTAGTTAATTAGATCATCATTCAAGCAGATATACATTACCATGCATGAACACTCTTGATAGTTTTCAAAAATAAAAAGTAATACGAGCTAGATGATAAAACTAAAGGCATTTTTGTTCTGTGTTCATTATGTTTTTAATTCTTTTATTTGAGAAATGGTTAAGGAGAGACATGGGTACATTCTATAGTAATACTATATCTTATGTTCAGTATGGATTTCTCCCATTGTGGTTTTAAAATCTATATTACATGTACCGGTAATCAGAAATTGAATCCATCTTTATTCGCCTTACAGGTTGAACTGGGCTCAGGGGACAAAGAGCTGCTGGAGAGTGCTGCACAAGAAGATGAACAAAGGAGAGCTCTAGATAAAAGGAAGTACCTCGCCCTGAGCCGGCGATGTAAAGAAATAGAACAGGTAGGACTAGACTAAACTGTGATTATGTCATATTCCCAGATGGGGACAAGACTCAGATTTCCATTTTAGTTACATGGTATTTTCACAAGAGATATCACAGAGCACATATATTAAAATATTGGACTTACCTTATTACTACCATTTTTAAAAGCCAAAATCAAAGAAAATATAACATGAATGACATGAAAACAATGAGGAAGAACATTTAGACAGTTTTATGAACAGAAACCGCCCTGTTGATCATTTTTTTCACCCTCCCCAGCATCTTCTAACTTGCAGTATTTTCGGGAACTTTCTCCACACACAGTTCTTACTTCTTTCTTCCATAATCATGCATTATAAATCACACCATCCTCATTTGTGGCCATTGAATATTACATGCCTATTACAGAATTTTTTATCTTATCCAAAAGTTTTGAAAAACCCATTTCAAGAAAGCATATGAATCGCAATGCATGACTCACTGCAGTCGTTTCTGTAATAGGTAAATCAGAAAATACTTGGGCGCCTTCATCAAGTCCAAAGAATAACGCGTCGACTGAAGAAGGAAAGACGGTAATTTTTTCCACACATTTGTACATTACCATTCCACTTTTGCAGTACGAGAGATGAGTAAGCTTAATGTTAGTGTGGAACAAGCGAAGTAATAACATACTCATAAAAACAACCAGGTTACAGTTTTACATACATATACCTTATTTTATTTTTTATTCTATTATAGTTTCCTCATGAAGACTCTTGATGCTCATGGAGACGACTACAGAAAGGCTCAGCTCACCATTCTGCTCGAGGTAAGATCTTTGTGTTCTTAAAGGAATTGCCTTTTCAATTATAACCACACCAGAATCCCCCCTGTGTTTTTTAGGATGACTCTGGTCTAAATCTGGACTCTAATGCTCCTGCTCTGGACGAGGACAAGCTGAACGGGGGCTTGGTGCAAAACAGCACTGGGCAAAAGAAGAGGAGACACCGCATCCCAAAGCAAGAAAAGGATAAAGAACAACAGGTACAAGTTTATTTGTCACAATTTCAGTTAATGTTGTGTAACGTTTATAGTGGTAATAATTTCCTTTGTTTCAATATGTTTATCTTTACTTTTCATTTGTACTATATAACGATTAGTTGTTCAAGTTCTAGTTTTTCTTTGTCCCACTAGGGGGTTTTAGTTGCAGCACTTAACCCAAAAAACAGATGCAACACAAATAATATACAGAAGATGAGAGAGAAAAACTAATTTGTATCAATACAACAACCAGGTACAGTGCAAGTATGTTGTATGTGTAATAGTAGGCTCAAAGTGCTAAGTGTCAATAAGGTGCTTCAAAGCTGTCAGAAAACTTAGACTTAAACTTTATTGATCCACAAGGGAAATTATTTGTACACAGTAGCTCACACGTCACAATACAATATAATAACAAAGAGAAAAAATATAAATGGTGATAATTAATTCTAAATAAGAAGCAAAAAAAGGTAGCGAGAGACAGGTGTCAAAAAACATAATTTTATAAATATCTATGTACAAGTCAAAATAAAATTGAAAATAAAATAGAAAAAAATTAAATAGAAATAGAGAAGAGTGTAGTTCCCAAATTCTTAGTCATGTAACCATCTGCACCTGCACTTGTCACAGCCTTGAGAAGTGAATCTCTATGAGATAAATAAAGTTCTCTTTTTTTTCTTCTTTCCCCGTGGAGAGATTATCACAGTGCTTTTCTCTTTAGGACAGCTTTATAAACTCATGCCATCTACTTTTCCCACGCTCTCCTCCTATTGGTCAGGTGCTAACATGCTTTCATTGAGTGTCAGGTGGATTTTACCAGTCAGAGAAAAGTATGAACTCCCAGAAGAAGCAACACTACTAACTGTACCATGTTTACCATATCATTGAACTCTAATGTGAATAATAATGTTTGCTTACACGTTTTGCTGTGGTCTGTTTTACTAGGCTGAAGCAGACGTGTCGGCGTTGGCTGAGACCCAGTTTGGAGATGCTCCCAGCCCTCCCTCTTTGTCACTCTGCTCCTACAACACTGACTGAGACAAAACTCAAAATAATTAGAAAATAGTATTTTTTGTTTAGTTTCTATCTGTTGTTTGTATTCACTAGTGTATTAGAATGATTATACAGACTGACTTAATTTGTGTGTAAAGAGTGTTTTTTTTTTTAACTGTACTAAATCATTATGTTACATTTTTATACCATAATTGTTAACCATTATGACTCTGTATGTACATTTTTGTAAAGAAAGTTTTTTCTCATATGATTCTCAAATATAAATAGAATTTTATTTTTGTCAAATGAATTTGAAGGTTCCATCTTTTTTAAAAACAGTAAATTGAGGTTTATATTTATTTGTTTATTTATTAGTTTGTGCTCTTGTGGCCCCAGTCTGTAGAATGGAGAGATTACAGCGGATGTGTCCAAGTGACAGACATTGACATTGTCCAATCGGGTGCCGTACATCTGACAGGCGTGTGCAGTGTCCAATCAGGTCCCGAGGTGTGATTTGGGGCGGGCCCGCGGGAGGAGGTGGGACTTTAGTTACCGTCCATCTTCAGCTACAATATAGAGCGAGCCTGTCGAAAAGAAAACACAATTTGGAAGTGAAGAAGACTTTTTGGAATTAGTTTTGGCTGTAATTGAAAAAAGACAAACGAAAGCCCCTACCTTAGGTAAATGTCGTAAACATGTAACATAGATTCTCGCGTAACCCATTTCCCTTTTTCCTAAATTTGACTAGCTAAGCTGCTAGCTAGCATTTATGCATTAGCGAGGCAGGCATTTAGCTAAATTAGCTCGTAGGCTTTCGTTTTGAACGGTCTAATATCAGATGTAAGTTCCCCAGCTCTATAATACAACACAAAATCTTTGCTGGGCTCCAGAAACATCGAAGCATGAAAACACGGGTCATCCTTAGCACAGCTCTCTGATCCTGGGCTGAAGCGGGTTAAAAACGAGCTCAGGACTGACTAGCACCAACGTTAGCTCTAATGCTAATTGTTCAGATTGCTTATTGTAGGTGAGAACAATTCATGCACTCCGCGATCACTCTTGTAAGTGTCAGGTGCACGGTTCTGTGGTAGTGCACAGAAAGTGTCGTGATGATGATGATTTGAAGTGAGGATCTTTATGCAGCTAATGTGAATGTTCACAGTTGGGCTCGTGTTACCGTCACTCTGAAAACATCGCTTTTATTGAAGGATGTTGACTCTGTGTCTCTGTATTAAGATAGACAGTGTGTTACCTCCACGCATCTAACTGTGACAGACGGAATGTGGACAGTGTCGTAGTCAGAGCCATGGCTGACAAGAGAAAACTACAAGGTAAAACTCACTCATGTTTGCTGCACACTTTTGCATCAGTGGTTTCCCTTCACATCTCAAATGCTCCCACCATGTGCTGGTTTTGAAGGCAATGCTGCATCATACAGAACTAACTTCTCGCTTTGCATAACTTTGTACTGAATAAGTTATTTTTTATTCCTCAGGTGAAATCGATAGATGTTTGAAAAAAGTAGCAGAAGGTGTAGAACAGTTTGAAGACATCTGGCAAAAGGTAGAGATGGTTAATGCATAGATGTTGCAAATCCCTTATAACCATCATAATACAAGTTATTTTTTGTATTCAAGCTTCATAATGCAGCCAATGCAAACCAAAAGGAAAAGTATGAGGCTGACCTCAAAAAAGAGATTAAAAAATTACAGGTAAGATCATTATGGAGTTATTGCTGTCACAAAGCTCTCAGTGAATAGAACGTAATGTAATCTGTTGTCTTTAGCGACTAAGAGACCAGATAAAAACATGGGTCGCGTCAAACGAGATCAAAGACAAAAGGCAGCTAGTGGAGAACCGCAAACTAATAGAAACGGTAAGCAGTATCTACTTACAAGTGTTTTTGTTTTATGAAGAGGTAATAATGTCGTGTTTATTCTTTTGTCAGCAAATGGAGCGGTTCAAAGTTGTGGAGCGTGAGACAAAAACAAAAGCGTACTCAAAAGAAGGTTTAGGACTCGCTCAAAAAGTGGATCCAGCTCAGAGGGAAAAGGAGGAGACGGGGCAGTGGTTAACGGTAATGCACCCTCTATTACACTGCACTGACTTGGGAATAGGTATGTCACATTATTGTATTTTGTAGTGATATGATTATCATGAATAGAAAGATCACTGTGTAATGATTATTATAGTTTTTAATTTCCATTGTCTAATAATCTAATTTCCATGTCTCCAACTGTATGAAATGCCTTCCTGACAGATTGAGGTTAATGTGAAAAAGTACCAGGTTACTTTTTGGAGTGTTCAGTTTGCTTCTTAAATAGTCACAGTCTATATTATTATATTCTCATGATTCATTTGTGGCCTAAATAATCACAATTGTTGATGAACTAAATAATCTTGCCTTCTTGCTTGGTACGACAGGTAATATCATGTGTTAGTAATGTTTTGTCAATGCTGTTTTGCCACTGTAAATGGAAAAAGAGATTTTGTTCCAGGTTTTTTGAGGCCCCTTATCATGTTTTTTTACACATTTTCTGTAGTTGATTGGAGCATTAATTGAAAATTTGTTTAAAAGTGGATTAGTTGCACAGCCTTACTTGTTGCAGGTTAAGCATTTTGTTTGTGCCATTCTAACCCCAGATTTGGACTGAGGCTATGGTGACATGGTTTTGATCGTTTCATTTACACCTTTTGGAGTAAATCTCTTAAGCTGTATTTTAGAAAGATGCAAGAGGCAAAAAATAATCAGTTTGTTCCTCTTATTGTTTTTAGTATGCTCTCACACACCTGGTTTGGTTTTGTTTTGAGACCAGTTTAGTCCTGATGTAGATTTGCATTGGTCCTGCTCGAGTCTTGGAATTAATCTTGATCTAGTCTAGTTCCAATTATGATGTGGTTTATATGCAATTGTGGACACACCATTAGATTTTGGGAGAGAAAATTTGCCAGTATCTTGTATTAATTTTATCTGTTCATCTGTTTATTTCTTCAGAATACGATAGACACGCTAAACATGCAGGTGGATCAGTTTGAAAGTGAAGTCGAATCTCTCTCGGTCCAAACAAGAAAAAAGAAAGGAGACAAAGAGGTATCTGAAAACCAACCAATTCAATCGCTTAGATTTGGTGTTCCTCTTCTGACAGTTTTTTTTATTGTTGTCACACAGAAACAAGATCGCATTGATGAACTAAAGCGGTTAATTGAGAGGCATCGATTTCACATTCGAATGTTGGAGACCATATTACGCATGTTAGACAACGACTCTGTGCCAGTGGATGCTATTCAAAAGATTAAGGACGACGTTGAGTACTACATAGATTCCTCTCAAGACCCAGACTTTGAAGAGAATGAATTCCTGTACGACGACTTGGATCTAGAGGACATCCGTGAGTACAAGTGCTATTGATCTTATGATACTAGTGCTGTAGGACTTAAAGCTGCACTGTGTAACTTTTCTGGCGGAGAGGCCAGAAGATGCTATTGCTTCAACTACAATAGTAGTTGTCATTCAACTTACCTATTTCCATAGAAACAAAAGTTACATCTTACAAGTTATAAAGTTACATTCTTACTGCTCACAGTAAAAATGCAAGGTACCTATTTACAAAAAAACACCAGAAAAGTTACATAGTACACCTTTAACAATGGGTGGGTAGTTTTGGCTCCTGAAGTTAAATCCCATTGATTTAAAACATTTTTTAAAAAGACTTAAAAAAAAATATGAGTGTGATTTGTGCTAGCATTGAGATTTAATATGTTTGCACTTGTGTAAAGATGCACTTTGTATCTTTCCTGGCGACATTTATGTTCTCTACCTGCTCGTCTTTATGAAGATGGTATTGGTTTGCTTGAAATGTTCCAATATGATATAAAACAGACCTATCTGGTACTGCTTAAATGAATGTTGTTGTAGCCTGTGCAATCTGCTAAGTGCAGCTTAGCAATTTAAATTGTGATTTATATTTGATCTTATTGAATCTTGCTGCTCAAGGCCGGCTGCACACTAGGAGAATTAAAAAACTTCTGATATTTTAATACTTGACACAAAGTGAAGTGCACAGTCCGCAGACATGAGGACATGTAGCAACTATTATTCCTCTCACGCTTACATCAAGGACAGTTCAACTAAAGGTCTACCAAACTGTCACATCATTAAATGGGGTGTCTCGTGAAAACAGACACATGAGGATTCACTTTTATTCACAGCAAAAATTAAACAAAAAGCGTGTGGATTAATTCTTGTTTCTGAAGATGAGCTGGAGCTTAAGAGTCATTGTAGCGATGACAGTAATAAAAAAGTTTTCGTTTCCGTTCTGGTGTCCTCTAATATTTCTAAAGTTTAAGAGCTATCACCAGGCAATGGGCATCTGCAGCCTGGCTGTTCTAACTGGCTGTTGTAAAGTAAAATGCAAGCGACAATATTTAATAAGCCAATGATGTTCATTATGTCTTCTTATATACTTTAACTTCTTAGGTTCTTTTTAAAGACAATGCAGTAATATTTAATAATATACTCATATATAATATAACAACATGTTGGAACCGTACAGTTTGAGGATTTGTAGCTGCGACCTGATAAATGATTGTAACAGAATCACACTGACCCCACAGACATGAGGAGGGCCACAGCAAATAGTCACTTATGAGAAAAGTTGCTTGAGCCACATCTCCCCATACTTGTAGACAGACAAATCTGGCTTCAAGTTGGACCAGAAATCCTCTTGTGTGTAGTGTGTCTATGGTCATAGACACATCGCACTTCAAAAAGTCTCTGGGAAAAATAAATGGGTTTTATGAATGGATTATTACCTTTGCCGTTCATTCAGACACTTGTCTGCCCTCTTGCAGCTGCAGCACTAGTGGCCACGTCTCCGTCGGGTCAGGGCAACATGGAGGACGAGATGTACCTCCACTCCAGCAGCACTCCCACCTCCACCACCTCCTCCTCCCCCATCCCTCCATCCCCAGCCACCTGCACTGCTGTAAGTCCCACTTCAACATGACTACAGTTTAGATTTAAAGGCATAACTTGTCAATTTAAAGGTCCTATATTTTGCATTAGTCAGGTTTTTAAACCTTCAGAATGAAATATCTCAAAGGGAACGTAAACTCAGTGTATTACAACAAAAATCAGCATTTCATCTGTATTTTAGCTGCTGTATAAATGTTATTGCGCTATAGAATTTTGTTATGTCATGTGAAACCCTGCAAATGTTTTTTTCTGAAAACCCAGCAAAAGCATGCTGATTATCTTAAACTGTGTAATATCTTACAACAGCAAAGCTATGAAATTTCCATATAAATCGCCAGCTAGGAAGTTACAAACTACTGGTGCTCTGCAGAGTGAGACAAATAAGCTAAAACAATGGCTGCTAGTGCTTAAGTTGATTAGCTGCTCAGTGAAGGAAATGTGAGAAGGACTAGTACACGCAGAGCTATTGAAACATGCACAAATGCACCTGCCTGCTCCAGATGTGTTTCGATGACAATTATAACCTGGTTAAAAGTAATGTTGGCAGAATATAGGACCTTTAATAATATTTGACTATACACATTTAGTATTTTGAATATAGTTCATTGCAAGTTCATTTGTGTTTGATCCACTGGTTAGTTTTCTGGATCATTGTTTGCAAACTGGATTGTCATATCAAGGTATCTCCTCCTGTAGGAGAACTCAGAGGACGATAAGAAACGGGGCCGCTCGACAGACTGTGAAGTTAGTCAGGTGAGGTGTCTGTGCTGTGTACTCTGGGAGTTTAGTGCCTCTTCACCCTTGGTCCCGGAGAGCTTTGGTGACTGCTTTTGGCACAAACATCACTTTTTCCTCTGTGGGACCATGGCTGGAGTTTCTTATATTCTGTAATCTAATCTCCTGCTTCTGCGGGTTTTAGTCACCTGTTAACTTTGCACCTTATGTTCTGCTTGATGTCCTTGGGGTCTGTCGTACATATAATCTAACCTGACTCTCTGTGTTACTTACAGTCACCTGTGAAAAATGGCACCCCATCCCTGCTCTCCTCCTTTTCCTCTTCGACGACCTCTGGCTCGTCATCCTCCTCTTCTCTTGTTTCCATGGCGAGTGTTGTCGGGGGCATTCCTTCGGTTCCTACGAGCAGCGGTCTCATAGGGAGCTTCAGCAGCGCGGTGCAGCAGCATCAGCACCCTCCAGCAACACCGTCACAGACGGTGACGCAACCGCCTCAGTCCAAACCCTCTGTCCCGGGTCACAGCACCCCCAGTCCCCCCACCAACCCCCTCCTGCCCTCCTCCTCCACCCCCTCTCTGCCCACGCCCAGCTCTCCCAGCTCCTCCGCCCCCTCTTTGCCCTCACCCTCCCCCGCCTCCAGCCTGAGCCTGGGGCTGGGCCTGGGGCTGAGCAAAGGTCTGACGGGGAGCAGCTCGGGTCAGATGGCAGGACTGGGCTTAAGCCACGCCCCCTCGCTAAACTCCATGTCAGGGCTGATCTCAGGCTCCACGCCAGCACCGTACGCTCAGGCTGCCGCCTCTGGAGCTCTGGGGCTGAGCAGCACGTCACAGTCCAGCATTTCAGCGGAGAGCACCTCCATCTCCACCTCCAGTGTCACCACCAATGGGACGGGCTCTGGCCTGGGTCTGCTGGGCTCTAGCCCGGCGCACAGCTCTCTGAGCAGCAGCATTTTGGGACTGGTCCCAGGACAGAGTGTTGCCCCAGGGGCCCCTCAGGTGCCCCCTGTCAGCTCGCCCCCTGGTGTGGTGGGGCTGATGGGAGGAAACGGAGGCAGTGTCGGAGTAGTTGGAGGAGTCAACTCTGCACCGGCCAGACCACCAAGCGGACTCAAACAAAATGGTAGCACAAGTATGTTGTTATGAAAATCAGTTCTGTTCGTGTTATGTGTCTGAATGCTGGAGATCAGATATAAAGTGTTCTCTGTTCTGTGTTTTCAGGTTACAGCGCGGTTGTGGCAGAGAGTTCTACAGAGTCAGCTCTGAGCACACCGAGCCAGTCTCAAAGCAGCCAGCCTTCATCACTCAGCTCCTCTACCAGTCAGCCGTATGTTCACCTGCAGTTTGTGCTTGGATTATTTTTTATTAATATCTTCATGTTTTATTAAATCAGATGTGTTTCTCTGCTCTTCAGAATGGACAATGGGCCCAGTTTAATTAGCTCCATCACTCTGCCTCCAAGCTCTCCGTCCCCGTCCTTCTCTGACAGCACACCAGGGGGTGGGAGTCTTCTCAACGGGCCCCACTCGTACTCTCAAGCTTCTGAGGGCCTCAAGGTAAAGAAGTTAATGCACAAACAAGTATTATGTACATATTATGTGTTAGAGCTGCATTTGTTTGATGGTGTTCGAAGAGTCTGCAGAACTAAGTTCTACGTTAATAAGATAATATAATTAAGTTGATCATTTAATATAATAAGATAACTAAGTTAATACTTAGGTTTGATTTTATTATTTTAATGTGAGTAATGTGTCTGTCCAACACACCACCTTGAGTTTTCATTGATAACAAATTTAGATTGTTGTATGGACACAGCACATACTACTTATAATACTGAGACCAGCGACTGTTCGTTTGCTTCAGACTTTAGGACTGTGGTATAACTGTGTTGTTTGTGCCCCACAGGCCCCGGAGCCTCTGAGTTCTCTGAAGGCGATGGCGGAGAGAGCAGCTCTGGGCTCAGGTCTGGACGGAGAGATCAGCAACCTGCATCTAACAGACAGAGGTCAGTGTTTACTCTTAACACTGTTTTTATCTGTTTCCTTATGTTAAGCGTCTTTGGGTATCTTGAAAAACACTATACAAGTGTTTAAGGATAGGACAAGATCTTGTAGTATGAGAACATCTCCTATCCTTAAACACTTGTATAGTGTGAGATAAATTTGCAACAAGATTGTGCAAGACCAGAAAAGTGCTTCTGAGTTATACTTCTGGAGAAACTGCATTTCAAAAAAACTGTGTAATAAGGACAACAAAAATATGAAATTGTAATGAAAGTATGAAAACTGAAGAGGATAGCCCAGTTTATTAATGACTTATGTCTAAATCTCATCTCATCTTTGACTAAATCTCGTGTCTTGTCTTGTCTTGTGGGAATTGTGGCCCCCCTACAAGTGCTATGTATTATTATTAGAACTGAGACATGACCACATCATACCTGAATACTCTCTCATGACACTATTTTCCTGCAGATATTTTCTCTGGCTCGTCTGCAGCGCCCGGCACACCCGCTGCTCCACAACCGTCCGTCTCTGAGGTCAGCATCCCGCCGTCGCTCGGGGTGTGTCCTCTGGGGCCAACGCCGCTGCCCAAAGACCAACTGTACCAGCAGGCCATGCAGGAGTCTGCCTGGACACACATGCCGCACCCCTCAGACTCTGAGAGGATCAGGTCAGGACACTTTATGTACAAACATGTGTATTATGTGTTGTCTGGGCAATATGGTGATAAAAACTGAATCATGATCTTGTCCCTGTGACAGTGTGCTCTGTTGATGAAATTGTAACTCACTTTCTCTGTTTAATGCAGCTGTCAGCTCAAATACAGACTTCTTTTTCCACCAGTTTTCCTTTTGGTCAGCCAATGTAACGCTCTGACTGAAGTTTTATAAGAGGCAGATGCCTTTCGAATTGCCTCTGAAAAGGCAGTAGAATGTATATGACTTCGAAATTGTGATCTGACTCCAAAAAATTTAGATTTTCTTTTTTAATAACATGTGTAGTAACATGTGTTGAAACATGTGTCACTATAATCACTATACTGAATTATCATTGAGTTAATGAATAGAACAATCATTTTTTGGGGTCCATGTTTATCGTGGGTACATTTTCTCTGTAGCATTAGGAAACAGTATTTTTCTTAACTGCAACAAGTTTTGAGCAGGAGAGTACTGAACAAATAGTTTATACAACTCATTATAGATACTGACTTCTAAAATGTACTATTCTAATATTTGGGATAATTATGCTTTAGGGTTTTTGTGTCAGTGGCATAATTTTGTTTCAGTATTTTCATTTATTGTTTGTATTTTCTCTAGGAATATATTGCACTTAAGAATGTGTTATCATGACAGGGTTATGTACAGTGACATGTGTAATAACATGCCCTGAAACATGTGTAATAATAGTTGTGTTGTGTGGTGTCCCACAGGCAGTACCTGATGAGGAATCCCTGTCCGACGCTGCCATTTCACCACCAGGTGCCGCCACATCACTCTGACTCTATCGAGTTCTACCAGAGACTGTCCACAGAAACACTGTTCTTCATCTTTTACTACCTGGAGGTAACGCACGTCTTCACAGCACCCCCTGTGGCTCTTTTCAGTGTGTAACAGGTGTTGTCTGTCTCAGGGCACAAAAGCTCAGTATCTGTCAGCCAAGGCTCTAAAGAAACAGTCGTGGAGGTTTCACACCAAGTACATGATGTGGTTCCAGAGACACGAGGAGCCCAAGACCATCACAGATGAGTTTGAGCAGGTGAATCTTCTTCATTCACTGTTGGACTGTTTGTGTGACTGTGTCTAACCTCTGTCCTCCCTCAGGGCACTTACATTTACTTTGACTATGAAAAATGGGGCCAGCGGAAAAAGGAGGGCTTTACCTTCGAGTACAGGTACCTGGAAGACCGCGATCTACAGTGACAGCTACAGAACGGACAGAGACAAAACGTGCTGCTGTTGACATTCCGAGACTGAACTCCAAACTGTGGATAGAGATTGTGATGTGTAGTAGAAGCCTCTGTGCGCCCTCTGGTGGCAGACTGCTGTCTGTCCCTGTGGGCCGGTCACACAGTGCTGCAGGGGCTCAGGGGCTGTGCCTGTCTGTGGCATTAGGAAAGCCTACCCCGTGCATGTTTCTCATGTTTCGTTTTCTTTTTCTGTTTCAACAAATTCTCTGTACCACCTGTCCAACATGAGCCCGGAAACCTTCGACTCGACACAAACCAACTGGGGATTTGATTAGAAAACTGCCCATCTTGTATTTACTGTAATTGGTGGTTTAGACTTGGAAGTACAGTGGACATTTAGTCATGGAGTGTAGGAATGGCTTCTTTTAAGACCCTGGGATGCCTGTTAATATGGTCACTATTGGACATAGTGAGCGGTTATCAAAAGTTTTATTGATATTGTCTTGGTCAATTAAACGCTGATTGAGAGTGACCACAGGGCCTCTCCCTGTGACAGGGAAAGAGTCCTTATTGGACATGGATTAAATTGCTATGCAATTGAACTGGTCTCTGACTCCCTCTCTTTACAGAAAATGTTTTTAAGTTATCCTGTCAAAGAAATGCATTATTATGGCGCATTGTTTGTGAGAAATTAATAAACTTGTAAAATAAATCTTAATTATAGGGTTTGAGAACTTTTACTTGTTTTATTGCAGCAGTTTTCTCCACAGCGTTGATGCCGTCGGCCGCACTGACCATAGAGATGAATGTACCACTGGATACATGGATTCTGACCTTTTGTAAGACCCTGCTGTTTCCCCATTTAGCATTAACCTTTCCTGTTCTTTGTCTCACTTCTTCACGTTGTTAATTTTCCACCTGTTTGAGCTGGAGCCGTACAGTGAATGTGCACTCTAACTGTTTACATGTAAATGGTGGTTTATCACTCATGAGCTTTGTGTCCTCATAGCTGTTCTAGACAAACTCAGACCAATAATCCGAGTGTTACATCAACTGGATAATGTATATCCTTTTAAGCACCATAAACAGTGTACTGAAATTTTAACTTAATCTTGAGTAAAATAAGCTCCTGTAGATTTCAGACTTTGGGCAGGATGGTGTCTGTGAAAATATAAAAATGGAAATATGTTCAGTTTAAAGAGATTTGCCTTTTATAGATTCTATTTTTGGGGCTTTTAATGTTTTCAGAAAGGCAACAGTAAAATGTGAATTTCAAGACATAATTTACATTTTCCTCATTACAGTTCTGCATGGGAGATGTCATAAACAGGAGTATATCAGGATTGTACAATTTCAATAAATACTTTTATGAAACAACATGCCAGTCTGATTCTTACTGCAAACAGTGGTGGAAGGTAATGAAGTACATGTACGAAGTAAAAGTACAATGTTTAGGTATCTGTGCATTTTACACTTTACTTTTCCTTCACTATATCAGAGAGCAGGTGTTGGAACTATTTTACTATTTCAACATTTTAGATCTGGACTGAAAAGTAAAAAGTACTTGTTGAAATGGCTTTTTTTTTTTTTAGCATATTTGAGAAAACCAAATACACAAAATCAGCTAGAATAATAAAGAAATTCACTTAAAATTTAATACTTTTACTTTACTCTTAAAAGTAAAGTACATTTTTAAACAGGTGAGTCAATACTACTACTTTTTCTTTGAGATACTTTTACTTGAGTAATGTTTTGCGTTGTTATCTGTACTTTTATTGAACAACATTGAGTACTTCATCCCCCCCGACTGCAACACTTCAGAACTGTGCCCCCAAACTGTCCAAAACATGCACATGATGTAACACGTAGACAAAGACTCTGAACAACTGAAAGTCTCTCAGTCACTTAGGAAAGTTTAACAGCAACAGGCTAAAAAAATTGTCTGGTTTTGTTAATTCTGAAGTTAAACTTATAAAGCAGAGAGGAGTTTTGAGTAAAAGAATTAGGAACAGATGTGTTTCTGTGTAGAATAAATACACCCTTATGTATCCTAAATCAGAATAAAGCATTTCAGTGTACAAAACACAAGTTTATTAAAAACACAAGTTGTACAAATAAAAACTAAAGACGTTTAGAAAACAAAAAACTGTTACAATGAGCAGTTGGCCACGCCTGTTTACTTGGCATCCTTCTTAACTTTGAGGAACTCTGCCATGTTAGAGAAATACTTCTGGTTTGCCTCAGCCACCTTTTTCTCTGCAGCCTGTGGGTTCACAATCTCCAGCCCCTGTAGAAGAATCGCAGTGATCGTCATTTGTTGCATCAGCTGAAACAGTGTTCAATGGAGAATAAAACTGCTGGAGTTGTACCTGCAGAGGAGTGAAGGCCACACTGGAGCTGGTGCCCGAGGAGCGGTCCCTGACGGTCGACTTCCCTCCATACGTCATGCTCTGTTTCTGTAACGTCCTCTGCAAAGACACAGGGCAGTCAGACAGGTGCAGGTGACAGTGGATATGTTCACACGTACCCCAAAAGCTGATAATTATCTGATTTCTGGACAACAATAATTTAATGCATAGAGCACCTGGAGAGACTTGGAGATTCTGGCCTTCGTGGCCTCGTTGACCTGAGCCTGTCGGACACGCCCACTGCCGCTCTTCCCCAGCTGTCCCAGACTGAAGCCCAGGTCCTCCTGATAAGCGTCATCTTCAATCTGCAAACACAAAAGACATAAGGATCAAGACACCAGAAATCTCTGGGGGTGTGATGCTGATGTCACTTTTCTGTCAGCTCTTTTACTGAAGCTAGACTTTAATCTGCTCTTTGTTTTAACACAATCTGACCATATAGAGCTGGTTTAGTTGGAACTACAACAGGTGAGTTAATTTATGCTGTTGAACAAGTCTCGCACACATAAAATTAATAGTCACAAGCAGCATTAGTCAACAGTTTCATTTAGTCACTCTCACCTTTTTGTTGAAAATCAAACACCTAAACAGGATCATGAATGCTCATATTCATCATAGGTTCCTTAAAAATGTGTTTTAATAAAAAATTTTCAAACCATCTTAAAACCTTTTGGCAGTTTTTGCTAATGTGTGCATTGAGTAACCATGAACCAACTCCTGAACATTCCAAAATACACATACATGTAAAACACCCCTAGCTAGATGTGACTTGTATCAATATTGTCACTGATACAGAAATATTGGGTACAAACCTCTGCAAAGGTCATCCTGTTGGCATGTTTTCTAATCTCAGTGAGTCCAAGTCGCTCCTTCATCTTTCGATACCTTTACAAACAGAAACAATAGATTGTGCATCATTAAGTTCTTCCGGTTTAAACTTGGGCAGAAATAACATTTACACCATAGTTTTAATAGAATATTTACCTCCTTCCTCCTCTCTTCTTCCTCTGTCCATCCAGGGGGGCTGGGAGGGGCTTCACTTGCTTGACTGGTGGTGGCTCTTGCCATTTATCAAATTTTCTCTCAATTTCTTCTTTGAGATCATAACCAACCTGCATAAAATGATCAAGAAATCATTTTTATCCTACAGAACAATTGTGGTTTAATATCTTAATACATCTTCTCCAACCATGGACTAAAGATCAAACACCTAAAGTTAAACTCTGAACTCACTTTGCCATCAGAACTCTCATGAAAACTGTCAACTCTTGCTGCCAGGGTACACTTTGCAGATACAAGACGAGCAGCTTTCCTTCTAAGATCCTGATGACAAAAAAAAATGTTTAAATTACAGTAAAAGATTAACTTAAATTTTTAAAACATGATAAATACTTACAGGTGGCAGAGACTGAACAACGTCGCAGTGATATATGAAGCCAGTGTGAGGCAGTAGAGAGGTGCTGCTGAAACCAGACAAAGTTTTCCTCTGGGCTCCGAGAAGCATTAAATTACAGGCCGGCATTTTGGACAGGTTTGTAAGTCCTCCAGCGATACCTACAACAAATTATGACAAAAAAAAATACAAATAAGGGAAAAGCTTAAGAACAGATCTCATAAATCTGCATAAAAAACATCCAGTCTTCAAATATATTTTTTGTTAAACTTCTGAATTCTGTAACACTTTATTTAATAAGGAACTAAAATTCATTCAAATTATGTCACTTTTCTGATGGAGGGTCCACCACCTGCTGATCTTCATGGAGACGCTTTTACTTAGCCACAGTACAGCAGGAAACTTGTATATCTGCCAACAGACATGTAGGTGCTGCAACCAAACAATATAAAATTGACTTGAATAAATGCAAGATGGAAGTTTACCATTCCAGGAAAAGAGGTAACAACTCCATGGAGGCAAGCAGGTACATTCCAAAAAGTTACATAGTGCATCATTAAAAAGGCCATCAGAATTTGTTTTGATTTTTAAATTAAAGCTCAAAGCTCATATATTTGCATATTAGCGTCGTTAAATTGACTTCCAGTTCGTTTTAGAGTTTATTTTAAGGTTTTATTGTCTGTTTTTAAAGCTTTTAATCCACTGGCCCCACAGTACGTCTCAGACCTCATCCAGATTTACTCCCCCACGTGCTCTGAGGTCTGAGAGCCAGCTCCAGCTCATGGTGTCTAAGACAAGACTTAAAACCAGGGGGGACAGGGGGTTGGCCCCAAACTCTGGAACGCGCTCTGGTGTAGCTTTTATTTCATTGTACTGGTTTGACCAAATTTAAGCAATTAACCTTTTTCTTGTCTTCATTTTATAATCTCTGTGCATCACTTTGGAAAGAAATAAAGTGGATTTGGATTTTTTCAGACTTTAGTAAGACTTTGTTTTTTACTAATTTTGTGAATTTACTAGAAAGCACAACACCATCCAAAAACATTCATTTTGTCTTCTTTTGTTCATTAACGTCTTGTGTTCTTTTTAAAGGCAATACAGTAGGAGGTGTATTTACCTTGTTTCAGCTGCAGCTGCAAGCCATTTTCAGAACTGTCTGAAAATGACTTGTAGCAGCTAAAACATGTCAAGGTAAATGCATCTACTACTGTATTGCCTTCAAGAAGAACCCAAGAAGTAAACCTTGATTGCTCTATAGATAAATGTTGATTATTGACTGATTTTTACCCATGATTTTTGCAGCTGTTGATGCTCCCACGATGATGGACAGGTTTGGGGCGATGAAAGACATCCTGGACTCTACGTATTCATAGATTCTGTGTTTTGATTGGTTCAACTCCAAGGCCATGTCACAAGCCTCTTCAAGCTGCTTCAGTTCCTCTTCAGTAAGTTGTGACCTTTAAAAACAATATTAAATTGAACCCTCTTCAACACCTTTGAATACAACATTTTAGACAATTAAGTGGTATGCACCCCTGTGTGGTTGAAGCCGTCACGCTGACCACCATGATTGTGGCATTAGTGAGAATTTGCTGTAGTATCGCATTGTTTTTGCATTTTTCCAAATTGTTTCCAAGTTCCTAGGCAAAAAAGTTTATTTAAATTTACTGAAAACACTGTGGTAGATATTAAACAGATCATGTTTAAATCTTACCTTCACAGTTCGGATATAATCTAAGGAATCAGGGACAAGAGACTCAAGCTCTGGAAACCTTTTGGAGTATTTGTCTCGAGTAAACTTGTGAATAATATCTGAAAATATAAATAACAGATAAGATTCATACACAATTGTGGGTTTTAAATGGACTAACATTAAGATTCACATACTTAGCTCATTGTCGATCTCTACTGTCAGATTATTGGCAGCCACAATAAGTCTGTATTCTGGATCTGCTTCCACTGGTCCGGACACTACAACAGAACCATGAGAATAAGAGTTAATAATCAGCAATCCGATCAGATCAATGATGTTGAGATTAAAAAGGAGGGAAAACTCACCATCTGAATTTTTGCGCTGTTTTCCTATGTAATTTGAAATTTTGTCCATGATTTCTGAAAACTGAAGAAAAACAATGTTGACTGGATGAAGCAAGCTCCACTTTTAATACTGACATTTTTATCAGCACTAAATTATGTAGCTTTGGTGCATTACTCATCCATTCCTCAGTGGGGATATGTGACTACATTTACAACACAATTACCAATTTCACAACTGCAATCTTTATGGTCAATAGAAACTACCACTACAAACAAAATATCTGATCTATTTACAGGAAAATGTGGTTTAACCTTATAACCTTTAAAAACTGTTGTGAAATGTATTGGCTTCTTGTATAGGTTTAGTTTAGTTCACATTCCCTCAGATATTACTGCTTATTGGAGTGTTTAAAATATGAACAAAATCCTGGTTATAATGTATTTTTTAAATGCAAGGAGATTTTCCACTAATATGCAGCCTTACTACTCGGTCATGGTCACCAGCAACCACACTTTCACACTCTCGCGTGCAAAAATGGGTGCGTGTCTTGCCAAAGGACACAACTATGTGAACAAACTAGAACAGGATTTAAACCATCAACACTGACATTTAGGAAAACCATCTGGAGCCCTTTACAGATTTCAGAGGACTGACCTGTTTGCTGTTGCGGAGCTTGGCAATTGACGTGACGCTCTCAGCTTTACTATAGTCCACCTCCATCTCCTCCTCCGGGATGTCCTCCAGACCTCCCTCCACCCTCTGTGCACTCTCCCCATCACTGTCCCCCTCCTCCCCCTCAGGGTACAGCCCGTCCTCCCCCTCATCTCCAGCCTCCTCCAAATCTGCCAGGAGCTCATCTGCCAGAGACATCTTCTGCACGAGCACAATACAAGAGAGAAATTAATGATCAACCCTCAATCAATGCAGCATTTAAAAGGTACACTGTGACTTTTCTGGTGGAGGCTCTGCCACATGATTAACTCCGTGGAAATGCTACTGAGGCAAAAACAGTAACATCTCCATGGAGATAAAGTTACATAGAGCATCTTAATCCATGTGCGTGCAGCTTAACATTTCTGTCTAAGGCAAACAACAAGCAATAACAAAAACTTAGTTTAAGCAAATTTTCAACTTGATATCAACACGTTTTCTTATTTCCCGTGCTTTATGCAGCAACATTAAAGAGGATTGTATTTATGTTTACGTGAGGTTGAAACAAACTGCAGGCTTGTGCTAAGCTAACGTTAGCAAACGTTGGTGAAACGGAGCAGGTCGTAAATAAAAACATGAAAATTCTACAAAACATACCTTAGAGGTTAAATCTGTCCTCGGCTATAAAATGCAGGCCCACTTAGACACAGGTAAATGTGTTTACGGGAGTAAATCCTTCCTCAATGTTTGAATGTTTTCAGAAGTGGCATTTCACTGACGTTCAATGGTCGCAAGATAAATACGTAACAACATTCGCAATGAACTATGGGAAATGTAGTTGATTGATAAGAAAATGCATTACGTAGGTTGTGAGTAGAAATGAAGGGCAATTAATTAATACTGAAGTAATTTCTTTCTTACAGTTTTATTCGCCTTCTTTATACACTCCCTTTAAAATCATTTTAAACAATACAGGTTTGAAACCAACGTTTAACAGACAGATGGACTGGTTTTATCTGGATTGTATGAAAACATGAGAAAATAAACTAATACACAAAAAACTAATGATATTATTTACGGATGAAATTATTCAGTTTTCATGCTAAGCTACATTTATAGTCCTTAAACAAGCTAAACATAGACTGGACAGCTCTAAAATGTAAAGACATGGAAAAATGTGGAAAAATGAATCTAACATACTTCCATACACATTGGTATTATATAAGTTAAATTATACAAAATACTTTTGCAATTATGATGTCTTGGAAAATATCTCTATTTGTTAAGGAATTTTTGTGAAGATATCTCTTCAATGCATTCAGTCCCAAAATAAGCAATATCAATGTAGCTTGAATTGCAACAACAGAATAAATAGCTAAAATGAATAAATATTGCTTAATTTAATAAAATAAATAAATAATGCAATAAATAATAATGTAGTAACGTGTGTAAAGACGTATTTATAAAGAAACAGTTTTGTCGTGCAGTCTAACAATATAGATAAAGAAACCAGTTTTAAAACAGTTTTGATACTTCTGCAGGATGATATTTGTACAATGAGTATTTATAAATACAGTGAAGGGACTTCTGTTTCAGACTGCTACCTACAAGAACAGTATGACTGCACTCAAAAACCTTTTAAGACATGAGAAGTGTCAGCATAGACACATGAAAGAAAAACCCACACACCTGGAATATAATTACACCTGTAACATAAGATGTGACGCCTGAAAAAGATTGGCTGGTTCAGCAGGACTCCCAGTGCATAGCTGTCAAATCTGTGTCCGATTTTACAAACTCCAGGCTCTTCCAGACTCTGAGCTCTCGCCTCTGTAAACACAGACTGGAGCTCTGCAGACCATCATACAAAATCCTGTCGCTAGTAAAACCTGGACTGGGTCCAGCTCTAACGGGAGTCTTTCCTTCAGGTGCTTTTTTCATCAGTATAAAAATAGCCTCTGGTGAATGGCTGGTAGTTTGAGTTCAGCTCAAAGTGCTGCCGCGGTGTGTGGCATCAGACTAAGTGAGGGTCGTTCGCCGGGCTGACAGTAAAACGAGACGACGTCACTGCGTTTGTCCCGAGAGGAGACCTGGGTTTGTTTGAGTACTCCTCTTTCCTTTTGGAGTCTTTGCGTTTGGTATTTGGCCCTTTAAATAATAAAGAGATAAGATGAATGTGATTAACATAAAAGTGCATACAGAACTAATATATACTGTTATCACAGTACAACAGAGAGCAACAATGAAAAGCTCTAGGATAAAAATATCAGTTTATCCAAGCACTACAAAATTATATAACACTTTATTTTAGCTACAGTGCTTCCATTTGCACAGCACAAAAAGTCAAACACCAGGCTTTTATTTAAAAGGATCAGATATGGACTTACCCCGTACATCCAGCTTAGAGTTTTTGACAGTGACAGGGGGTGGGCCTGTGGGAGTGGTGACACTCAGTTCATTGGTGGGAGTTTCCTGTTTTAATGAGAAATAGTGGTCAGACATTTTATGGGCAAGATCTGTGTTTTTGAGAGGATAACACTGTACCTGATCAAACAGGTAAATAGTGACATCGTCAAAGAAGGAAACGTTTCTCCCTATGTCCCTCGGCCGATCCAGGGGCTCTTTAGGTGACTTGAGCAGACTCCTCAGCCCCACCCGTTTGTCTGTGTCCGTCTCCGTGACAACAATGACTCGTCTGGAGCTCTCGTCCTCCTGCTCATCTTCCTCGTCTTCATCCTGGTCACTTCCCGGGGACAGACCTCTCCGGCGCCCGAGGCGGCTACCGATCGCTCCGTCTCTGAAGCCCTTTCCTGTCGGAGGAAGAGTCACAGCCAGAGGAGGGAGAGCCAGGGACAAACGCGCTAACTTTGCTGCCAACACAAAAACAAAATATATGTAACACATTAGACACTCTAATCATCACCATTAAATCATTTCACATATTATGTTCTTCAGGTATTTACTATTTAGTATTAAACTATATACATACGGAGATAATTATTTAACATTTTATTCACCGGAAATTGCGATATTGACGGTACAGCTTAATAACAGAAATAGGCCCATTGGACTTCCTGTTCACAGAACTGAGAAGCCATGACTCTCCATAGTGGCATTTCACCATAAGGAGCAGCAAATTTGCATCTCTGTTTTTATTATTAAAATATGACATTTTTAACTCTACATGTATGAACCATAGTCTGAATTTTCTTAATAAATTCAAGGAAGTACAGACTAGAGGGCAGGGGTAGGGGGTGGTGAAAGCAGAAATGTTCAAAATTCAACCTCGAATGCAGGACAATACAGGATACTCAAACATGCTTTAATCATTTGAAATACGACACTAGTAAGCACATTTATGGTGAGGAAAGATGGATATATATATATAGATGTATTATGCCCTACGTAATATGCCCCCTTTAATGTAAACATACCTTTCATTGCCTGGTTTGCGGTTTGTTGAGTTGGTGAAATTTCAGGCTGTTCGATCACAGTGAGTGTCTCAGTTTGATTTTCCTCTGATTGGTTTTCACTCTGTTCAGCGCTGGATACTGCATCTTGATTTTCTTGGCTGCATTAGAGCATTACAAATAAACATTAAAAAGGTGACAACAAGAAACAACTTTTTTTGCCTCAGAAATCAATCCTACCTTTCCTCATCTTCCTTTAATTCACTGACCACTTCTCCATTGCTTACAGTTTCTGCCCCCTCTGCAATTTGCTCCCCCCATGTCCGCAGCTCTGCTGTGTCCTTTATGGTCTCTGCTAATAGCCTGTTTGTCTTCACATTCTCACTGAGAGAAAACTGTAGGCGTTCCTCACAGACCTAGAATAATACATATTGAATTTACAATCACATCAAGAGCTAGTCAGGAAAGATTAAACTAGGGCTGGATATCATAAAAGAAAAGGTACTTCAAGGACGGAACTAATCCTAGATAACACCGAGACGAATCTAGAACTAAAACGTAAACAAGTCTACATCAGTACAAAACCAGGAGTGAACACTGCCTTTCTAATTTATTTCAACCATGGGACAGCACAGTAACTTTGTAAAGAACTTTCTCAAGACCCATATGTCAGAAGAAAAGTTTAGTTTTGTTTCCAATAGTTTTTTCAGTACTAGAAGTATCTTAAATTATCTTTAACAACACCCAGCCCTAGACTGAACTCAAAGTAACTCACCTGCATCATAAGTCCGTTCACTGTCTTTGAATGAGAGCTCTGATCCTTAACATCTGTGGGCACCATTTTGGATATCTCCTCTCTCTCCTCTTGTAGTCCCACCAGTGTAGCCTCTTCTAACCCAGCACCACAAACTTCTTCTTCACAGTTATCTGCATTTCTTCCATTCTGATCTGGACTTTTCTTTAATGACTCCAAAAGCTCCAGATTTCCCAGAAAAAGGTCTTCTTCATCGCCAGAAATACAACACAATTTTTCAAGTTTTTCAAAATCCTCCAATGGCTCCTCGTCCAAATCTTTCCACTCAGAAATCAATAATTTGGGGATTGTGTTCACATCTTGTTGCGTAATTTCTTGAGGTGTTTTATGGACAATATTGCTTTGTGAATCCTCATTTTTGGATGTCAGTGCAGTCTCGTGGGCTAGTTTATTATGCACAGGAGAGATGACTTTTGTTTGAGTTGTAGCAAGTGATTCTGGGCCTTCTACACTGTTAGCTGCAGAAATATATGAGTGTGTCTCTGTGTTGGCTACAAGCTCTTCGAGATTCATGTTAGTAATAAACTCCTCGGTGACAGATGGCGGAGGACTGGGGAACGAATCGTCCAAACTTTTCTCATCTTGCACGTCGAGGTCAATGCTCTGCGGAGGACTGGGAAAATCGACCGAGCTAAAATTGTCTTGTGATTGGTCCAAGACATCCTGCATTCTTACATCACTGGGTTGAAATTCAAAGGACATGTCTCTATAGCCTTCCACTGCATTTACTGTTGGACCGTCACCCCATTGTTTTGCTGGGCTCATGTCAAGTTCAGGATCTGCAAGCGATTCTATATTTTCAATTTCTTGTAGGTTGTTTTCATCTCTCTGTGAACAAAGGATTGATATTCTTGTCACGTCACATATTTTACTTAAAACCTGTTCTTTATTTTCAATGCAACTCTGAGGCCACTTGTTGAAATTTTGATTTTCTGTATCAGTAGTTTCGAGATCACAATCCGGGCCCTCTTTGCTCCTCTGTCCTCTCCCTATAGATTCTCTTTCTGGGGTTTCAATGTTGTCAACTTCAAATTTTACAATTTCTTCATCATTTTCTTGCAAATTATTACTGTCAGAAATATCCTCCATGTTTTCTTCTTGCTGTACATCTAAAACCTGTTCGAATTGTTGCTCCCACTTTGGCTTGAATCCAATTATGTTATGTCCTTGTAACTCATGGTTGTTTGTGTCTTCACCGTCCTCTAGCACAGCTGGGTGGGGTTCACTTCCGGCCAGTTCATCATTCTCCTCCCAGAATTCCTCACAGATAACTATCCTTTCCCTCACTCCCCATTCTGCGTTACTAAACCCAGTAAAAAACTCAGATTTGAGCTCTGTGTCTTGGGATCGTTTTTCCGGGGAGGCCCACTGGTCATTTTCATCAGGGCGGGAGTGGGTTTTTTGCTCTGAAAAGCGGTGGCAATCGAATTCTCCCTTGACAATTCCGCTCCCTGTCTCGTCCTCCTCATCCTGGCTGCAAAGTGACCTCCGATTTTCCTCCTCTTTGTCAACAGAGCCGTCTCTCCACATCTCTGCTCTTCTATAGGGAGATGAACTGGCCATATTGTTACTGCCAGACTCTGCTGTTTCTAAAAGACCTTCACTACTGTTGGAGCAAGGCTGATCTCTAGGAGTTGCTTCTTTGTGATTCATCTCGAAAATTTTATTATCACTTGTTATCGACAAATTTTCAGCAATGCCATCTTGAATGTCGTTGACTTTCAGCTCAATTTCAGGCACATCTTTTGCACATTTCAGCTTATTTCCATTTGAAATATCATTGACTTCATGTGATACATACTCTTTATCTATTAAAATATCCTCCTTTGCATGATCTAACAAATTATTAGTCTCTATGTTGTTCTTTGATTGTAAATTTGAATAGAGTTCAGATGAGACCTGGGCTTTGTTGTCTGCTATCTGGCAAATTAAGTCATCTGTGCAGTGGTTATCTATGGGATAGCCGTCGCTGGTGTGTAGCTCTTTTAGTGACTCGTCATCTAGTTTAGAAAATAATTTATCGATAAAGTCCACACATTCCTTGGTTTGCGGATCTTCACTCAGGTCAGTTTTATTGTGAAAAATACCAGTTACATCTCTTTGCGTAGTCGACAGACCTTGGATAATTTTGTCGCTATCTTCAATAATAATTACACCATCTTTGGGTTCTGATTTGTTCAACTTATGCACAGTTTTTAGTGGACTTTTTTCAGATAACTCCTCTTCGTTGCGTTCTTCTATCCCGCTCAGTGCTCCCCGCTCGCCTCCCCCTCTCCCATTGCAAGACCTGGATATCAGCGCGCCATCACTACCTCCCCTCTTTGTCCCATCTCCTTCCCAATCGCTATCTGAGAAATAGGCAGAGTCGCGGTGCAGTGTTTCAGACCCTAGAGGCCGCCAAACACCCCCTCCGCCTCCTCCTCCACTTCCTCCTCCACCAGACCAGGAATCGCTTGGCGTCAAACCTCCTGCTGAACTGGAGGTCATTGGTGATAGGACAGAATCGGAGGGAGTCAGGAGAGAAGAAGAGCGATCCCAATCAGGAGTAGAAGGCGTTCCTGCATCAGGAGTCACATGATAACAGTCAACATTTTGATTTTCTCTGCAGGGTGAATGCTCGTTACCAGTTTGTAAACCATCTTGTGTTGTGTTGTCAAGCTTTTCCTCGCGCTTGGGGCTTGTACCGTTTTTAACTATTTCACCATTGCCTATAAGAGGGTCACTTGTAAGGAGCAGTTCATTCATTCGCATTATAACAGTATCTGATTCTTCTGCCAGTTGCTTTTCTCTTTCTCCTCCTCTGGCAGGCAAAGCTGGCGCCTCAGAACTCTCCTCATCTTTCTCCGAACTTGGAATAGTTTGGTTGTGCAGAAGACCATTTTTTGGCATGATTTCTGAAAAGACAAAATCGGCAGACTGGCAGTGAGAAGCTCCGTTACTTTCCTGATTTTCATTGGAATTATTTGAAGCGATATGAAGAACAGGGATGTCTGGTTTTACGGAAATTTTGACATCTGTCTTTTTTGCACGTTTGGTCACTTGGGCGTAGATGGCTTCAGTTTGTGTGTCATCCTTACTTTTGTTGGTCTGAAATCGTATTGTCTGTGCAGCATCTGGGTCTATGCATATTGTCTCGTACTCTGGCGATAAAGGGGTTGGCGAATGCTCTACCTCCTTCTTCGTAGCTGCATTTTGCCTGGACATAATTTCCGTCAAAAACGTCTCTGCCGACTGAATTTCTTTTAAAACTCCTCCCTTGTCATTTCTGTTCGCTTTGGTTCTTCCTGCTTTTCACTCGTAGTTGTCATTTCAGATAGGAGCGATCTGGAACGTGGTATTCCTTTCGAATAAACCTCCTCTGCTTCTTTGTATGGAGTTTCTTCGGAATTATAGACATAGGGATGTAATCTGGGACCACCTGGGTACAGAAATTTCACAGAATCATTGTTTACAGACTCATCTTCTACATTCATTTCTATGCTTCCTGTATCAACTTCAGTGAGGAATAAATCTCCTTGGCAGGGATCTGTCACAACTGCTCCTTCGTCTGTTGCTGTTTTGTTACTTTGCCCGGATAATTCAGTTAAAAGAGACTGGGAACGCCTCATACCCCGATTTGGTAACACAAAGTTCCCCCAACTTTCACGCTTCTCCTCATCTGACGAAACTTCAGATTTAGACTTGCTTGCTTCTGTTACTGTCGATATCTCTGTAAGGAATAAGTGCATTGGAGATTTCCTAGCTGCGGCTTGGAGTTCTGCATCCTCTTTCCAAATCGCAGGCAGTATCGTGTCGAGGCGAGATTGCGTTCGCTTCATACCTCGAGAAAACAGCTCAGATGATGAGGGATCTGCGTCTTCGGACAAACTAGAGTGGGCAATGGTCGTGCCTCCAAATTTATCAGGCGAACCGAAAGGAGAGTCATCCTCATCTGAGTAAGTCGGACTTGACGAAGACTGTCTTTCGAGATCTTGGTTCTGCGGTCGCGGGATGTTACGGTAAATCGGGCGAAGTGGGTTTTCACGGCGCATAGGAGATTCAAAGTTTTTGGTGCGCGAGTGAGTAACTTCTTTAGCGTTATACCTCATATTACCTTCACGTTCTGACAAATCACTAGTTAGCGGGTCTCTTGTTGATTGCGCTCTGTATCGGGAGTATGAGTCTATACTGTTGTAGCCTGGTTTGGAGTGAGGGGGCAGAGGAGGCGGGCACATGGGGTAGATAGGGTGACTGGATGGGGGCAGGGAAGGTGACAGAGAAGGCGAAGGGGGTAAAGCTTGCCTGGTGCGATGGATTCCCAAGTGGTCGAAAGCAGACGAAGGGCAGCTGCTGACAACGTGCAGAGGATCTGTTTCGATTTTGCCGCTCATGTTGTAGTGGGGCAATCCTCTGTATCCTATTGGAGGAGGGGCAGGGAGGGGGCGGGAGTGGAGGTGGGTGCCTGAGGACATAGACATAGAACGAGGTTTTGGGGGTAGTACTGGAGCTTGGGATGGTTTATTTTCCAAAGTTTTGCTTTTGTTTTTATCGTCTTCCTCATCATCACCCAGATCTACAATAGAAAAATCTGTCACTCTGCTCGATACGTCTCTAAATTCAGCCACTCCGGTTCTCGGCACTTGGATTTGAATTTCGTTCGCTCTTACTGTCTGGATGCCTTTACCACATTTTTCCGAACAATAAGGAACCTGCTCTTTTCCTAGCATCCCACTGCGAATCTCCACTAGCTCGACATCACCGTGGCAGGCAGAATTAGCACGCGTTATAGACTTTGCCTTTAGAGTTGGAGACCTGTCTTGTGGCGTATGCTCCTCTAATCTGATATAGTATTCACTGGCGAGGGAGGGGCTGCGAGCACTAATCACAGGAACCACAGTAGGCGTGTCCAGCGACTGCCGATGATTACTGCTCGCGTTCGGGATTGGCTGAGGAGGAGGAAGTGGTTTGTAGCCTCTTCTTGCATGTGCTTTCTCCCAAAAATACTCAAAGTTCAGACCTTTGCTGGTTTCAGTCACAGTCAGGATGTCGTCTAATTCTGTGGTGGTGGGCGTGATGCAGTTCCCGACAGGATCCAGTAGGGGGTAGGAGTTGTCCCTGTCGTCTCTGCTGTACTCTCTGTGCCGCTCATTGGCAGCGATCTGGAAAGCAGGGGGGCGGAGCAAATCCCAGCGTCTTTCGAATGACTCGTCGCTCTCTCCTCTTGTTCTTCTGCCCTCCTCAAACTCTTCGTCCTCCTCATCCTCATCCCCTGTGCCCCCCCTGGATGTGCCACCCTCTGCTGCCAACAGGGAGGAGAGGAGCAGGAAAATCTCTGACACAGAGGGCCGCTGAGACGAAGGGAGCCAACACGACTGCATGATTTCATACCTGAAAAAAAGAAAGAGAAATATTTTAATAAGCAGATGTATCAGAGATGTAGTAAAATGCTCAGTGTAAAAAGTGCTCTGTTTGAGTAAATGGGCTTTTAAGAATTTCACTGTGGTAGATGTTTGTTTGAATATTGTGCATTATAAAGGCCTTTAAAACATGTGCAGGGAAAAAAGCTAAATATTATAACTGTCTAAGTCTCCTGAGCATAATATCTGAAACCTATGGATGGCCATTTCTATAGGCACTTGAACAAAATGCTATATTTCTTTATAACGAAAAGTCCCCAGTCATTAATATTAATAACTACATCTACAAATTACATTATAATTATCAAAACTGACAATGACCACTTGAAATGCTGAAATGACCACATGTAAGGCTCCAATAATGTCATAAGTATATTATATTTCAGTTTTATTTTAGATATTTTAGTTATATCCAGATATATCTCTGACACTAAGAAGGTAAAATTTTAAAAAATGATGGAATTTAAAATCTTCCTTCCTTTTGCCTGCTGTCTTGATCATCAATTCAAATCAAATCAAACTTTATTTATAAAGCACTTTTCATACAAAATGCAACACAAAGTGCTTTACAGTGATTAAAAACAGTCCCGCATTTCCAACCACCCAACCACCCACCAACCCAACCCCCGCACCCCCAACCCCACATAGTCAAACAACCCAAACACACACACTCACATACACACAAACATGCACACACACACACACACACACACACACTCTCACACGCTAAAATACATAACCGGACACAATAAAATGTGAGGCTGAATACAGGCGAACCAGTTGAGAATGGTGGATAATAGTTGATGGTGGATAATATTATGGTTATTGGATATGTGCTCTTTCTTACCAGTAGTCTGCGTGTGAGAGTTTGAGTCGGGGCTGAGCCAGTGTGATCTGCCTCTCTCTGATCACAAACGTCAGTACCTCCTCATCGCTCAGGTGTCTATGCGGCTGAGAGCCAAACTCAAACAGCTCCCAGATCACCACGCCCAAAGACCTGTGGAAACACAAGGGGGACAATGCAGTTACAGGCAGGTTATAATAGAAGTTCATATGAGACTAACATACTAATTTTAATTCAAACTAAGAAAAATGAAAATACATCTAGCCTGTCGGCGTTTTAGGCACTCCCAGGACAGCTGACAGCCATAACGTTCTACTGTGAATTTCCTAAATCGTACATACAACTTTCCAAGTAAAAGTTGCACATGAACACAATGCAAACTGGTTTGCAAGTCAGAGAAATGGGAATTCTGTCAGGGATGTTTGATTGGTGGAAGGAAAATTGAGATCACAGCATGTGAGATAGATTGCAAGATGCTTTGCATCAAAGGAAGATTACGCTTGGGATAACTATTGTATACAACTTAAAATATTGAGTCAAACAGATACAGAGTGTGTTCTCACTTGTCAGAATCTGACCAAAAGCAAACATGGGTGAAAAATCCCTGCACTGGAAGAAATCTTTCATCTGAGCTGCCCGCCAAACACATGCAAGCGGCATAAGTCTCTCCTGAGGCCTCCCGGTGGCATGTTCCCAGAAATTCACTTCAAAGAGGTGTCCCTCTTAAGATAGACGAGCAGTGGCTCTACTCCTTCCTTCCTAACCCTCACACCCAGCTCAATTTGGCCACTTGTATTTGGGATTTTTATTTCACTGATGTAAATGAATCTTTCATAAACTCACCACACATTACTGGTCTTGGTTTGATCTGTGACTATGAGAGATCCTCTGTACTCCTCCAGCAGCTCTGGGGCAATCCAGCGCAGGGGGATCCACAGCTTGTCTGGTGTCAAGTAATAATCCTCCTAAAGAAAAAAAAACATAACTTTATAACTGAATGTGACTCCAGACCTTCCAGAAGAAGTGGCTAGATTGTAAAGTACAATATTTTATCATAGTGTCTAATCAGCTTTGTAGGCCACCAACAACTGCACATACATGGGCTCACTGTCACTGGGTTAACTGTCACTTCTCTTATTATCATATATGCAATATCGCATTATTGTTTAATGGAGGAAATGTAATTGTAGTACCTTGTAATGGTTATGAGAAAGACCGTAGTCGCCTATTCTCACAGTGAGGTCAGAGGTCAGCAGGCAGTTTCTCAATGCCAGGTCGCTGCAGAGAAGTCAATCATATTACACATATAATGGCCCTGTGTGAAAACTATGTCTTTGTTTTGTATTGATCGAGGCATGTTTGTACCTGTGGATGTAGTTGTTCTCGTGCAGGTGCAGTAGACCTGAGGTGATCTCAAAGGCCATGCGCTGCAGCGTCAGGAGGTCCCGTGTGGGCAGCTCTGGGGTCATCCCGTCGGACTTCCTCTGAGCTCGGAGATATCGCTTCAGGTCGCCCTAGAGGAAAAATAAACATAAGTATAAATATACACACATTTTTCTGTCCACAAATGCAAGTGTTATATTGTTTTTTCAAAAACAAATATTTTGGTCAGTTTTTTTTGTTCATTCAACTTTTGGTTACTTCAGCTTTGGCTCTCGCCTAAACCATAATGCTCATCTTATTGGTCATGGTCAATTAAAACCTTGTGTAGTGTATTGCTAATGAAGACAGAAATTACTCACCAGCTGACAAAACTCCATAACCAACAGATAGGGAATACTTTCGCTGCATTGTCCCAGACACTGGAGAATGTTGGGATGCTTCAGGCTTCTGAAAAGGAAATATTACATAACATTACATAATATTCAGAATCTGGAATTTGTTGTTTTCAGATGCTATATTTGCAAATGCTTAATGCATTTTAAATGGAAACAATCTGGCCGGATCTTTATATGAGTGACAAGATCCATATAGTGCAGAATCTGCATTGTAACGGCGCAGCAAGGGTCATGGTACAAGTACAACGAGTACAGTGAGTACAACTTGGGACTCCTGACCAAAGACCTAGCTGAGGATTTGGAGATGGGTCCCCTGGGGGGCACTGTGGTCGCCCACTGCTTTCCCAGCTGTATTCAATCATAGGTCAATTACAGAGGACAATGTTCCCTACAGAGACAATAAAGTGTACTTTAACGTCAATATTAAACATTATGGGACAAAAGAATTGGAGATTTAAAGATATTAACTACTCATACAGTGAAAAAGTATTCTGCTACTATAGTGTACCCAGAGGTTGAAGGGGGTTTATTTTGTTAAGGCTATGTATCTATGGACATTTTATCAGCTTGCAACAAAGGCACATTTTGAGGTTTAATCTTGATCTCTATAGCCAAAACAAATAAATGTAGAAGAATAGGCTTTTGCCATAAACCTGTGAATTTGTGTTTAGCTGAAGAAACAAACAGAAAACGTGTCGCCCGAGGCAGCTCCAGGTAAAGTGTCCTTGAATGCCTCAAGAGAAAGTTAAAGCCAGAGGAGGACAGCCAAAATATTACTCTGAGTCACACACAACTCATCATAGCTACAGGGAGACTTATGTAACCTTAACCATTTAAACGCCAACCAAGATGAGCTGTGTTTTCCAGGTATCCTTTACATAGATAGGAGATTTAGGAGCACAATTTTAACTTTTCACATCAGACCAGGGTCTTCAAGTACCATTTGAGAAAAACAGGTAAAAACACTAAAATTGGTCTAACACATACCAAAACGGAAGCTAATGTTCTAAAATAGGACCAAACTAATCACAATTAGTACTATCCCAAAGTACAAAATGCAAATAAAAATAAACTAAAATGCCACCATATGCAGCCTCTGTATCTGCTGGAGAAGCTCTCAAAAAATCTCAGACATCTCACCTGTACGGCTCAGACTCGGCCAAGAACTTCCTCTGCTCCAGGGGACTGGCACTGACCCTGAGCTCCTTCACCACAGCCTGAGAGGAGCTGCAGTCACACAGCACCTCAGCCAGGATCACCTACAATAACAGACGAATGTTCATTTCTGTGTTATTTAACTTAAGGTGCGCTATGTAACCTTTCTGATGAGGGTCCACCTACTGCTCGTCTCCATGGAGATGTTATTGCTTTGCTAGAATATTCCACAGTTTGGCATTAAGATTATCTTTATCCATCAGTCAATCACATTTATGCCCAATCTCCATGGAGAGAAGCAGTTGACACGACCAGGCCATGATACAGGACAGATCTGTGAAGAGGCGACTCTGTTCACAGTTTGGATGGGAGGGGGGGTTTAAACAATAATAATAAAAAAAAAAACGATCAGTTTAATGCCATGCCGTGCAGCATGGGAGGAAAAGGAAAAGCAATAACATTGCCATGGATACAAGAAGGTACAAAACCCCTCACTAGAAAAGTTACTTTAAAGAAGACATATTAGGCTTTTCACATACAATACATAAGATTATTATTGCACATTTTATGAATTGTAATCTGCGGTAATACAACTAAATAACATTTCAATTTACTTTCTGTTGAAAACTGCAGAACTGACTCTTTGATGCTGACTCTGTCCCTTCATTATGGCCTTAAACTTTTATTTATGGTAAATTTAGCTACGAAGCTACGGAGATTTTATGAATCATAACCTGAAATGCAGGACTTTGCTGAATAACTAAAACATTACTCAAACATGAGTCATTCAAAATCCAACTCTGAACTAATGATGAAGAAAAAACATTATGGTTTAAAGCTCATCATAATCAATATTGCATAATGTGTTCCCTTAGTTTAGTCCACATCTGGTTTATCTAGTTCCTTTGGAAACAATCTTACGTTGTTTGTTTTCTTTGATTTAAAATGTGTAGCTGTAGTAATTGTAGCTGAATGCAAGTGAATAAAATATTTGCCATAATTATCAGATTTAAAAAATATATTATTATGTAGCCCAAATAGAAAATAAAATCTTCAGTTGTAACCAAATAAACACGATCAATTTACCTTTCCGAACCATCCATTCCCAATCTCCTGAAGGTAGTTTAAGGAGTGTCTTTTGAAGCACTGAGACTTAGGATCTGAGAAAAGAAGGGCCAAGTTAAAATCAAATAATGCATGCTTTAAAAGAACCATACACACGGATATGGGTTGGTTAATTTCAAGTTATAATGGTAAATACATGAAGATAGTGGGTGTTGTTGTACTGTATTGCCCAGTCTCCACGGGACCATACGATTGACACATGTGGGTCTGAGCGGATCTTATGGAGACTTCACAGTTTCTGCTTCATTAGGGTTCAGCAGGAGTCCAGTGTTCACAGGTTCACTCTCAGTTTGAGGTTTTCACATGAGCGCCACACACTCCAGGCAAACAGGATTTTTTTCTATGTCAACATTAAACTTTTCCAATGGATGACTGACATATTTGTCCATCTTTAGATATACTGATTTTGTTTTGTTTTTTTAATATATATATATATATATATATATGCAAATATTTTACACATAAACTACCCAGAATTGTATAATTTACAGAAACAAAATCTGAATAATTAATTGACCCAGGTTTCAAATTCTTGGTTAATTTAGTTGAAATATTAATTTAAATACATATCACAAAAAAAAAAAATCGTTGAGAAGAAAAGAAAAGGCAATGAATTAGCTATAAATAACACTGTAAGTACAAGACCAGATATTTTTTATGTAACTACCTCAAATTTGACTTATTTTGTAATCCAGAAAATGAACAAATCTTTCATATAAATGTTGTAAACTTGATTGAATACATTATATAAAATGTGTAGATTGGACATTTCCATTAATTGTACGTAGTAAACTCTCAAATTGTTCTCAATCCAAAAGTGCATTTTCCATCTAAAGATAATTTTATCAATATACCGATGTTATTTACCTGAGGTGTCGTGAGCGTGGGGGCCCTGGCAGGTGGGCCGGTCTCGTACGGGGAGGGTGTAGACCTCGGGGAGAGAAGGGCAGGAGGAGAGACTGTCCTCCTGGATCGGACTGGAGCCTCCGGAGCAGTCCTCGCCCTCTGCATTGTCAAACTCCTACAGGGACAACAACACACAACAATTTATAAAACTTAGACTGCAGATATTTTTAAAGATCATGTTTACCCATATAAGCTTCACTGGACTGAAAAGAGGTACGTGACATTCAGTAAAGACCACTGGCTGTGCAGCACATGAACATTTTTTAAAACCAACAGAGGGACTCCTGATAAGGTCTGACAATTGTAGGATATTCACTTTTTATGTGACACATTTACAGGAACATTTAGAACATTTATGATGAACTGCTAAAATATTGTAACTGAGATCATTTTAACTAATCAAGACATTCATTTTTGTCTATAAAGCCCACCCATAGCTCTCAATTAAAATCAAATGTAATATAAAGGCATAATAAATAGGTCAACCCATAAAGAAAGATTTGATGATTTTTTTTGCTATTTTTTGATATTTTGCTCAGAGTTTAAAGTGACCGGATGTTAAAACTAAAATTGAATCCATTTCTCCTTGTTGTATTTTCCTTTTATTGAATAACAATACTTGCTTGTCTCTTTTTGACCAATGACTGTTTCATTGTTTGATTTTCTAACTTTCTGCTGGTTGTGAAGTCCTGTGAGGCGACTGCTGTTGTGATTTTGGGCTTTACAAAAATTAATTGGACTGAATTATCTGCGAGAACTAAAAGGGCTTTTATTTGAAACCCAGTGCCATAACTCTTCTTTTTATAAATGTTGTGACCTGCTAAAGATGGATTTTTAAGCATAAATTGAATGTAGTAGAGCTGCAAGATTAATCACAATCAAATCAAAATCGTAATTTGGCTGCAACATTTTTGAAGTACCATAATTTTCTCAACAAGCAAAACATATCCTGTCATATTCTGCATAAAAAACTGCTAACCCTGTACTTTAGATCTGTACAAACATGCTCTGAAATGTGAATCATGTTTTAGTCAGTTCATGTTTCAGTATTTTTGTCAATTCTGGATGTGTTTAAAATGTGAACTTTGAACAGAACCCTGTTATTAAAACAAATCACACATCAAATCGCAATTGCAATGCTCGTCGAAAAAAAAAAGAAAAAAAACATTTTTATTTTCCCCCAATCATCCAGTCCTACACTGTAGGCTTTAAAAATTGTATTTCATCTCATAACCATAGTTAATAAGGCTAAATTTGGGTCTTGTGGGTCACTGATCTATAGTGATTTGGAGAAGCAGACAGGAATGCACTCAGGCTGAAGTAAAGGCTCCCTCTCTCTTGGCTAAACTTTGCCGTCTTTCGAATTAACCACGGTGGATGGCCAAGTCTGCTTCATTAGGTTATTGGCTGTTGTGTCTGTTTAATACAGAAATCCTTATCTGGAAGAGACTTTCACCAAACGAAATCAAAACAAAGTGATTATCACCTAACAATGTCACAAGGGGTTTTGAGCTCTGAAGAGCATAAAATATGCAGCATTACTGAAGATTGTCTGTGAAAGACAAAATACAGGTATGTTTATGATGAGGAAACAACATGACAAAATGTGTTTCTTTTCTTTTGTTTTTTTGTATAATTCATTTAATCAAAAGCAGCTGATAGCCACTTTGCCAAGGTGATATTTTGAGGTTGATATGGAGGGTTTGTGCTGCTGCCACTTGGCCAGGAGCCACTCATAATTTTTTTAAATTCTAGTTAAATAAAGGTTTGAATGAATGAGGGTCGATATTGATAAGTATCCCCAAATTACAGGATATGAACAAATTAGGACTGGACTTGACTGGCAGTGCCAGAAGAACACTGAGCTTAAATGTGACTTACGTTGAAGCCGACCCCTCCTCGTTTACAGCAGAGGCAGGTGAGGAGCAGAAGGACGAAGGATACGAGCCCCGAACATGAGATGAGGATGACGACGTAGGGCGGAGGAGAGAGGGACACCACCCTGGACTGAGCAACTATGACAAACACACAAATATAACACCTTTAATATTTAATACAGACTTATAATGGCCTTAAGGTGAGAGGGTAGAGACAAAGAGCAGAGGTGGGTAGTGGGTAATTAGATCCTATTACTTTTATGTTGACAATATGTAATGTGTATTATTTTAAAAGTGTATTGCTTATAATTTGAATTCAAATCAGAATTATGATTGTTTTATTCCCAAGTGAAGCAATTTGGTTTTACAATATTTAAATTTGATTTAATATATTATAAATGATCAAAAATATTGTAAATTAACTTTTGTTATCCCTGTCTGATTACATCAATACTAAAATAATGCATTAGCCTTAAACAGTGCTTTTCCAGATACTCAAAGTTACTTTTATTCATTCATTCCATACTCTTTGTTGGTAAGATAGTATTATAGCCACAGCTGCCCTGGGGCAGATTGATAAAAGCGAGACTGTTCATCTAGACCATCGGACCTTTTGGCACTTTTATACTAGGCAATGTGGATGAAGTGTCTTGCCTAAGGACAAAATGTCAGTTTTGCCACTGCTGCTGCACTGTGGCACCTGATATTCCCAGAGGTGTCCCAGCTCAGGCCTAACCAGGCCCAGCCCTGTTTAGCTTCTGAGATCAGACGAGATCAGGTTTTGACAACAAGGTTTGGCCAGGTTACATCCAAACTATTACATTTACTATTAGAATACATTTTGTCAGTATTGTCCATCTTGATGTTTTGAATAATTCTGTTTTACTTTTTACAAATATTTGGGAAATATTTTACTGAAGCAACAGCATTCTTCCTCAAGTACAATTTTGACTAGTCTACCCACCTCTGCCGTTGAAAGGGAAACAAAGACTTTACTTAATCAGAGAAGTGTAATTGATGTTAACACAAGTATTTTGTTCAGTGCAAAACCATTGGAGACTTGTTGGGAGCAGCAGGTTTGAGTACACAGTAGACAACCCCAATGGACAGCTTGCATCAGGGAGTTTGGGTAGTAGAAAAAGCAGAGAGCAAAATTTATTTCAAAATACAAAACATTGTGTAAGGTAAGAGTCAAAGTGGGTATAATACCATTCCAATGAGGAGAGAGCATGGGAAGAGGGACAGTTTTTGGATATGGCATTCCACTTGGGAGACACGGTTAAGAAGCAAAGGGAAAAAGGCTGTTGTCATTTCAGAGGTAAAACAGAGGAGCGCTAACTGGGAGGGATTGGAAACTGGAAAAGAATTCAGCTAAGAGTCATTACAAATTAAGAGCTACTCAGGTGAGAGAGGGAGAGGGCGGGACATTTTGGGATTTGTACCTCAACGTGGAGTGAGAGACGTGAACCATCTGTGAAGAAGAAAAGGGGGGTAGGAGTTTAACTTTGTACCATTGCTAGGTAACACTTAAAGGTGCACTGTGCAACATTGATAGTAAAGGGTCCACCATCTGCTCCATGGAGATGTTATCTGGCATTAAACTTATCTTGCATGTATTCAACTATGGGAACTTTTATTTCTTAAAAGACCTTGAAAAACATGCATTCTTACCTGTAACTTGACCTGATGGAATGGGCATAGATTATCGTATTGATAAATGATAAAAAAATATAGTTGTTCTGGCAAAGCATCTCTATGGACTCTAGCAGCAGCTGGCAGATCCTCCTCCAGAAAAGTTACACAGTGCACCTTTAACAAGACAGCAATAGCATGGACATAAACCACTATTTATTGTCTTATTTGATGGTAATATAATTTATCCCAATGCAGTGCTACCCTAATGTTTATTCTTAAAGGTGCGTTATGTATCTTTTTCTAGTGGACGACCCGCCATCTGTTTGTCTTCATGGAAATGTTATTGCTTTGCTTAGAATGTTCCAAAGTATGGCTTTAAACATATCTGTCTCCATGAAAACAACCACCAGGTAAATTTTAAGGTCATATCTGTAGAGAGGCAAGCCTGGTCATAATAAGAATGCATGTTTATCAAGGTATTTTTTTTTTTTTTTTACCAAATACTGGAATATACCAGGCAAAGAAATAACATTTAGAAGGAAAAACACATGGAAAACCCCCCACTAGAAAAGTTCCATAGTGCTCCTTTAACGCAATATGAAAAAAGTTATGGTATGAAAACAAGGTTACAAAATGCAACTATGCAATTACTGTCCTTCTAAATAAAGAGCCACATATTGCTGATAAACAATAAAAAACAGAATAAAATTGTATTATCATATACTTTACTACTATGGGGTCAATACATTCTGTGGTTGATCTAAAAGTGCACTTGGATCTTGATACTGAAAACACAGCATACATGCATTTTAAAAGCTGTTTAAAAATTTACAAACTTTATGAATATTGTAAACCTTTGCAAAAGATATAGTGTTCACAGAACAGCTACAAGTTGCACGATGTGATTTGGAGGGACGGTGTGAAATGAGAAGATTTTTGTATAATAAAGCATTTTAAAAGTCTACTTATTAAATAATTTATTAATAATTAATAAATATCCAACACATGCACACGCTGTTGATATCTGCGAGCTCATCAACAGACCTACAAATATGCACTACAAAAACAAGATCTGAGCATGAGTAAATGATAAAATAATGTTTTATTCAGTTATTATGACTTTGCCTATTTAGTTAGAAAATCTACATTTTGGGCTACATTTTGTTTGATTGGTCCAAAGCTAAATTAGACTACATGAAAATATATTAATTGTATTTACTTATCCAGGTTTCTTATTATATTATTAAAGCATATGATAAGGCCTTTATCTCCATCCAACATACATACAGGCTTTTTTTAGACATTAGACATCATGAAACCAGTCAAAAATACATTGCAAGAGAAGAATCTTGACAAACTAACCAACTAACTAAATCTGAACTAGTCAAGACTTCTCAAAACAAGAAGACACATATATTGAATGTCATTTTATTCATTAAGCCTGGATAGCTTTATGTCGTGTAATGCAATGTCCTCTAAATACAAACAAGCTGGTGGCTCAAGACTTGCAAATAATTCCTTTGCAATGCCATTCTTTCATCTTTCTCTAGACAGATGTCCAGACAGACACTGAATATAAATAGGACCCTTGTAAGAGGCCTTTTCCATCGGCAGCTCCAGTGCCAAAAGCGCCCATAAAAACAATGACTGGTGCGCGCGTTGACATAAACAAGCTTGTGCCAAATGTTGTAACAGCCATGCATATGCAGATTTCACACAAATGAGGATGCCACCAGAGGCTAATAAGCCATATAAAGGATCAGGCCAAAGCAAAGGATGTTATAACCTAAATTTGTATCGCGCTGACCAAAAACTGGTGGTGTTACGGAGCCCTATAGATGAAAATTTATGGTAGGTTTTACAATCAGCGCTGCTCCTGTTTTGATACTGCAATAACAATCAGCAGTCTCGCTCATATCTCACTGTATTCATTTCAATGTACAGGCCTTTTTGAAACGCGACAACACCGCCTCGCCTCGCTTATTCTCCTTTCTCCTCTCGCAGCATCAGTGACAGCTTCCCGACCCCCCCTTAACCAACCCGCCCGCCCAGCCTCCTCTCCTCCACGGCCGCTCACCTTCCCTCTGCGGGGCTCCGAGCGCTCTCTCCGGGCTCAAGTACGACATGATCCCCGCCAGCACTACCATCACCCAGCAGTGTGGCCGCATCGTCGTCGCGTCCGGGCCGACAATAACAACACCACCATCCGAGCGATTCTGGCGCGCTGCCGTGTCCCAGCCGACTCCTCCGGTGCCCCCTCCACGGTCTGCGCGCTGCCGTCTCCGGGCTCACGTTGTCTCCTCCGTGTCTCCCCCCCGAAATACGCGATGCTCCTAATAATAAAGCCTCCACCTCCCCCCAACCCCTAATCCGCAATTTAACACGGTGTGCGCGGTCTCCTATTGTGCATCCTCACGGCGCTTCTCTCGCTCTCCTCCAAACCAAAGCTGACGTCTTCCTCTCAAAACAACCTGCGCGTTCAGTTCTCCAGGAGGAAGATTTCTACGGCTTTTTTTTTTCTACGTTTCGCTCTCGTCCGCTACTTCACATTGTTGGAGGACTGTCTATGTTTTTCTCCGCTCGCTCGCATCTTACGTCAGACACGCAGCGCGCATTGTCATGGTCTCTTGATCGTCATTATGATCAAATAGGGTTGCTGGATAATATCCCCACTGGGAGGCTATATTGTGTCTATGAAGTGGGATTATATCGATCAAGTGGCCTAACCGATTTTTTCCAATATTATGCAAGAGTTTCACTATTTGCTACAGATTTTACAACAGAAGAAGGTTTCCAATTGTTATGACACACGTGGCCAGACAGAAATTACTTCAGTGGTAAATTGAAATCTGTAACTAAAGTAAAGAATAGGCCAATGGAGGAGATAAATAAATAATTAAAAAAACCCTATCATAATTATTAAGAGTGTGCAAAAATAATGAAATATCAGTATATCGTATTGTTTAATGTAATGATACAGTATCGATTTCGTGGGCTGCTGTATCGATATATCGCCAAGAGTATTTTTTGGTATATTTGATTAAATTATTTAGTTACAAAGCTACAGTTTTGTTGCTTGTTCAGAGGAAAGAAACTCATTTATGCAAAACATTTAACATTTTCACTGTTTTGATGATTTAAAATGGGTGTTTTCATATAAACTTTGCACAAGAAGTGGTTTAACAAAGACTTTTAGTATCATAGCCACAATTAAGTTTTAATTTTTTTATTAAACCATATTGAATCCATTTGAAACATATCGTATTGAATCATATAAAATTAAAAGCACACTGTATCGAGATATGTATCGTATCGTGGCCTATGTATTGAGGTATGTATCGTATCGGCAACTTCTTAATGATCCCAGCCCTAATAATGACTCTATTTTAGATGCTCAACATTGGCATGATTGATCAGCCAGTTTCACAGTTTCACTTCATAGAAACTGTCTGACCTCGCAGCATGAGGATTTGTTCGCTCGACTGTAGAAGGGTACATTTTCATTTAACCAATCGCTGCTATTTGGTAGATTAAGCTTTTCTCAAATCCTGTAGGAAGAAGGGCAATAACATCTTTCCCCTTGATAAAATTCACCAAACATTCTCTTTATTCCGGCTTTGAATTCTCGATCTCAGGAATCGTTGACAACATGGAATATATGGCTATTCGCTGATTGGCTGGTGCCCAAACTCGCACTTCCAGGGTTTTTGGAACGGTCTAGTGTATTCTGATTCCTGACCTAGTCGGTGGAGAGAAATGAAATTGGGCAGAGGCACTAGGTGGCGCTAGCCTGGCTAACTCAACATAGGCTATACAGGCCTACTTGATATTCCAGAGGAAAAAAAAAAAAAAGCTGTGAAGACTATAGCTCAAAAATGTAGTGTAACCTGTAAAAAAAAAAAAAACAGTCCATTCACGCTTTGGCAGATCCTTGAACCTCACAGACATACTGGCACATTACAGCACATTTCAGATGAACTGCAATAGTATTGTCTGAATGTCAGCGGGATAATGCCAAAGTATATTGAGGTTTTCATCAATATCACCACAGAAGGGAAGAATTTAAAGATCCCTACAAAACATTAATATGAAACTGACATTTTTATAATAATATTGCGTTTTATTGAGAGCCTTTAGCACAAGTTTAACGATTGCTTGCATTGTTCATTCACTAACCACACTATAAGCTACATGAATAGAGTCAGAAGACATTTATGAGACCTTAAATAGCTTTACGAACAAACATTTCACTCTCAATAAAATGCCACCTACATTTGAACACTGTGTATGCGTGGAGTGAAATACCTGCTCTCTGAAGTGTTCAAACGGCTGAATCTGACCTCTGACCTCTCCATGGAGCACAGGTACAAAAATAAACCGTCCTGAGCCTGTGCACCACATTCTACTTCCTGCCTGCACTAGCACAAAACACAAGGATCACACTTGCTATGCTATATTTAGTCAGATACTGCAAATATTGAAACAATGTACAGTAATCTCAGGATAACGGAAGGGAAAATTAGGATAGTACACTGTTTCCACATTAATGCAACTACTCAATTTGTATGAAATATGGAAATTATGAGAGTGTCATTTTGTTGTTTATCAACAAAAAAAAAACCAATCATGTCAGTCAGCACCTTTAAGGTTGTAATGATAAACTTGCTGAGAAAAGTACAACTTATGGCTGTAATTTAATGTCTCTTTTTTTTTTTTTTTATGATGATGATTTATGTTTTGATTTGCTTTTATTGTGATTTTAATGTATTTCTTATTCTGTAAAGCACTTTGAATTACTTTGTGTATGAACTGTGCTATACAAATAAACTTGCCTTGCCTTGTATCAATGTGAGTTCAGACAGACTTTAAAGCTGCACTGTGTAACCTTTCCAGAAGGGTGTCTTCCATCTACTTGTCTCCACGGTTGTTAGCCTAGAACGTTCCACACTATGGTATTGAAATGAAACATCTTGCATTTATTTAATTACAGGCGTTTCTATTGCTCAAAAATACCGTAAAAAATACATTCCTACTGTGAGTATGCTCTTCTCTCCCAAGACCTGACCTGTAACTTGGTATGGTGGTTTCAACTGTTTGTCTCCATGCACATATGTAACTTTAAAGTCATACTGTGGGAAATTCCAGGCAAAGCAACAGAATCTCCGTGGTAACTGGCAGCGTCAGACTGTCCATCACAAAGGTTACCAAGTACACCTTTAAAAACTTTAAATAACACAACAACCAACACACAGTTCATGATTTTAATATTTCGTCCCTCCAGCTGTCTCTGTCTCTCCTCTGTCGTTTTCTTGCGAGTTCGGGGAAGTACGCGCTGTTGTACGGTCGGTCCCTGTCGTTCAGGTTCCTTGAGGCGTCACTGTCTTTTCCTTTTCCGTTCCTCTGGTCGATTAGAGCCTGAGCCCTCTTCCGCTCCTCTGCCTCCCTCTGCAGACGCTCCGCTCGCAGTCTCTCTATGGAGCTGTCAACAGAAATATTTCAATAATTAATTCCATGATGACTGTTAATGTTTTTATTTGTTTGCATTGCGATTTGAATGTGTATTTTTTGCTGTGTAAAGCACCTTGAATAACACTGTGTACGAATTTTGCTCTACAAATATACTTGCATTGCCTAATTTGTAATGTACACATAAAACTATTATTATTATTTTAGAATTTTTACAATGATAAATAATAGATTAACCCCAATATCTTTTATGTGGTAGTTTTCAAACGTAGTCATCTGGCATTTTGTAAACCATCTGGAAGCAACGGTCCATCTGGTATTAAAATTCCCCTCTAATATATCTGTCTATAATTGCAGTTACCTCTCTCCATGACTCCTCTTCTCCCCGCGGTCATGTTTATTCTTCTTGCTCTTATGTTCTTTTCTGTCTTTGGTTCCCAGACCTTTCCTTATATCATTCAGAGGGTCTAAACTGTCCTTTAGGCGGCGCTGTCTCTTCTCTCTCTCCTCCTCTGTCAGGGTTTTCTTTTTGTCACCTTCTTTGCTCTCTGGCTTTTCTGAGCCGGTTTTCATGTACCAAGGTGTTATCTCCTCTCCAGGCTGTGGCCCCAACGAAACCAGTAAGCCGATGGCGCGCTCCTGCTTTTCCTGAAAAATTGAATGATGCCATCTACATTTAAAAGTGTGTCTGTGTGGGGTGAAATACCTATTCAAATGGAGATAAAATGGAGAGGACATAATCTGTAAATTCTTTTGTCTTTGTATACAGACCTTTTGAACAACACTTTATTGCATTATGTTAATTTCATGGTGACGGTGGCGTATTTTTGTAGTCACAGCTGCCTGAAAATTTGGAGAAAACCAGACTGCCAATCTGCAGGCAGCCCCTCTGAACCACACACACCTCATACACAAATTCATATGCTGGCACTGTGGGTGTAGTGTCTTGTCCAAGGACACAATGTCTGTACGCACTCTAAGCATTGAGCCACTGTACACCATACAGTCATCACTAGGGCTGGGTATCATTAAGAAGTTCCCGATACGATGCATTGCTTGATACATAGGCCACGATCTGATAAATTTTTTGATACAGTGCACATTCGATTCAATATGAATCGATTTGCTATATTTCAAAATGTGAAAAAAACAACGGCTAATTCATGGCAGTGATACTAAAAATCTACTAAATATACTGCAGTTTGTGGATAGTTAATATGAAAAACACTCATTTTACTCATCAAAACAGTGAAAATATCAACACAATTGCAGTTCTTACACAAAATAATTTAGTAAAATATCTCTAAAAATACTCTTGCCGATATATCGATACTCTATCATCAAATTAAACAATACAGTATATCGGTATTTCAATATTTTTGCACATCCTTAGGCATTACCTTCTCCTCCTTTTTCTCCTTGAGGTATTCCTCATTGCCCTTCTTTTCTGAGGACTCCTCCAGAGGAAACAGGTTCAGATGGTCAGACACTTTGCTCACTCCGCTCTCCTCCACTTCATCACTCTTGCTGACCCCTGCAGCCTCAAGGGCACTCCGAGCTTTCCTCCTCAAATACTCTGTACGAGCCTGTAATTCATGAGAAAAGAAGACATTACACATACACAATAGAGTTAGACAGTAAATTGCAATGGAATTGATTTTTTAATACTTCTGGAGTAGTTTACAAAGTGCACTCTGAACAGAATCCTACTTTTTAAATATACTGCAAAACAAATTCCCAGGCAATCAGTTTTTTTCCATAATGGTGAATAGGGTTGGGTATCATTAAGAAGTTGCAGATACGATACATATCTCGATACAGTGAGCTTACAATTAGATACGATATATTTCAATTTGATTCGATACAGTTCAATAAAAAATAATAGCAAAATCATGGCTGTGATACTAAAAGTCTTTGTTAAATCATTCTTCTGCAAAGTTCACAAACATTTTACTCATGAATACAGTGAAAATGTCAAATGTGTTGCATAAACGAGTTTCCTTCCTCTGAACAAACTAAAAAACTGTAGCTCTGTAACAAAATAAATATAATACAATATTTTTTATAAAATATACAAAAAAAGTTTATATATTTATAAAGTTTATAACAATATATCGATACAGTAGCCCACGATATTGATACTATATCATCACATTAAACGATACGATATATCAATATTTCCATATTTTTGCACAGCCCTAATGGTGAATCCTTAACAATCATATTCACATAAATATCCACTGTGTTTATGTTATTACAGTCTTCTACTCAGTATTGTGAATAGTTAGTGATATTTTCACCTCTTGCTCTGCCCGCTCCACTCTGCGTTTGGCCTCCCGCTCCTCTTCGGCCGCTTGAGCCTCGTCCCTCCGGACCCGGGCCACGTTGTCCTTGTTTCGGACATGCCAGCTCTTTTTGGGGAGGATATTCATGGTCTCTCCTTTTAGGACGACTGTGACAGGACCATAAAGTGTACAGAAACGAGCCTGCTACGCCAGACACTATCAACAACTAATGGACACAATTTAAATGACTATAATATGAGTCCAGGTGTCATCTGTTAGCGTGAGATTTTTATAAACCGAGGAGAAATGTAAACAGCTAGCCTAGCTTCGATTAGCATGCGTTCATTTTTTTCTATGTTTCTATGTCTAGTAAAGTTACTTCATGCTAGAACACAAACGTACTTTGTTCCCAAGTGGAATAATATTACGTATTAGATAAATAAAAGTCCAAATGAATCTCGCAAACTTGTGAAAAAGAGTATTTTTCTGCAGACTGTCCGGAGTCCAAGCGAACAGGAAGAGGACAGAGACTCGGCCGGAAGTAAACAAAGGTAATCACGCAGTACCGCTCTTAAAACACTAGAGGGCGCAATACAACCTCAGAGAAATGATGGCCAAACCTGCCCAAACAAACATTCATTAAGTATCACATCTTTTAACCACCTTCATGGGGGTTTCAGCTGTTAATAGGTGATATCTTGAAGACCCCTACCCATTCAAAATGCATAATATATAATTTTTAATTACTATATGATAACATAAGAGCATTTTGAATTGCCCCAGGGTAAGAACAGCAGAAGAAAATAGAAGGCAACTTGTGAGACTCTAATCACTCTGAAACCCACAAATAGATTGATTAGGATAACAAGGACACCTTAAAAATCAACACACATTTATTTATATATTAAGAAGCATACATGACATAAAATATCTTAAAAGGACATTACATATAATGTTATGAAAGCACAGTTTTGTAATGGTTCTCTTCACAAAGATTAAATCACATTTTGCCGCTCAGTCTCCCAATTTGTTTGACCAAGAATTGTTTATCCTGTCCTTCCTGTAAAAGCATAAATAAAACCATTATCATAGTTATTAATTATTAATTTCTACAAAATGATTAATTAATTCTCAGTAATTATGGCTGATGTTTTATACAGAAAAATATTTACCAGTTTAAGTTGGTCTTTTAACAAAGTAACGCTTTTCTTGTAGACAGTGGCTAAGGCGACGATGTAACACAGAATCAAACTGTAATGAAAATGATTACACATTAAGATTAAATTTCAATTCCATTAAAATGTTTCAACTATTTACAAAATCAATCATTATCAATAATATAAATAGTAAATTTTTTTTAACTCTTACCAGGACAAGGCAAACAGCGGGATGGAGAAGGACTGGGAGCCGATGAAGAAGAGGAATTCTTGAGTTGTTGGGGAGAGCTGGCTGATGGAGGTAGGAACCACGTCCCACATGGTACTATTCAACCGGAATGGTCCACATGCCTTAGAAGGCTGAATCCTGCAGGAATATAGTGTTTAGAAGCTATAATAACAATGTGAGCAAATTGTCTTGCCCAAGGACACAACAATATTATGCACTAGATGAGGGTAGGGTTAGCGTTCTACCAGTGTGTTACCATCTGAACTATAGCATTTTGCATAAGAAATATCCAAAAGTATAAATAACTAAATGTTGAATGAATTATAGTGTGTGACAAGTTGTTGGGGTTCAGAGGTGCAGATTGACAGCCACGCCTCCCTTAAACTACCTCAGGGCAGCTGTGGCTTCCGATATTAGTTCAGTCACATCTCAGACAATTTAGCTATTTTCATTTGATTATTTATACTGACAAAGAAGACTTTGAACTATGTATGAGTTTTTGTTTCATGTGGAAAGGCCTGATAATTATGGAGCCATTAACCATAAACCAGGTAAAAAAAAATCAGTTAAACAGCCATGGAATTTTGACCTGTCCTCCAGTTCATTTTAAAACTATAGGAATCACAGAATGTTGGAATGATCTTAGAACAAACAGTGTCCACTCACACAGCAACACTGTAAATCATCACAAGAGAAGCCAGACCCAGTCCAAGCAGGAGAATCCCAGAGAAGAAGAAACTAGAAGAGGTGGAGCGGAACGTCTTGAGTGCAGGTCGGCAGTTATAGAAAAGAGTTATCTGGAAAATTAAAGAGAAAAACAAATGTTGAACCTTATGATTATATGTTTGGGACTGGCTCCACATACTTCCCATATTAATCTCATGTCTTAAAGCCCTGATAACAATCACATCTTTACAGTTTATTGTTGACACCACTTTCTGAGACCACTGCTCCACAAAGACTTCCGTTCTAATTTCACAGTGTGTCTGATTTGATATTTATGTAATTTTTACTTAACTTGTATAATACCTGTTGTAAATATAAACGAGTTTTATACCAATCAAAAAACAATTTACCAAGAAAAGTTGAAAAATATGTTGAAAATTACAGGAGAGATCTCTATTTTAAAGAGTAGGAGAATTCTATAAAAAATGTATACACAATTTACACACAAGAAACAGATTTTTTTTTGTTTACACTTATAACTCTTATATACTCTTATAATTGTATTTGTCAAATAATAATTCCTGTGTATTTCTATGAGGTGTTTTTTACTTTTTATGGGGATAGGCCAAGTAATTTATTACTTACTACCATAAATGAGGTGCAGCAATTAAACAAATTCCATCACTGTATAATTTTGGCCTATCCTTCAGCTCAATTTTAAACTATAGAATATTGTGTTGTCATGTGAAGCACACATACCTTCTTGGTGTAAAAGAGGATGACAAACTTGAGGGTGTTGATTAGGGGAAGCAAAGGGCAGAAAAAAGCTCCAGTCCACACCACAGTCTGACCATAGACGAGACCTAGCACATTATAAGGAACCACAAACTCCTGTCGCCCCACCCACTCAGTGATCTTATTGGAACAGTTATCCACTACCATCCTGTAAAAGAGAAACACAGCAGAAGTTACAACAAAGGTATAATTCAATGGGCTATCTAGAAGTTGATAATGTCATAATTTTAGATAGAGGGTAGGTCCTATATACCTCTATGGGAGATTCACTGTTTTTGAAAGAAATAACCACACAGTAATTCTCTGATTTACAGTACTTAAATTTGGTTGTCTTTGAGGTTGAATAATGACACAATTTTTTGAAGCAAATAAAAAAAATTTAATAAGTCCTCATATAATGTACCTGCGTGGAAACTCCACTAACACAAGTACAGCTACGTTAATGATCAGATCAAAGAGTGTCAGCTTGTACATCTCCTGTCCCACACGGGTCTCCCAGCACTATGAAAAGGAAAGAAGAACATTGTTCTAACCCAAATAACATATTTTCATTTTCTTCTTTCTTGAAACAAATTCAATATTCAATATTTCAAATTAGCAATTCAATCTGAATCTAACCTAGTCAAAAAGACTCAAATAAACATTTATTTTTTTAATTGAAAAGTTATTTTCACCCATGTTTTCTTGCAGTGTGTGTGAGTACCTGATAAGCCTTGACATTGTAACCACAGAGATTACAGTCTGCTTCTGCTTTTTCACATGTGATCTGAGACCACAAAGTGTAGAGAAGAATAATCAAACTGACCAACCGTAGGACAACTGCCCTGGACACACAAAAAATTAAATAGAAATTTCAATCTAATGACTTGAGTTCAGAATGTTAATTTCCACTGAGATAGTACACTTTGTATCATGTAACTTTCTGATGGAGAGTCCGACACCTGCTTGTCTCCATTAATATGTTATTGTGTTACCTGGAATGTTCCAGAGTATGGCGTTAAACTGTAAATTTACATGTTTTTTAATGAACTTGTTTGTACCTGAGTAATGCCAGGATGATCGTGATGCTGGGAGAATATTTTTCAAATGGAGCAATCTGGTCATTCAACATGGGAACAATGAAATTTGCTCCTGTGATCACGATGGATGGTAAATACTCATAAAATAACCCCAGGAACCCTTGTTGGTTCGAGTTTAGCTGTAGAGGGAAGAAACTGTTAAGTTAAGTAGTAACAGAGATGACGTGATAAGAAAATACTGTGACTATATACAAACATTAATAGTGTTTATTGCGTACCACCTTTCAAGATACTCAAAAGTCTTAAATTATATTTTTCATTCACTCCACACGAGGTGCTGCTGAGTTTCTTCTGTAGCTACAACTGCCCTGGGTTTAACTGATGGAAGCAAGGCTGCCAAGGGCAAGACACTTCATCCACCTGACTGATGGAGGGCGGAGGGGCTGACAGCATAGACTGGCTGCCTTGCTTCCAGGACTTGCACCAGGGCAGCTGTGGCTGCAGAGGCAACTTACTAATCGTGGAGTGAACTAAAAATGTAAATGAATTTTTGACAATTCAAAAAAAAAAGTTCTATATTTTTAAATGTGTTGTATTGTAAATTAACAACAAAACAACTACTATGGACACACAAAAGAATATTTCAGGAAACATAAATTAATTATTATTGTTATAACACTACTTTTGATTTCTTTAAATAACCCAAACAAACTGTACCTGACTGAAGTTAGTAGCAAAGTAGATTCCTGCTATGGCTGCTCCAATGAAACCAACACACAAAATGAACAAAAAAACACGAGTTGAGAACAGAAGGACTTTCTGACACTGTGTGAGAGAGGCACTCCTCTTCTTTATCCTCTCCTCTTCAAGATCCACCTGTCAGAAAAAAAACACTGACGATAATAATAATGCTAAATAAGAGTAATTAAGGGAAACTAATGATGAAATTTGCTAAAATGCTAACATACTGTGTAACATTAGTTACTACAAACACCAAATTGATTAACCATCTAATGCTTTTCATGACTAGCGATGACTAACTGAACTTAAAACTACCATCTGTTTTTACAAGTAGATGGCAGATGTGAAACCTGGCCCCTCCTCCCCTCACCTGTGCTCTCTGCTGAGTTTTGTAAATAGCATTTAGTGGTGATATATGAGAATATAACAGGGGTGGGATGGTCAGTCTGTTTGTGTTTCTTGTATTTTCCTGATATGGATGCCATTGATCTTTACCTGTAGTCTGTAGTAGATGTTTTGCTGTTTGAGTTTTGTGGCTTGGCTTCCATTGGACCCATAATCCCACCCAGTGAACACGAGCATGCTGTAGCTTCCTTCAGTACTGCCTCCTGTCGCCACAACAACACGAGCTGTGGTGCCCATTCTGTAAGAAATAAAACACTAAGGAACCTTTTAACTGCACTGTAAAAATCAATATCTACATGTGTAAAACTCAGAGTATGTCTGATTTGAGGAGATTTGACACTTTTCTGGTTATAGGGTAAGATTGTTGTACTTTTACTGTCTACTGCTGCTACTGATATTTTTTAATTGTGTGTCACATTTTAGTACACTGTAAAATTTATGCTGCTCCACAGCTACAGATTTATAAGTTAATGTATCTTACTTTCCTCCCTAGACAAGTCAGTTTGTATTTGAAAAAATTACTTATTAGGTTACATGCTATTTCCGTGCCTCACTGGTAGATGATTCCAATAGTTACATTTTAAATCAGTTAAATAATTTAGACCTAATAATAAATATAGTTAGAACTACTCATAAAGATCAACTTCCTGAATTCAAATACTTGAATTAATTATGAAATAGTTATTTTTTATAGTGTGTCATCGAACTCACCGTGCGATGATGCAGAAGAGGCAGAAGAGCAGGTAAAACGCTGCAGTGGACAGATAGGCCAGAGGGATGTTATAGGAAAAGTTCGAGCCCTCGACCATCGTAGTGTTGTAGTAGCCATAGAAGAGGTATGTATACTCAATAAAACCCTAAACAGAAAACACATATTAGTTTTATATTATCTTTTTTTTTATTATTTCTTGAACTTTATTGTCTCTTTATCAGGAAATTTGTTTGAAATGTGTTTGACCCATCCAACAGTCAGTGTTCTGTACAATAGCAGGTTGATGGTGTGTGTTTGTGTGTGTGCGCGTGCGTGCGTGCGTGTGTGTGTGTGTGTGTGTGGAGGTTGTCTGAGGGGATTGATGGTGCAGATTGGCTCGTACCGTTCCTGAGAGAAAATGCAGAAAGTAGGTATAGAAAACCACCAAGCCTTGAGGATTAGGATCATAGATTGTGCATTCCTCTGGATCTAAAAGAGACCAGGGACATTGTGAGTATTTACAGCTTCAGAGATCTATTCTAGTCACATTTAGGATTAATGTTGGCAAAAGTAAAAGTTACACATTATTGTATTTTTTGTAACAATTCTTAAAAAAATATTCAATTGCAACTTCAAAAAAACGTTAAAATATATATATCTTTTTTTTTTTCACTTTGTTCATTTTACAAGAATACCTGTTTCTGTTCCAACTGTATTTTTATTACTCAGAGTTTTTACTAGGCAACTGCTAAATAGAACAGCATATTCCCTTTAAAAACCTTCCCACCTTATTGGTCTACAACATTTTGCTTTCCAAGAAGGCCTATCACTAGACTAACACAGTGATTCCAGATTTAAAATAAAACCAAATCCAGACTAATCAAACTAATGTAAACCAGGTCTAAATCCAGACAGATGGGGGCAACACAAACAAGTCCAATGAATCACCAAATTATAACACATATTATTAGAAATTACCATCATATGTTATACATGAATGGTGAAGTACTGAAATTTAAATAGTTTGAATTTGCTTTTTCAATTAAAGTGAAAATTATTCTGGACACACTTCTTATGTCAATGCATGAAGTCCTATTTGAAAACACAGGAAATAAAACTGCAAAAATGATCAGCAACATTGAAATAAGCCAATTCATTACAGGTGAATAGTTTGAGATCCAATGCTATAAAACATTCTCGGTAAAATATAAAAAAAATATAATTTATTTTTATTTGGTTTACCTGTACTGTTAATAGGAAGGCCCTCCACAGATCTGAAGATGATACTCGGAATAATGACAAACCCAGCAATCAATAAGAAGGAAACAAAGTTCAGTACCACCAGGAAACGTAAGAACAGAAAGTAGGACTGGACTCCACCTCCAAAATTACCTTAAATGAGAATACATTTAATAGTAAAGTTGAAATAATGACATATAAGCATGGAGACAAGATCTCTACCTCCAATTTTCTGCATAGATTTTCTCCACAGAGTAAAAAAGTACAGAATTTCTCTAGCGACAGTTTTGATTTTCAGTATGAATTTCTTCTTCTTTTTCTTCCAGGAATCCTCTCCAGAAGCAACAGGGGTCTGTATCTGATGCGCCTGACTGTACAACAAGAGACCTTATCAGTTTGAGTATTACGACAAAGGTACAATGCAACCTCACACAGCTGTTCACACCCACACGCACACGCACACACACACACACACACACGCACACGCACACGCACAAACTAATCTCCTGAATATTAATTACTGATTGTGATTACGTTCTACATTTTTATTATGTCATAATTTCAGACAGGTGCAAGGGCCCATGTAACTCCATGGGACAAATATTCCAGACTGAAACCCTAGTTCCTACAGATTTGGGTTTAATATTTAATATTTTTTTAGTCATAAAATTTTATTAAGCCAAAAACAGAGTACAACTCAAATTGTACAGGATCAATAGCGTTCAATAATATTTAATATTTTTTGCCATAACACTTGAAACTGTGCATCTGGTCATTCAATGTAATTGCTATGTTCATATTAAATACATAAATAAAATTAAATAAATCCAATTATGTTTTATCATTATTTGATTTGGACTGGCACAAACAGGCACAGACACAACGGTAATACAATGTTCGAAGCACTAATCTTCTGGTTAGTGGGTGACTGTTCTGCTACCTTGCTTGGAGTTTAAAATTGTACTTTCAAAACTTGGGCCACTCCAGTGAAAAAAAAAAAACATACCTGGAATTATGTTTTCTTTCATTCATACATGTTTGAGTAACGCTTTATTATTAGTCGTTCTGCATCTCCAAAGATCAAAATGCTCTGTTCCATCTTGTCATGTTGTGGTAGTTTCAACTTAAAAGCTGCCTTTGACCTTTTGTTCAGTAGATCGGCAATTCCAGGGCTGTTATTATCCAAATGATTCTAGTGAAGGTGTATGGAGTTTAAAAACGTAGTGGAGCACTTCCTGTATTACCACATGACATCACAAGGTGGTAAAAGAAGAACTGAAGGATTTGTGTGAATGAAACAAAACACAACTCCAGGTAATGTTTTGTTGAGGAACATAGATCAGAAAATAAAGTAATACAGACATAATAAAGACCCTTTAACTCTCTTGCTTATCTGTATTGAAATGTCTTCTTACCGCACTGCTCTCTTGAGGGCCATTGGCAGAGGGATGGAGCGCAGGTTTGGAGTAGAGCCATCGTCGCTTTCTTCGTCTAGGTCGGAGCTCTGGTCGAGGTGAGGGTAGTTTCGACTGGACGAGCGAGATGGAGCCCGGCGAAGCCTCATGGACTGGGGGTCACTGAGAGAGCCAAGACCTGACCCTGGAGTGAAGAAATATACAGAGCAGGGACTCAGAATGTTTACCCAAGCTAGATTGATATCACTTCAAAATTAAAAATAACTCAAGTAAAAGAACATAGTAATAATTAGCCAAAAAAGAGCAAATACTTGGTAACAAAAAGCCTGAGTGCTCATACTAGTTGAGGACTAAAACAGGACTAGAACAGGACCTAGTCAAGTCTAAATCTGAACTGAACTGGGTGTAAATTAAATGCACCTAATTTATGTTTAACTATTGTAGAAAAAACAAAGAAACTACAAATACTGACATTTCTAGTATTTCCAAATAAAAAAGTACAGAAAAATCAAAGAGTCACTTATAGACTTGCTCATAGAATAATCACTAAACAGATCGTGTACAGTTGGGCTACAAAATAATATGGTTAAAGAGAAATTAACTGTGTGTGAAATCCCTTTGATTCATTTAAAAATTGTCCTCATGTATACTATGCACTTCAATAAATTAATACTAGATAGACATAAAAAAAATAAACTAACATACCCTCATTGTAAACAGACTGTGAGCGCTCCATCCGTGTTTCCCAACTCTTTTAAACAAATTACAATTTCTATTCAAAGCAATCCAAAACACCCGTGCCAAAGTTTATCATGAGGAAAAGGTCCCAACCGGGAAGCGCTGTTGTGCTTTCTCATCTCATGGACTTTACTCCCATGGAAAAACTACTTCCTTGTGTGTTTTAACCCATTGTGTCCAAGGTGATGGTTGCCAGTGAGTTAAGCCGTTTAAACTGAACTAACTTTGGAGTTTCTAATATTGTAGGAAGAAACACTGTAGTTTTACAATGGAAAATAATAATAAATAATAAAATATCCACGCCTGTTGAGTATGTTCATGAAATTGAGTTATATTGAGTTGTTAGGTTTATGGTATCATTATTCAACACCAATATGCAAACAATTGACAATATTAATTTACCCTGGTCACACCCAAATCAAACAAATCGGAAAAGCGTAATGAAAACTGAAACCTGGTAATTTAGTGTGTCCAGCTGTCTTTCCTTTGACTAACAAGAGATTGACAGTCTATTAAAAAGTAAAAATAAAATCAACAAGAGAGTAGATATGTAAAAATGTTTAATTTAAAGTATTATACAGACATGAAAATGCAATTATATGTAAAGTTATACATATAAACTCAATGTTATGTAAAGTTTAAACAAAGTTACAAAAATGAACACAGTGAATGTCTCGATAACAACATTGAAAACAGGGATGTGTCGATCCTGCTTTTTCAGTACCGATACCAATTAACTTTTAATAGTTGCAGATACTCAATATTAACCGATACCAGTGTGGGGACGAAAAATGGCACTTATTTCCTTAAAAACTTATTACACAATAGATTCAACTGTAGTATGCAATTCTAATTTTACTGCATCACTACTGAACAGCTTTGTATGAATAAAAGTCCAAACATTATGAAACATTCTAGACCAAGATCAACCTGTGAATCGTCTTATTACATCCAATTAATGGCCTAAACATAACATCGACTTAACAGATATTATGGAACAATTATAACTGAGCCATCTGATTTTTCGATACTAGTATTGACCATTTTTCGTACCAGTATTGGTATCAGTGCATCCCTGATTGAAAACAGATGCATTCTGTTACAGAGAAGGAATGGTACAGGAATCTGCTTTTGACATTAGACCAACATACAGAGATCGGATCAGCATGCTGTACATTCAAATAGAGAAAATGTTGTATAAGGAATATATTTGAATTGTTTGAACTCAACCTCAATTTATTCAATATAATTAAATATATAATTAGGGGCTTCTGGGGTGGGGAAGGAAGGCGGTGTAAAGGCAGGACGGGTCCCTCAGACGGTCTGTAATGTGTAACATTAATTGCAATTAAATTGGAGTAGCAATTTTAGTTGATGCAATTATCAAAGCACAAAGACTGCAATTTTCCTCCACAAAAATACCAAGTCTTATTCTGCATAAAAACAACTAACCCTGTAGTTTAGATCTGTACAAACAATTCATTTTTCAGTCTTTTTGTCAATTCTTTACCATTTAGAAAAGTGTTTAATCCTACCCGACAGGTCTTCGATGGCAGTTGAAACGTTCTGGCAGTGGATGGACATTGAAAATGGCACAGTCGCAGGTAAACCACAGTAGTACAGAAATCTAATGTAAAAATACAGTATGTGCATTGCTCGTACAGCTCACAGTTAAATCACTCGGCAGGTCAACGGTGTCCATATTGAACGAGTTTGTGCATGATTTTTGTGCAGGCAGAAGAGCAGCCCATATTCAAGAGTGTTTAATCTGACTTTTTGAACACATCTTTACATCTTAAGATATTGCACTGCATCATTAAGTAACTCCCTACAAGTTTCTAAGCCTACAAAAGGCCAACTTGCTAGCAAACTAGTATAGCAGCCAAGCAGCTCAAATGAGGTTAAAAACAGTAACAGAGGAGCACTTCATAGACTACAACCTATAAAGTAGAACCAGGAGTTTTGAGCTCTGGAGAGGGAGATTTCTCAATGCAATGTTTTGATTTTAAAGGTGCACTGTGTAACTTTCTGGTGAGGGTCTGCCATCTCCATGTGCTTTGAATGTTCACAATATGGCATAAAACATGTTCATTTTGTACATATTCAACTACTGGTAAAGAAATGCCTTGAGCAACAGAAATTCTTGTTGTGAGCAGCGTCGCCTCTACACAAATCAGACCTGTAACTTGGCCTGGTGGTGCCATCTGCTTTTCTTCATAAATACAAGTTAAATGGAAGATTCTAGGCAAAGCAATATCTTTATGGAGATGAGCAGAAAAGTTACATAGTGCACCATTTTAACATTAACATCAAATTGTACTTTAGTTTAGTATCAGGCAAAACTTTAAGGGCTGACAAACAATTGAAAATATCATTGGTAGGCCTGTCATAATCACTATATCGACTTTCGTTCAGTATATGGAAGCTGGAACAATATATTTCGGGGCTCATTATTTATCATCTTTGCAAAAATTGGCTAGATTATTGTTATTTTAATTTAAATACAATAAGATTAAAGCTTTAGAGGATAAAATAAATAACTTATATGGCTAATTATTATGAGTTTATTATGCAATTTGTTGTGTTTCATGCCTTTTAATGATACTGTCTACTTAAAAATGGTTTACTGGCATTATCCTGCTTCGTGGAAGTGGCATAAAGTAGTTTCTGTGATCTTGTTTATTGTTATACATCTCCGTAGCAATGTATTAAGCTTCAGAATTTGTTGTGACAGGCCTAGATAATGAATATGTTTTTTAGGATGTAACTGAAATGTCTGGCATTCCTCAATAAATTTCTGTATTAACAAAAATTACAATCCCGAAGAGTATTATCTACACTTCTTCCAATAAAAATAAACACATGTACATTCATTCAGTCTTTTTCTCATCAGTTTTCTCTACTGGGTCTGTGACACTAACCTGTTCTTGTCTTTTTAGTTCCCTTTTACCACTTTTCAGGAGTTTGCCCACTATAATACACATGACTGCAATGATATGCATGATGAAATATATGGACATCCAGTAGTTAACTGTGTCTTGAGCTTTCAGTAGCACAAAGCCCATGCACATGTAGTCATAAGCCCTCATCTTCAAAAACCAGTGGATCCAGTCAAACACGCTTTGGCCACGAGGACCTAGTTTGGATCTAACGGACGCCTCCATGGCCGACTCCGCAGCGATGCACAGGGGGATGGTGAGGAATGAGAGGTAGTACCCTGCGTGGAGCCCGTGCCAATATGCGCTGATAAACATCGTCCAGCCCGCCCTAGAAATCAAAGGGGAGACAAGGTAAGAAAGTATGTTGTAGTAAAGTCTTTACATGCATCATTCAATGCATGGTCAACTATTGATATTTTATTTTATCAAATTTGTTGCCAATGCTAGAAGGAGCAACACGGGAAAGAAGGCATCTGATTTGTCTGCTGTTAATTTTCATATCTAGATTTATGAACAAAATACCAAATAAAAACATCAGGATCAAGTAGAGTGGGTTAATACGAACATTTTAAGAGCAAAATTATGAGCCTGGTAACAGCAGTTACAGAGCGGGAGAGACAGTTTTTCAATACAAAGTGAATTGGAGGCAGAGTCGATGGATCTGGAAGTGTGCCCAAGATCACTTCCTATTTAGAATGCGGCGTCGAGCAGTTTAACTTTGCCCATTTATATACAAAGTCTATGATCCAATTCCAAAACAGAACTTAGTAGCATCCCTTAACCAATCTAAAAGCACATGAGTCTTGCCTGAGTGTGTAGGATTTGAAGGGGGCATTGGGGTAGATGTAGTGATGAAGCCACCATTGCACCGTCATGTTCCAGTAGCGCATCCCGTGACGCACTTTGACACAGAAGTCTGTGTTGTAGCAGTCGATATTCTGGATGGTTTTGAAGTCGTACTTTTCCTCAGCGCTGGGATCAGGGCTAACACAGAAAAACAGGTCATATATCATTTATACAATTGAGAATGAATTGTATTTAGACATTACATAAATAAAAATAGATATGTTCATCAACATCAAAAGGAAATTCTAAAGGAAGCTCTAAATGCTCTGTTCCACCTTGTAAAGTCATGAAGCTGTATCTTTCAACTTTAACTTTAATCTTTAACCTTTTGTTCAGTGGAGACTGGCAATTCCAAGGGCTAAAATTATCCAAATGATTCTAGAGAATGTGTATGGAGTTTAAAAACACAGTGGAGCACTTCCTATATTAGTATTGCCACATGACATCACAACGTGTAAAACAGTGTATTCTGTTTGAGAGAAGAACTCAGTCTAACATCAGTCAAATGCACATGTGAAAACAAGGGTGCTGGTTTGTTAAGGTGCTGCAAAATTTGTTGCAATTGAATCCAATTCCAGTCTGAATGATCACTGGTTACAATTGGCAAAAAAAGCAGTTACTAAGGAGGGGAGGGGATGGTGGGTCTGCTAACTCTCCATGAACCCAGAATGTTCCAAAGTATGGCATTAAATGTATCCATCTATCTAGCATTTATTGAACTCTGCAACTTGGCCCGGTGACATCACTTGCTTATCTTCATGGAGTTTTAATGCACACTGTGGAACATTCTAAGCAATGACATCTCCATGCAGACTGGTAAAGGTGGAATACCCTCCACTAGAAAAGTTACAGTGAATCTTTAAATGCTATAAACTCTTCTCCACTGAGTCTAAATATAAAAGCTGTCAACTCTGTAGCAGCCTCAGGCCGTTATTTGCACTTTATATAGTATCAGCTCTCCGCCTAAAATCTCCAGCAGAGGCTGTGATTTTTTGTTTTGGTCGACGTGCTGCCACACTTTATTTTAACATTTTAGAGTGAAGAGATAACTGCACAAAATGTGACTACACAGCTTTCTTAAAAGGTTTGTAGGTGAGTGCAGTGAAATTAAATGAGAGACATTTGGGGAAAATTATCTAAATCAGCCCTACATATTGACTAATAAATCACTCACCTTGAAAAATATTGGGAGACCTTATCGGCCATTAGTTTCTCTGGAGTCTAAACAATCGGTATCAGCATTGGCCAAGAAAAAAACACATATTGGGCGATCTCTAAACATGTTGTGATATGCACAATGTTTCTTTATCGCCTTAAGCAAATTGTAATTGCAAATTTTATAATTTAAATAAAAATATCTCCCTACAGTTCATATGTAAACCAATGCCCATGTTTTCAAATAATTTTGAATACAACTCACACAATATCAAACATGAAGCACAGAGTAAGACAAAGAGACAACAGTTAAAAAATGCAAATATAAATATGGAAAACAAAGTCATTAGGTGTGGTGGGGGAGCAGTCAGTGATGCAGCGATGCAGTGATAAATATACGGTACATATAAATTCTGTGTACTCACCCGTCATAATGCCCACGTAACAGTAGCTATAGGACAGAATATCGTAGAGAGACGGTTCCTGTGACAAACCTCCAACCACAGACGACTTACTAAAGGAGCTCACATCCTTTTTCTTCTCGGTGTGAAAACTGTTGATTTCATTTGCAAGACTCACCATCTATAAATAATATGTGTGAAATGATTAGACATATTGATACTTTGCAGTGACATCCTGCTGGAGGAAGGTTGTGTTCAGAATGTTGATGGCATCAGCTGCAAAGTATCAATAATAATAGCAACTCACCAATGCGACCAATTATTAAGGTCACATAATTTCTCATATGTAAAGACCCGCTAACATGTTCTGACATGCACATCATTCTTGTTATATTAGTTTACAAGTTCATATTTCAGTCTTCTCTCAATGTAAAAGTCCGTACCCAATTTATAAACATATTTGAGCATAATTTGTCTTGCCCCAGAACAGATATATTGTACAAGCAGCTCTTGAGGTCAAAATAAATCTGCCGTGTACACTGACTGCATCCAATTATAAAGCTGCAGTTGTTAGCATTACTGTGATGGCTTCATGGCTGTGAAACTCAACTCTTGCCTCTAAACCTTCTGAAACGTGCTTATAAACTCATCACAGTGAATAATTAGGATGCTCTGAATCCATAAGGTAAGTGAGGAATAACTTTGGCCCACTGCAACGTTTTAAACACATATGACAAATCTAAATCTAACCACAACACTAGGAAAAAATAGCAATTACAAATTGTTGAGGCATTGGTGAAAGTACTATAGGTGTTTTCAGTACCTTGAGAGTGAGGAGCAGTTGAACAGCATTGGCATATGGAGTGGGCGGAGGCAGGTTGAACCATGTGACCAGTCGAAAGAAGAGGAGGTAGAGGAAGGTCCAAGCCAAACTCAGAGCTGGAGCATGTCTAGGAAACAAGAGAGGGATTTTTACATGATACATAACAAGGAACCTCTACTATAGTCATGTCCTGAAATGCAGATTAAAGATCCCATATTACGCACAAGTGACTCTTGTGAGCTTTAAGCCATGTTATAATGTTGTTCCCTCATCAAAACCATATTTTTTGTTGTGTTTTGTTTCATTCACACACGTTCCAGTAACCCTTTATTATTAAAAGAAGAAATAAAATCATTTATAATTAGCTTCTCTCTCATTTAATGTCTCTCTGTCTCTTTCTCTTTTTAATTTCATGATAATTATTTCTGTTTTGATTTGGTTGTATTGTAATTTTGATGCATTTCTTATTCTGTAAAGCCCAATTACTTTGTGTATGAATTGTGATACAAATAAACTTTCCTTGCCTTGGCTTCATTAGTATGTTGAAATCTCCAAAGCTCAAAATGCTCTGTTCCACATTGTGATGCCAAGGCAATTCCAGGGCTGAAATTATCCAAATAATTCTAGTGAAGGTGTATACGTTTTAAAAAACAGTGGAGAGCTTCCTGTATTACCACAGTGACATCACAAGGTTTTCTGTTTGAGAAAAGAACTCAGCTTAAATATGCAGGATTTGTGAGTTAAATGTGTGAATGAAATAAAAGACAACTCCAGATATGTTTGTGATGAGGAAGCAATGCCTTAAGAGCTATTTAATCACTTTTTCACTGGGTGTTTTGTATAATAATAAATGTTTTTTTTCATAATATACACCTACACTTATACACCTACAAATAATATAAATAAACAAGAATGGTCAGGCAGATCTATTTCAATCCATGTATGACTATTATAGCTTAATCAGTGTGGCCTGCTCAGCAAACCAGTGCATGACCAAGGAGAAATATGTCATATACAAACACTTCTTAAAACTGCGAAGCCCCTTTTTTATAAATCATTTCACAATCGTTTTACAGTGTTTATGATTACTGGCACACTGTGTAAACTGTATACTGCCCTGTTTCTAAATGCAAGTGGTTCTTAATTGCACATCAATCAATATGGGTTTTTCATGGTTGATGACTATTTTGTGGAATCCATTAGCAACCTATGGCAACCAGATCCTTCAGCCGTTTTAATGTAGTTGTGTTTTCTTACCTCCAGTTGGTCCTGACTATGATCCATGTCCCGATCACAGTCACCAGAGAGTGGAGTGTGTGAACATTACAGGTGGCAATCGTAATAGAGAGGCCGAGTAGGAGTGCTGCTCCCTGCTTCACAGGGGGGCCTACAGAAGAGGAAAAAGAGGTTACTGCTGTCACAAAATAAACCAAGTGAATAATGATTAACGGTTGTGCTCATAATGTCAAAACTGTTTATGGTTTATATTTAAATAGTGAGTAGTGGGATAGATGCAAATGATGACCATTAACCAACAAATAATTTCCTTGTGGATCAGTAAAGTTTGTCTAATGTATAAACAAAGTTCAAGGTCTGGACAGGACATTCAGGTCAAATGCAGGAAATTCAATAAATAAAGTGAATTTTATTATAAGAATGATAAACTTTCATCTACCCCCCCATCTCCGCCTACTGCTCTGTATTTACTTGTAATTATTAAGAAGTACTGACTCTGGATCATATGTGTAGGTGTTAAAAATGTCAGCAATTTTTGAACAATAATAAAAAGTAAGTGAAAATCTGCTGTAAAATGCTACAAGCAGAGCAGAAATACTGTTATTAAGACCAGTATTAAATTGTTTAGATGGAAAAACATACACAAGATTATTTGCATGGGTCCATATTAGCACAACAAAAGCTACTATAAACTCTTACCACGATTTACATATTGTTCAGCTACGAGCGCTTTCATTTGTTTAAGTTCTGTGTGGAACAGATCTGTCATTGCGCTCTAATAGAGGCATATTGTTCAAACAAGAACTACACATTACTGACATACATGGCCTCTCGAGATTTACAGTGGATTAAAGATATAATCCTCACAAATGGACTACATAACAACTGTTGGGGCAGATGTACAGACCTCTCACTAGTAGACTGTCTTGATACTTAACTTGTATTTTAAGGGTAAAAAATAGCACTACATTACAGAATAATATGAAAATAATCTAACTTCAGCCAAAATTACTCTGATAGTGTTATATATAAAACTAGTCTACCTTGTTGTGTTACTTATAGACAACATGGTGGTGAATAAAGACTGTAAGTATTATTAATTTGGTACTCACTGAGAAAGCGAAATAGAAATCCAACAAGAATGGAGGCACCGAGTATGCCCAGGTAAACTAACTCCTCTGGCGACATCTCTAAACTGCAAAACAAATTATATAAATAAATAGTTAGTTTAATTCAAACTTTGCCAACTTACAATAACACAAAAGGGTGTTAGAAATGTACACTTGAATGAATGACTGAATGACTGAATGAGGTTGTGTGTGTATGTTTAGTGTCTGTACATGAGGGCTACACTGGCACAGTACGTGTCAAGACAAAACATTGGGCAATTTTCTTCGAGACATTTCAAAAGAACAAATTCCTGTAAAAAAAAAAAAGGAACCATGAGAAGAACATAGAACAGTTCAACACTACATCTAATTAACTCACTTTATTATTATCGCTATCAGTACGAAGATTATTGAGCCCACAAGCCTGATTAAACAAACAAAACAAAGAAATCTCCGTAGCTTCCTTAATGTTTTATGCATTTGCCTCCTCACCTTGTGCTCGTATGAAAGCAACATGTTCTCAATCAACACGTAGCATAACTCTAACGTTCTTATAAATTACATGATCTGCTTCAATTATTATCAGTTAATGGGTACATAATGCTCATTTGTAATTTAGTAAGTCTTAAAATGTCAATAAACGCTAGCTAGATGCCAGTGTAAGGTGTTGGAGAGTGAAAGCGGGTGGGCTAGCGGCGGCAATAGCATCAACAAGACACAAAAAAAAAATCAAATAAAGTGTTAAAAACATTGATTTTGCATTGCGCACCTTTTGTATTAAGCAGGGTATCTTTGCGGCGCTGTAAAAACTTCCAGACCCGCCTCGTGTTGAAGCAATCGGACTATAAACATTATTCATCCATATCCTTCGTTCACTTCTGGTTCCGACGCGATGACTGATCCACTACAGCAGGTTGGGGGTGGGCTCAAACCAGGACTATACCATTTTACCTCCTCTCTGCACTTACAGCATGGATCTACTAAAATAACATTTAAATTGTATTTAGTCACTGACTTCAGAATCCGATAGAACTGATATTAAAACAAAATATTAAAATAGCTTCCTCATTCTTCTTGTGGAAACGTGCATGTCCTTGTCTATATACTGCGTTTAATTTATTATTTATATGTACGTACATTTTCATGTGGTTTAAGTTTTTAACTGAACATTGGGGTTCTGGGAAAACACAATTTCTATCCCCCCCGTGTAATGTTACATGGTAGCATTGACAATAAAGTTCATTTTTATCTTTATTAAAGATATGGTACTGCAATCCCCACTACAGCCTACACTTAATGCATTGACTTGAAACAAAACTTGAGGGCTCATAACTAACCCTAATATACACTATTCAAAACAGTAGCACTGACATCACCTTCCACACCATTCTCAAAAAAAGTCAACACATTGGTCAGTTTAAGATTTTATTGAAAACTTTAAGCAGTGTTAAACACTACATTGAAGATTTCCTTCTTAATCTTCCTCTTCATCATCAGCTCCTCCAGCTCCGCCCTGGCCCTTCTTGGCGTTCTTTCTCTTGACACGTCCGGGACGTCCACCACCGTACGGGGACCTGAGGGAGAAGTCAATGTGCTTCTGGCTGTCCAGGCGAACCACGAAGGAGGGAATGTTCACCACCTGTTTGCGGACACTGCACAAGACAAAACATTTATATAAATAAACATTTGGTAACAAACCAGTCCTGTTTGTACACTACACATTTAGACTGTGGCTGCAGGCTTCATTGACGAGGAATTCTTGACACCACAAAAAATCTGACATTTTAATCTTAATCATCAGCCCATACAGCCTGGAACTCATGTTCCTAGAATTGCCCGAGGTGCAATCCCCCAAACCTTACCTCAACCAGTGAGTCCAGGCCCTCTGAGAGATTGGCTCTGGGCAATGTGTCTAACAAGGTATACGGCTTTGATACCGAATTGACCTTGACGAAATGTTTAACTGACCCCATCAGGGGTGTTAACTGTTGGTGGTCCTCTGATAAAAGAGGAAGTTCATTTATTTCAGTTTCAAAATGCTGAAAACTGTCCATTGCTCTGAAGTCCCATCTTACCGGATGTGTCTTTGCCGGATCAGGACGCGGGCATGGTGGATACTTTTGGCAAGACCAAGTTTGAAAACCTGAGTTTGCAGCCTTCTCTCCAAAAAGTCCTCCACTTTCAGACCCAGGATGTAATCCAGCTTCATCTTGCCCTCATCAAGCACACCGATCCTCACCAGACGTCTCAGCAAGGCATTACCTGCAGAGAAATATCATTATATTATTCACCATTTCAGGTTTCATATATACACTGTTTGCTTTTTATAATTTGGCCTCATTGACGAGGAATTCGTGACACCATGGTTTAATCTGAAGGTAGATAAGGTTGTTTAATCATCGGCCATCACATTACTACATAAAGTGATAAGTTCTACCTTCAAAGAGACGTTTGGGGTCCTTCTCATCCAGAGTCAGCAGCTCTCTGGCGGCCTTACGGATCTTGGCCAGGGTGAACTTAACCCTCCACACTTCACGCTTGTTCCTCAGTCCATACTCGCCTGAGTAAATATGTTACAAGTTAATAACAGCACAACACCAAATGCATGTTAGTCAAACATGCTCCAACTTACCAATGAGCTTCAACTCCTGGTCGAGACGGGACTTCTCGAAAGGGCGGCGGGGGGTGACATAAGTCTTGCGACAAACCCAACTCCTGGCAACGGGCATGGCGACTTAAAAGTGCCTGCAATAAATGACACATAATTTAGCTAGGCAAGGTGTAGGCAGGTTAATCACGTTGCAAATCGTAGAGCATAACATCTAACGTGAAGCCGACAAGCAGACGGAGACAAAATAGGATCAAATGGAGCGTAGTTGATTAAGTATGCATTCGTGACGATTTCTAATAAAAGGGAAATGTCAAAACAACAGGAAATGTGCTGGATATCACTGCAGAAAATCGCAAGGCCGCAGCTTCAGCTACTGAGCTAACCACGTTTTTCAGTGAGTTAGCTTAGCTTAAGTTAGCATCTGAACAGAATCTGATAATTCACACAAAACATAACGATGACCATTTGAGAACAACTCGTGTTACGCCTAAAACTCCTATTTACACATAACGCATAACAAAAACTCTTTATTAACTGGATGTTCCGCTTAAACACATATTAAGACTGCTCCCCGTACCTGTTACGTTCAGGCGCACGCAATAAAGAGGACGTGAAGCCGGCCTCAATTCTTTATAAAGGCCTGACGCGGACTACATTACCCAGAAGACACCTCTTCAGCTGAGCGGAAATATAAACTTTGACATGAATGCCCTCTGTTGGTCACATAGAAAACTGCTAAACTACTGCAGCTACCGCCCCCATTTAAAATTATTGCATTTATCCTCAGCTGCGACTGGCCTATAACGTTTGATTTAATTACGGTTTGTAAGCCTAATTACAATGCCAATTTAAACAATATTGAAAAATCGACAAGATGTGATTATAACAGAACTTTGCACAGCATTGCACAGCATTATGATTATGATTTAACAGTATCGGTAAGTAAGTTTATTAAAACATTTCTACGGATTGGAAAACTTTCGCTTTATGTTTACGAGATGTTGTTAAGGTGGTAAACTCAGAAGGAGAAGGACGTGGGTGCCTATTTATACACCTCTGAAACGGGACCCTGTGCATGTGTCTCTGTCTGTCAGGCCTCCTCACACCGGTGGATGCACAGGAGCCCGCTGCTTCCTATTTCACTGAGCCAAAACCTGTCATTTCCAGCCAGGACTACGTTTGTTGTGGAGTTTTATGAAGTTTTGGCTCAGTGGTTTACAAGAGATTAGTCTTAAACTTTATTTTCTAAGCTCTCACTTTTATTTATTTTTTGATTAGTTGGTCAACATACTTTATTTTAAGTTTATATTGTAACTTTTTCTTTTTTATTTACTCTTTTTTTCCCCCTGGCTCCTGTGTGGTGTTTGGGCTATGCTCTCCTCACCCACTGTGATCCTTCAGCCGTATGGACTGCCTGTCTATCCACAGACAACAACATGCTACCCCAGCTTAGTCCAGGTAAGCCTCCTCAACTGTTAAAACACTTTATTTTCTGTGTGTCCTTCAGATTGGCAATTACAAGTCAACATAAATGCTTATGTACAAGCCTGCTGGAATATTTAAACACCCACCCAACCAACAGCTCAATACAAGCAGTGAATTCATTGAAGAAAAATAAATGGAGTAAATCGCTCTACTAGTACTACTACAACTAACACAATAATATAAATGAATGAATTAAAAAAGCCTCCCAAAATTTTGTTTGGCATGTGGAATGTATGCACCTACAGGTAGTAAGCACAGCCTTGTAGAACTACTGTTATAGCCTTAAGTTGCACCTTGTTAATTGTATTTCTAGTTAATGAAAACATAAGACAAGAAATAAATGAAATTAAGATGTAATACCTCATGAATAAACTAGATTGTTACTATTTTGCATAGTTAAATAAAAATATGTGTTTGTACTAAAAATATAAATTAAAACACAACTTCATAATGTTACATGCAAATTCAAAAGTAGCCGCAGTGCCCTGTTCTAACACTGCCCTGCCCTCAACCTTTTACTGTTATTACTATATTGTTTATATCAGTGATGGAGAAATCACAACAGTTCAGTGGGAGCCGCCCCAGAACCGGAGTCAAACTACTCAGATTCATTTTGGGGTTATCTTTAGTCTCAAGTGTCCCTGACGTGCCTGTAATGCCACCGTGGCTCTGCTATCTCTATACCTTATCGCTGGGCTGTATTTTTAGCAAACCACCAGCAGATAATGACAGAGAATACTTTACCACCTATGTTGTCTGTGGTCAACATGAGAGGTGTCTTGAAGTGCTCAGAAAAGTTCAGTTTTTCCCCTCCCCATATCTCCACCTACTGCCCACTGCTTATTTAATTGAGATTATAAAAAAAAAAACACATCATATATACATATACATACCTATACATATAGGGTTCAAAAATGTCACCTAACGTCTTTTATACAATAACAACAAGTTCATTATAATCTGCAGCTTGCATTAATGTAATGCCTCTATGAAGTGGCGGGCTCAAGACGTTTTGTAGTTTTGAGCAGGAAGTCAATGAACCTGTTTCTATCTAATTGATCGTCATATTTTTGTCAAGTAGATTGAAATTACTTAATTTTGCTTCTAAAATGATCAAGAACATATTTTATAAATTTGATCTCTTATATTGTAACACGATAAAGATGAACCAAATAATCTTAACGTGTTAAAGTTGAATCTAGAAGCTTGATTACTTTGTCATTTAGCTCAATAATGCAATAACAAACAAACCTAAAACATATCATACAATGATATATATATATATATATATATATATATATATATATATATATATATATATATATATATATATATATATATATATATATATATATATATATATATATATATATATATATAATTTTTTTTGCAAAAATGCAACCAGTCAAAGTTTGGACACACCATATATAAAGAAAACATTATGAGGCAAGGTGTATGGAATTATGTAATAAAGAAAACAAGGGAAATAACTATTACTCCTAACTTCTAACTATTTCTCAGCAAAGTAAAGGGTGGCTACTTTGATGATTTGAATACATAAAAAAAAGGAAAAAAAAATCTTTGATACATAATTCAATTTTGGAAAATGTAAAAAGTAGTAAAAATTTGACAGTTTGTCTGGTAGTGTATAATATATATAATATAATATACTATAATATAGACTTAGACTTAGACAAAATGTATCGATCCAGAAGAGAAATTATTTGGACACAGTAGCTCACACATCACAATATATTTAACAAATATGTGTATGTATATGTATATGTATATGTGTATGTGTATGTGTATGTGTATGTGTATGTATATGTAACCTTGTAATAGCTATTACACAAGGTTTATGAATGATGCGTCACTTTCTCTGTCCATCCTGTTATCTGTTAAAGAAACACAGGCCTGTATCTTGACTTGAGTTGCAGAGTTGATTTTATTTATACTCTGACTGTTAAAACCACATCTGCAGTCAGTGTCCTGTGAGTGTAAATCCTGAAGCAGCTGTCCCAGCATGCACCTGGCTCTGAGCCATTGACCTCTAACCTCAAAATGACAGCTGAAGAAGTGGAGTACGATACAGGAAGCAAATGGGAGTCAAAAACGGCCTAGGAGAGACGGACTCTGCGTCTGGGATTGCTTAACAGTGTGTCTTTAATGCATTAAAGATCCAGTATGTGACTTGGACGGAGAACGTCAGCTGCATGATTCCATGGAAATAGAAAGTTAAAAGTTAAAACCATACTTGGAATCGTTCTCAGTGGAGATAGATAAGTTTTATGTCATACTGTGCAACATCATAGCCATGGAAAAAAAACAAACCAAATATGAGTCAGTTTTGTTGTTTGTCATAGACAGGATGCAGTAAAAATGTCAAAAAATCACACATGCTTTTATCTAAGTCTATGCTTTGACTAAAAACTGTTCCTTTAACAACATATTTTCAGATACAGTTATGTAATAGTAATAGATGTTTGTGTCATAATCACACATTCATTGTAAAAAATCAACAAAAAAGGATCTCAGGTGTTTAGTTACAATAAAAGTATTACTATTAACATTCCTCAGCGTGTTAGTGAGCAGTAATGTTTATGTCACTCTACCCCACTATATATATAAATGGACATAGTTAACCCACTAGCTGACACATTCCAAATAGGAAATGTGCACGGGCAAGCTTCTGGCTTCGACTCCGACTCCAAATCACTTTGTATTGGAAAACTGTCACCCTTCTCTCCATAACTGCTGCTGTCAGGGTCGTCATTTTGGTTTTACATGATTCTGGTGTTTTTATTTTGCCTTTTTGTTTGCTCCAAATTAGCCTTGTGAGCTTCGTTTGACTGGAGCTGAACTCTATGGGCGATATCACACTCTCACGTTTTTATACAGTCCAGCAGTCCAATACAGCTCTGCCCTGATAGTGAAGTCTGTGAACAATCAGCAGTGCCCTGACCGAGACGATGACCAGAGCTGAACTCTGATATGTGTCTGGAGATAAAAAAGGCATTCTGGTGGAAAAGTGTTATTCTCGATTTTCTTCATCAAAATTAAACCACCACACAATAAAAGCAATATTAAGGACACTTTAAAACCATATTAATACATTTGTTATTTGCACTTGCAGGTGAGAATCGAGATTTCATTTTAATCTGTGTTTTAAGGTAAAGGGAAATTTGACCCATCCTTCAAAGTTCGCTGGGGCAGTAGCACAGTGGACCCAGATTTGAGAATTTTAATTTGATTCCAGATCTTGAGCTAGTCTTAGTCAGGACTACCTTAGCTGGATGATTTTACCTACGGTGCATGTTTTGGGAGTGCTATATGCCTGGCAGACAAAATAAAGATGATCACAATAAAGGCTACAATACAACATATATTTTAGATTTATTATGTACTTATAAAACTATATTGTAGTGTAAGTAAATATAAATGAAGAGGGGACTTTATATCTTCTGTTTTAGCCTTGGCTGTTGATTTTGATGAAAGTGAATGACGTTTGGGACAGGAGGTTGGTGTTAAAAGGTTGATTGACGGATACAGATGACCACAGCTGTCACGCACCTTTTGGTTCAGCTATCCTGCGATCTGATTGGTCAATTAGCAGAACTTTTGCTGCAGGGGGCGGGTGGTCAGCTGGTTTAAACATGCAGCAGCTGTGGGACAGGGCATCAGACACGGCTGAAGGCCCAGGAGAGGTAAGACAATGCATTTAAATGATTAAATATCGGACTGGATGTTGTTTTTGGATGTTGGAGTCACAGTTAACTGTTAGTTTATGAGTAAAATTATTTGGTATTCTTAGATTGGTTTGTGCTGTTAAAATTGTTCTTCCTATGTCTCTTTAAAGTAATCTATGACCACATATCATTGCTATTTCCTAATTTAATCGTGAAGAAAGAACATGGCAGTTTAGTGGTGATGGTTGTGCAGAGTGTGTGCTGTGGTCAGGTGGGATATAGGAGACACTTGGACTGAAAGAGTTGGATCATCACAGTGTGTTTTTAGACAGTGCTCTGATCCCATTTTAGATTCAAAATTCTCCTTCTCTCTTCCAGGGGGGTCCCTCTCAGGAGGCCGGCAGCGCTGACCCATCTCTGCCCCAGGTCTATGCCCCGCCCCCCTCATACCCCCCTCCAGGGCAGGGACCACCTACCTCTGCGGGACGGCTGCCGGCTCTGGACTTCAGCTCCCCTCACAGCAGCTCGGAGTACCCCGAGCATCCCCCTCTGAGAGTGTACCAGGGCCCCCAGCACGAGGCTGTGGAGAGCCTGGGCTCCGCCAACACGGTAAGGGCCTAAGACCTGGTCCCACAGGACTGCCCCAACACAACCTGACCTGAGGACCATAGGTAGATGATGTTCATCAGGACCAGACTAGAGTTTCCTCTATATTTAGAGCCACCTCCATAGTGTCATGTGTGTCCATGTACGGGCGTGTGCAGAGGCACTTTCTTCTTCTCACGGGGTCCATTTCATGGTAAGGAAACAGATGAAGCGGGTGTCCTTAGAAATACTGTATGGTTTAAAATGTGAAATGTTTTTAAATGTAATGTGTATGTTTATTGTGCATAATTAATGGTATAGTTACTTTCTGTTTACTCAACCATTTCATCAGAAAAATATCATGTCGATGTAATCCCTCATTCATCAAGAGTGATCTATGGTCTCAAATGTTTCAAAGGTTTTCATCTGGACAATGTTTTTAAGCTTGTTTTTGTGACTTTTGGAGTGCAGCCAAAATGTATTGAGCTTAAAAACATTGTCCAGATGACCTCTTCTGAAACATTTGGCTGTATGAGATTTTGTGTAACAGACATAAGCTTGACTTCAGTCTCTGCAGCTCACTGCTGCTCCCTTTCACACCTGTGGCCCCGTTTATATATTTTATCACTAGAGCCTCTGACAAACTTGGGTCGCTGCTGATTTTCGTTGGAAAAGTTGAGAGGTCGTCGTCCTGCTCAGAGTCTCGCACAGGTCCAGAGCACTGTACTGCATCGTGACCCCTGACCCCGCCCCTAGCCCCCTGACCCCGCCCCATCACTGCCTGTTTGTGTGTGGACGGATGTGATGGCTGCTGTCTCCAGCCGCGGCTCGTCAGCGTAGTGTAATACAGCGGCTGCGTCCCATTATGTTTGTGAAGCACCCCTGTGTGAACATCTCTCCCACTTTCCCTTTCTCTCTGTCACAAACTTATTAATGGCGCCACTTGACACTTGACCTTTAACCTTTGCCAGAAAAGCAGCACCGTGGCCCAGACTCTTCTCCAGCTTCATGCACTTTACTGTAGTTCACTCTTCACTGTGTCTCATTCCTCTTTTTTACATCATTGCTTTTTCCTGCTTGTTTCTTTTTGCTGCCAAAGCTCAGTTCTGTTCACAAGTAACTTTTTACACTTCATTTATTATTAATTATTAAGATTATTCATTTTTTCCGTAAAATACAAACAAACAGTGTGTAAAGTAGGGCTGCACAATATATTACACAATTGGCTGATGCAAGATCTGTGTACTGTTCTTAACGAAATTATTGCAAATCAGTTGTTGTTCTTCATTATTTACAGAGATTTAACAGTTTTACACTTACAATTTTAGTCATGTTTTGTCAGAAAATCACCATCTGTAATTATTGTTACCGCAGTCTGAAGAAAGCAAAGGTCAGGCGAGGGGAGATCTGCATCTACTGGTAAAAAAAAAAAAAAAAAAATTGCAGAAGGTAGCTTTAAAGTTGTGTTTTTGTTTATTCTTTTAAGGTTTTCATTTTGACATTTTGTTTGTTTTTTGTCCAACGTCACTTTTTCTGTCAAAGTGGTATATTAAGATTATTATTTTATTTTTACAATATTTACTATAGTTATTGAAATCCCACTTTTTTCTCATATCGTGCAGCCCTAGTGTTCAGCCCTAGCATCGTGGTGCATTGTGGGATAGTGAATGTTTTGACACATTAGTGGGTGCATGTTTAAATTGACTGTTTTATTGTACTGAGCTTAGCCACTCAACCACACTTTTTCAAATGTGAACCTGTTTTTAATTTATATGTTTAATTTAACTGTTTTGTAAACCATCTTCTAGGACTCTTTTTAATTTGTGTGTTATTATTGGGCATGTGTTCAAAATGCCTCACTAAATCGGAGCCACGCCTCCTCACGTTTGCCTGAGAAGGACCACTGATTGTTGAATGCTCTTTGGTTTGGATCACACAACTTCATGATCAGTTTTTGCTTAATGTCTTGCGATGCTTCTGCAAAACAAAACAGGAAAATGACTTGACTTTCTGTTTTCTTCTTATTTTATTCCTCTTTCTCTCACACACTGCAGAATTAATATCTTTGAGTGAAAATGACTTGACTTCAGAATATTTATCCAATATTTGTCTTGTTTTACAATAATTAGGGATGTAACGATATCCAAATCTCACGGTACGATATTTATTGTGATATTTTGAAGAGGCTGATATAATTGTAGATGGAACACTTTTTTGCTTTTAAAATACCATAACAAGATTTTGGTGTGAATTATTACCATCATAATTCCAAGTATTCAAGTAAAAAACATATAACTTCATGTTGTCTGGAATGAAATGAATCATGGGAAATGTAGTTTCCGATGTTTATAAGCTGTTGCTACTATAAAACCATGCATTTAAGCAAAGGAACTTGTAATTTGATATATTGTGACAGCCCATGATATTATTGTGAGACTTTTGACGATACATTATCACAATATTTCGGTTATTGTGACGTCCCTAGTAATAATCATAGCATGTATATATATTTTATTGCTTTACAAGTCTCTCAAAGCCCTACGCTGTAGTCATTATCCACTTCACACTATGGGGCACACTACAAACACCCAGAGACAGTGTGATAGTGATAGTGTCCGTTCCAGTCTAATGCAGTCCAGTCTGGCTCAGTACACCACAGAAAGGGAATTTCTGTAACAGCTACTACTGAAGCCACAGCTGCACTAGGACAGACTGACAGAAGCAAGGCTGCCAATCTGCACCATCAGCCCATCCAACGAGCACAGTCATTCTTGGCACAGTGGGTGAAGGGTCTTGCCTAAAGATACAACAGCTGTATGTGCTCACCCATGCTGGGGTCAATCTGCTGACCTTAACAAATGAAAGTTCTTCTCTGACAAACTCTCAAATAATTTTGGTTAGATTAAGAAAAATATACACTGATGACATCCAGAGTGATTAAGTAAATATTAACGAGGCAAAATTACTCAAAACAAGACATATATTTGATAAATAATCTGACATCTGAAGTCATGTTTAACTCATGTAGATATTCATTTCTTCCAGTGCATCATCTTTGTGTTATTCTCATCTGTTCCTCTCTTCACTTGTTCTGTTCTTGTTTGGCACCAGGAGGACGGTCTGACCCCCGCGAGCTCGGACCCCTCCCTCCCGGTGTCAGGGGCCGGCAGTGGGGCAGGAAGTGGCAGTGAGGAGGAGGGCTCCAGTAAAGCGCAGCCAAAACGCCTCCATGTGTCCAACATCCCATTTCGCTTCAGAGACCCTGACCTCCGCCAGATGTTTGGGGTATGTCTCCGCCGTCATCAATCTCATATCTTACATTTTTTTTAACTTGACTTCAGTGTAATTTATATTATATCTTTATTTAAAACTTTTTTTGATAACAGAAATAGAAAATGAAATGATCACATTATTATCTGCCTATTAAGTACAACTGTCCACCATAATACTAAGTAATAATAAGAGTACATTGAAGAAAGTTTAATAATATAAGACAAATCTTGTAAAACCTATTCAAAACCAGATTCTGAATTCAAGTCTTTTTTTTCAATGTAAAGGCCATAGACTGTGCACTCATAACTTTTGTATTAGGGCAATGCAGTCAAAGTGATACCATGTTTTCTACTTTCAGCAATTTGGTAAAATCCTCGATGTTGAAATAATCTTCAATGAGAGAGGGTCAAAGGTGAGATAACCTCCTCCTCATGTTCTGAGTACAAGTGGTGTGTTGAAAAACTTAAGGAATTCATGTTTTGGCAGGGATTTGGTTTTGTAACTTTCGAGAGTGCGACTGAGGCCGACCGTGCACGAGAAAAACTAAACGGAACAATTGTGGAAGGGAGAAAGATTGAGGTAACAACAATAAACATTTTGTATTAGTTTAATATTATCTAAATATAGTATTATACTGTTATTGAAGGATAATCTTTTTTTTACAACTATTTAAAAAAAAAGTATGAATAACTGGCTGTGTATATGTACACATTTTTACACAGTGCTCTCGTAGGGTCATGTTAATTTACTTAAAAAATATTATTATATAAATAAAGACATAACACACATATACAATCAATAATGCTATAAAATATTCATTCCTACAGAAAAATATATTTTTTCGTTCTTTTGTTCTTCAAAGGTAAATAATGCCACTGCTAGAGTCGTCACCAAGAAGCCACAGACTGCTCTTGTGAATGGAGAACTGTCAGGTGACTTTTGTCTTTTCTGTCTTTTTATCTGGGCTCTGGTTTAAACTCTAGTATAAACTCTAACAGAATATTTGCCTCCTGCAGCTTCAGGTTGGAAGATTAATCCTGTGATGGGAGCGATGTATGCACCTGAGCTCTACACAGGTATGTTCCTCTATTTGAACACAAATGTCACAAAGTCAGTTCTGTTATTTCATCTTTATTATTTGGGGGCTGAAGACATTCAACATTAGACTTACTGTAAGCAGAAATGACACAACTGCACTTTTTTATGATTTACATATAGGTTTATTGGACCTCTGTTTACTCATTGGCCCCATCTTTTGACTAATGTGATTAGTCAAAGGTTAAAGCTCTTAAGTTATGTTAACATTTGTTTTGTCTGTTATGATAGGGATCAGCTCTCGCAATTTTTAATTTAATCTGGTTTACATTTGTTGAATCATTAGAACTTTATGCATAAAATCACCTGACCAAAGTGGCTAGTGGAACTTAAATTTGTTAGTAGCCAAAATAAACACGCAAAATGCCAGTATGTGGCAAAGTGTGTGCAAAGTTCTGTTTTTAGCAACATTGACAACATTTTAAACATTGATGAATCCTGACATTTTGTATTTGAATTGTAACTGAGTGCTGCTTTGACTGTGTAGTTGCCAGTTTCCCGTACCCAGTGGCCACGCCCACATTAGCCTATCGAGGGTCTGCGCTCCGAGGCCGAGGACGGGCCGTCTACAACACCATCCGCTCTGCTGCTGCTGCCACTCCTGCTGCCCTGCCTGCGTACCCCGGGTGAGAACACTCAGATATAGGATCCAGACTAGACTTTAGTGATCAGCTTGATTCATTTGGGACAGGATTTAATATTGACTTTAATATTTTGCAGAGTGGTGTATCAGGACGGGCTGTACGGAGCAGAGGTTTATGTAAGTTACAAATATTTCACCAATTGTGAAATATTGATATTATTACATTAAGAATAACTGTATAAGAGGTTCTGATGCAGTCCAGATATTTTAGTTATTATGACAAAACAGGCACAACACAAAGCTTATAGGTTAAACATTATTATCTGTTTTTTTTCTATTCAGTCTTCATTTTCATTTTATATTTTGCATACAGGGGGGCTATCCTGCTGCTTATCGAGTGGCCCAGTCAGCGTCTGCAGCTGCGACCTACAGTGATGGGTGGGTGATCCTTTTGCTTGAACTAAAACAAATGAAAGTTACTGTCATTTGGTTGTGACGGTGGCTCTGAAAGTTTACAACCTGTTCAAGTTTACACTGCTGTTGTATTCATGAGCAAGATGCATGGGCACACAAAAGTGCATAGCATTTTTTTTTATGTGATTAGAATAAAGATATGGGTAAATATATATATATGAGGAACACTAATTAGTAAATAAAATAAAAATAGAATGACTGAGTATTATATTTCTTCAGATATGGGCGTGTGTATGCCACAGCTGCAGACCCTTATCATCACTCAGTCGGACCCACAACAACATATGGAGTTGGGACAATGGTGAGTTGTGTCAAAACATACTAATGGCAGCGACATTATTCAACAGATACTTTGCAGTAACATCACTCTGGGGAGTTCTACATGTATCTCCATGGCAGAATGTTCAGGAGGTTCTATGGCTACGCAATGCACACACTGCCAAAAAGTGTTATTTATTGTCTGAAAACTCAATAAAAAAATACCAAATGGATTTAAATAACACATTTTCAGGAGCCTATGATCAATATGAGCGTTCATGGTCCCGTTTAAGTGTTTGATTTTCAATAAAAAAGTGAGAGTGACTAACTTAAAACTGTTAGTTAATGGTAGCTTGTGACTGGAATTTTATTTGTTAAACAGGATGAATCAGCTCACGGGTTGTGTTAAATTTAAAATAAAATAAAAGTCTAACAAAGCCACAAACAAAGCAGTGCCTGTAGTTAGCATCACACCCCCAGAGATTCTTGGCGACATCAGCTGTGAAGTATCAATTACATTTATTTTGTGAAGCACTTATGACACCTGGAACTGTTCCTCTGTCAACAGGCCAGTCTGTACAGAGGAGGCTACAACCGCTTCACCCCGTACTGAAAACAAAAGGCTGAGATTCATGGGCGTGGGTCTGGAGGTCTGAGGTCTGGAGGTCTGGAGGGTCTGGATGTCTGGAGGTCCTTAAGCTCAGGACATGTGGACAAAGGCTTTGTATCTCTGAGTGTTTTTTTAAGGGGCGAGAGTTGTAAATATGTTGGAGCCATATTGACTACTGACAACTATGCAGATGAAAAATCATTTTGTACAATATTTATAGTTACTTAAATTCATGTTATTTAAAAAAGTTGGTTTTAGAACTAATATTATAGATGTGCCAAATTATGGGCGGGCGATGCAACAACAAAATTCATAATATTATACTGTATATGTAGGATTTTTTTTTTTTTTTGGAATAAGTGTTAACGAAGGGTGCTTGTCCTGGTTTGGTCTTGTTCTAGTCCTAGTGTAGCCCTGCTTTAATCCAGGTTTAGTCCCAGTTTAGTCTCAATGTTGATGTTGTATGTATGTGCAAGTGATCTGGGAGATACTATGACAAAGGCTGACCAATAGGAGGAGTGGGTGGGGAAGTTAACGGCATATTTGAGCGTAAGGTTTCATTTAATAGAAATCCACTGAAAACTGATATATCTTGATTTGGTAATATTGTTATGTCGCCCATCCCTTTGCAAACTACTGTGAGACTTATTGTCACACTGTAAAAAAACATGTTGTGGTATGGTGGTATGTTTTTGCTGTGCAGATGTCCGCTCTGGGACAGTCTTTTGCCTTTTCTTACAATCTACCTCTCAAACGTTCAGCTCCTCACACAGGGTTCATTGTTGCTATTCAGTTTTGTATTTAAGCCACATTTATTTCCTACTTTCACCTACCTACTTTTACTGTTTAAATCATTTTCTGATCTTTTGTGCAAAACTTTTCGGTCTTCTTTACCAGAGGTGGGTAGAAATAACTTGAGTAATAGTCCTATTATTTTGAAGTAAAGGATTTTAAGGTTGTGTTTCTTAAGTTAAGCTAATTATTTATTTATTTATTTATCAGATTTTACACTCTATTATCCAGACTACATCCTTACTAAAACATAAATCAGATATTAGATGGTAGCTTATTTGAGTATTTACAACAAATACATTATTTTTGTCCTCACTGAGTTGTTGCTTTGGCTTGAATGTTCCACAGTATCGCGTTAAAATCTATCTGTCACCATGGAGACAAGATTGTTGCGCCTTCAAGCCAAGTTACACATCAGATCTGTGGAGAGATCTGTAATTTTGTGTAATTAAAACACCTGCAATTAAATAAATGCAAGATAGGTAAATTTATTAACATATCTACTACCTGAAAAGTTACGCAATGCACCTTTAATTTTACTTGAATCACAACTTACTACGATTACCATCACCTCTTCTTACTTGACTGCTCTACCCACCTCTGGTCTTTTTTTTCTTTGGGTATAATATTTTTCTTTCTGTTTAAATTCTGTTTCTGATATTATTTATAATCTCTAGTTTCTTTCTAGTTTCTGTTGCACTTTTCCTGCTGTGATGTTTACCTTTGAATAAACTATTTCTCCTTTTTCCTTTTTCTGCCTTTTATTGATTCTGTCTTTTCTACTCAAACTTTTTTCCTCTGTGTTTAACCTTTCATTTTAACCTTTCCAATCTCTAGTATTTATTATGTATTAGTCTGTGTGTGCTGCTTCTTTTCTTTGCGTCTTTTCCTGCTGTTGTGAATGTCTCTTTACATATTTATTTTAAACTTTTCTTAAATTTCTTTCCTGGTTTTGCATGCATGCCTTTACTTTTGACCATATCATAACCTGCTTTATATTTCACTGTAAAAATAGAATACACACATTAGTTATAATTACTTGAATATGGAAGCTAAGTGATTTTTAAATGAAGTTAGTTGGTTAGTAGGTTTATATTATTCTTATTTCTACTTAGATCAGAAGTCAGAAAGGCATAAAAAAACAAGCAATATATTATAAGTTTAAAGAATATATCATGTTCAATACAATTTCTTCCAATTTTCAGTGATTTTACAAATGTAGTTAGTTACATTTTGCTGTGTTTTCTTGTCTTGCATGACTTTACTTTTCTTTACTCCCTTCTTGGCTTGTAAAATTCTTTCATTTTTTCCCTGTCCACTCCATTCAAGCTTTATAATCCGTGTATCATTCATATATTAGTTTTTCAATATAAAACCAAAAATAAGAAAACAAAAAAATAACAGTTTTCTTCATTATTTGTCTCCAATGAATAATGGAAAAAAACAGATAATGACTTTCCCGTTTACGTGACTTAAACTGCGATGCTGGACTGAACCAGGACTAAACCGTTTTCAGTCCCAGTCTGGTCCCGGTCTGAGTCCCTGTCTCAATCACGGCCTGGTCCTGGTCTGGTCCCGGTCTGAGTCCCTGTCTCAATCACGGCCTGGTCCTGGTCTTAGTTCTGGTCCGGTCCCGGTCTTAGTCCCGGTTTCAGTCCTGGTCCTGGTCCCAGGCTTAGTCTTGGTCTGGTCCTGGTCTAAGTCCTTTCCATTATTCATTTAAACACAAAATCGAAAACTGAAAAATTTATTCATTATCTGTTTTTTCATTTTGGTTTTGGAAACAAATAATGAAGAAAATAGTTTTTTCATTTTCTTATTTTTGGTTTTATATTGAAAAACGAATGATACACAGTTTCTTTATTACTTTACTTTATTTTGTTTCTTCATGGTTTTCTATTTCTCATTTTTCCTGCTGTCATATTAAAGGAACTGTATGTAGCATTATACAACTGTTACAAGTAAAAGTTATATTTGATTTGGAAGTGTTTACCTCATAAATGGGGACACAGTTAGATCATGTTTAAGGAATTTAAAATCAAAATCATGTATTCAGTTCCTTCATCTTTCTTTCTTCTTTTAACCTCCCTTGTGTTGTACTATTTGTAGATTTGTAAAGCTTTTTCTTTTACTCTTATCTTTAGTCCACTCATGCCTTTTTTTTTTATAATTCTCATTTCAATTCATTTTTTTCTATCCACTTTATTCTAAATGTAGTGTTTTGTTTCTTCATAATTTCTTTTTCCTACTGAGTCTATAACTTTTCTTTTTCCATCTACAATATATTTTATCTGCTTTCTCTGTTCTTGAAACTTTTTTTTAAATTAAACTATTTCTATTACTAGCTTTTTAAAGCTTTATCTCCATTTTAATCTTGCATGCCTTCTAATTTCCTATTTAAATTAGATCTACTTGTGCATGCTTCATCTGTCAATTGTCTTACTGCTCTTGCATGGATGGCTTTTACTCTAACTGGGGATGTAAAGTAATTTTGACTGATAAGAAGCAACATTATATTTAAGTTTGAGTAGGTTAGACTTAAATAATTTTGCTTCTAATATTTTTACAACTATAGTTTGTTCACAATTATCTGAAACATTACACTTGTTTAATGCATTATCCTCACATCCCTGTCTATACTGTTTTTCCTACAACTTTTATAAGGTTTCTGGCTTATATACACTACTTATTCAGCAACAACCTTTAAATCATCTAAGTTAACCTTTATTTATTACCCATTATGTGACTAGAATAAATGTATTTAAAATCACCGTCAATAAAAGCAACGCTGGATACTCTTATATATAGTTGCATTTTTATTCATTTTCAAAAATTTTATATTTACATATTTACAAGCTGGCAGTTTTTCTGTGGAGGCCTAAGAAATGAACGGGAGAGGGGGTAAACCTTTAGGCGTTAGTGAGCTGCAACAAAAACCACAAAGCAAAAATGCGGAGGACGATACACAACTAGTGATGCGCCGCACATGGCAACAAAGTATGGGATGAGAAAGAGGGGGAAAGGGAAAGAGGACATGCAAAGGAAGCAAGAGGAAGAGGAGAGTTGGGAAAGAAAAAGCAAAATATATGTATAAATATAACTAGAGAGGGAGCGGTCGTAAGGAGGAGTTACAGACTGATGGAACTAAAGGAAGGATGAAGCACAGAAAACTGAAAAACACTTTGAGCATCAAGAAAATACTTTACAACTGTAACAAAAAACCTGGGAATCAACTTTTGAAACATGAGCCATCTGACAGCGTTTGTAAGGGTGGAGAGCCACAAGCCAACAACTGTTAAAACCATGACAAGAGCATTAGGGTCTGTGGAGGGGCAGACTTAGTCAAACTATAGAAACTTCACATGTTTTTCTGCTTATCCAGATACATATTTTAGCCACAATTACACTTTTGACTAAACCTAGCTTAAACATTAGATATGTTACTTTCACTAAAACAGATTAGCGTCCACGTACTAAAACAATGACAAAAAGACAATGTTTGAAAGCAAAAGTGTAGGACTCAAACAAAAGTGCATCTGAACAAACAGAAAAGATAATAAGTGGTGTCACACAATAATAAAAATCAGGATTAGCAACAGTAAATGTAACATTTCATTATAAAGCTTTCCTCGTATTAGTTTCTGTAGCACTGGGCTTGACTGGCTCACAGTTGGCTCTCTGCGGCAGTGTCTGGACCGCAGCTTTGGCTTTACCGCTCACAGCTCCACGGCTGCTGCAGCAGACGGAGCTCTGGTGACAGAGTGAGGAGGGTGAGGAGGGGGAAGGGTACAGGAGTGAGAGAAAACAGGGTCAGTCAGTTGTCAAATGTTACAGCTGACAGTAGGTCTTGTTACACAGGTTTCGACAGTGTCGCAATATTTTCATATCTACAGATGGACTAGTTCTGTAGTCTTTTCCAATGTAAAAGATAACATTTTGTGTCAGTTTAGTGAAAAAAAAAGTAATTTAAATTTACCCTTCCACAGCATATTTAACTGAGGTGCCAAGGTCTGAAACAAAACCCCAAAAACACCTGATCTACAAAACTGAATATCACAATTTACAAACTCGCCTTTACTCTAAATACTTCTGGCAAAAGATACAAAAACTTTTTACAAAGATTTGAATGAAGATCAAATAAAAATACTTTGTATCGTGGGTCAGATTTGTCACCCAATAGTTCCAAAATGGCTATATTATACAAACTTGGCCCAATTTCACTTACTGTGGAAAAACAAATCATGAGTTGGTATCTTAATTTCAGATACTGAAGATTTGAGAATAAAATTTTAGATCATAAGCACTGGCCAAAATCTAAAATGTATCAATTCACTGATTTATTTTCTAAAAGCCGATTTATGATCCTTTCCCTTTGACAGCTGTCAAAGTGCAAACGCTCCATCCCTCCTGGTGCAGTGGAGTCTTCATCTTACCAGAGAGTTGACCGAGCAGCTTGCTGCATACAAACCACGTGAGGATCCCGTCTTCAAACACGACCTGGGTCTTTAGGTTCGCCGTCGTCACTTTAAGCAAAGCTCTTTAACACGATTTGGTCGTGATTTCCACTGCTGGAGGAGTAACACCCCGATAATCAGCTGCAAAGGTGACTGCTGCATTCAGACCTGAGGGAGAGGTTATTCCAAGGCAAACTGCTTCAGTGAGGAGAGATCTTCTTCAACACTATTTGTCCATTCTTTAAAGCTCAGTCCTTTCATTTTTCCTGGTTCGAAGTAGAAATATTACGACATGGTATCAGCCTGAACATACAAACCATCCGATCTTCATCAGGTGAATAAAGCTTAAATATATCAATTATCTAACAGTCTTTGATTAGATTGTATTCCCTTTAGAGGCTTGGATCTTCACATGTTGAAGCTGTTGACTTGGGGAAGGAAAAACATAACAGAACACTGTTAGCTTGACATCTAATGGTGGTTAACTGAATCAGGACACTTGAGCTGCTCTCTCTGACATAGTCTGGGGATCTCCTATCACCTGAGTAGAAGTGGTTTCCTAAGTGACAATAACCGTAGTTTGTGGAAAAATGATAGATGTGTTGTGTTGACTTTGTATCAGCCTCGCCCTAACCCTAATGTGAGGACAGGACATTATGTACAAGTGGGGCAGGCTCGGGTGTCAGCTGGTCTACAGATCTGAAGTGCAGTGCATATAATACTAAGGGTCCATAGGGGTCACTAACACCCTGGCTCACGAGGCAGCTAGAATGGCTGTGCTAGCTTTGCAGTCTATCTTTTCGGGGTCATAGGCAGCGAAGGCAACACCAAGCCCAGTAAGGAACTCCATACAGGAGTCTAAAGAATCAAAGCCTAAAGTGGACTGAACATACTGCACAGGCAAATCAGGCCTAAACCTGCAAGAGAAAAACACAGAAATTTCAGTGGATAAATTTGAGATTTTTAACATTACTTCAGAGAACACAACTTACGTTTTGACTATGGCCCGAAGAGCGACCTTTCTTTCCCTCTCTACAAACTTGTCAATGAGGTATGAAGCCATGCGAGGAGCTTGGAGATAAAGTTTAAAGAAGCGCTGGTAGTTTCCTAAGGCCCAGGCGGCACGGAGGGACAGAGCATGTGCCACACACGCATCTGCCCTGAGCGCCGGAGTCAAGTAAACCAGCTCTGTCGTGAGGTCTGCCAACACAATGGGAGACGGTTATTCCATCTACAGGTTTAAAAAAGCCCATGAAGCTTTTCAATCAAATCAACCTACCCCCAGAATTTTTTGTGAATATATAGTATATCAATCTATATGCTGTAAACTCTCCAATGTTTTCAGAGGGATTATCCTTATACAAAGCCTTCAGCTGTGTCTGACACTGGTTGAACTCTTCATGGTCACCCTAAAAAACAAGGATGTAAATAAATCTATAAAATAAAACGTGAAAAGTCAAAACAAAAGAATGACTCACTTTTTCCAGAGCAATTCGAGCGTGACACTCGTACACTTCCACTGTGAAGTCAGTACGAACTCCTTGGACCTGAAAAAACAAACAAGGAAATTGTTTTTTAACAAAACAAGACAACTGGCTTACCATCTTTATGAAAACACTTCAAACTCACTGTAAGGTCCTGTCGAATAGACTTCATTTGTTCACACGCATAAGCGTAGTCTTGGTTGTTTTTCCAATTTGCTTTTACAGCCTCAAGAGACTTTCTTAGCACCTGGATCACACAGCAGGTTAGTGCCTGAGTAACAGTTATATAAAAACATCATTACACACATTTAAGATCAAACCTGAACGGGGCGCACAGTGGAGGGGTCCGGGGCACAGGTCAGTCTTAAATAGGGTTTAGTGATGTCCTGACATGTTCCCACAATAGGACAGTCTTCCCAGTTGAGCCCCTCCTGTGTCCCATCAGGCAGCTCGAGGGCGCTGATAGCGAGCACCAGAGGCTCAGACCGGAGCTGTTTGTGGAAACGTGCCGCTCGGCTCTGCTTTTTGGCCTCACGGTTTGGATCATGGAAATCAAGACCTGCATTTCCTCCTTTCCTTTTCTTAGGAACAGGGGAACTATCTTCCATGTTTCTGTTAAACATGTGAAAACATAACAGATTAGTTTTCAAAATATTAAGCATAATGCAAGTCTCAAGCATTTCCAAAAAACACTGAACCTTCTGCCTCTGTTGGCTTTGCCCCCTCGGCCCCGCCCGCGGTCTCTGCTGTTTCCACGACCACGTTTCTGTCCTCGCCTTGACAGCTGTGGCCGGAGGTCACTAGACAAGCTGCTATCCGATTGTGAGCCAGAGTCACTGTAAACATTAAGAACATGTTAAAAAAAACACAATGAACAGCAAAAATCGATGAAGGTATGATACTACTATTACAAAAAAGGATATTACCTTCTCCTGTGCCTCTGATTGCTGCGATCCCGATAACGGCCATGAGAGGGGGACGGTGAGCGAGAGGAGGACTGTGAAGAACTGGACGAAGGACTTCTCTGAGTGAAGATGTTTCTGTAGTTTCCTAATCTGTGTCCTCTTCCTCTGGAGGCAGCTCCTGTGCTTCCACCACGACCAACAGAGCTTTCTGACGACCGTTGGGTCTCCCAACGAGATTTGGGTTTGAGCCTACAATGAAAAAAGCTCTAGTCACTAACTTTTATTAACAACACCTGAGGGGTCACATTTCAATACAGGATACACTTACTCAGGCAAAGGCTCTCTGGTCCAGTCTATGGTATATGCAGAGCCATCCTTTAACCGGTCCTGTAATATCTCCTTCAACACTTTCTCAGTTCGATCTTTGTCTTCCTCTGACTCACAGGCAGTGAAGCATCGCTGCACATACTCCTTCATGGCCTGGGGCCAGTCCTGTGGTCTGCAGAAAAAACAAAACAGGTTCAATTAATTATAAAGCAATGTTTACTTAGACTGTAGTACACAGACTGAAATGTAGGGCGGCGACCTCTTACCGAGGTTGGGCAGCTCCAGGTGCTGCACTGGCAGCAGCAGGTGAAGGAGACGGGTTCACTCCTGAGGCCTGGTCCCCAGAGGAAAACGCCTGATTGGCTGAGGAGGATGGAACCTGATATGGTCTTTTGGGAAAATTGAATTTAAGAGCAGCAGTCCCTGGGGCTTCTGTAAAAAACATTGAAGTTGTTATATATACTAAAAACACATAATACATTTAAATTGAGAGGGAACAGCGAGTTACGTTTCATGCGGTGCCACAGTTGCTGTCCTTGCTTCTGATTTTTGGCCTTGTTGGCATCTCCTCTTCCAGCACCAGGGCCAAACTGACCCAGCTGCTGTTGTGGAGCACCAGAAGCCTGATACTTGTTCTGAGCTTGAAAGCCCTGCCCATAACCAGGCCTTCCCTGTGAATGATTGTATACCTGCATCTGGTTAGAGTCAGAGGGTTGATATGACATCGAGTTTGGTGGATTGTAGGCATTAGGGGAGGGGGGTGGGGGTACTGGGTGTTAGGTGGGGGAGGAATAGGTGGGGGAGGAGGGGGTTTTTCAGAGGGGCTTTGGGGTGGTTGGGGAGTGGACGGGGGAGGAGGCTGGGGCTGAGAAGAGAAATTGGCCGACTGGTCTTCAATACCAGGAACTGGAGGAGGCTGTAAACACAAATGGAAACATTAGATAAACTTTTAAATCAAGAGAAGGTTTTTTTTTTCTTGGTTGTGGAGTCATTATTCATTAATACCTGTCCATTTGTAACTGGAGATCCTGGAAAATGCCCTTGGGGTACATTGTATTGGTTTGGAGGATATGCGCCACCATACTAAAATAAATAAAGTTTATATAATCTAGTTTTAGGCCTAATGATTTGATCAATTTAATAATTTTACATATATATAGCATGCAAAAATAATTTGATAATCACAACATGACTTACTGGTGCCATAGGGTAGTAGTAATTGTAAGGGTATGTATATCCAGGATACTGCTGCTGATTTTGCTGGTACCACTGATAGTACTGCTGCTGCTGAAGAGCGTCAGCTGCTCCTTGCTGAAACTGAGTGGCCTGAAATGATCAAAAAAGCCACTGATTAATCTTATACTCCACGATAATCCTCTGAATTACAAGTATTACCGAGCAAATGCACTACTATTTTAATTAACATTTTAGTACAGTTTATCCTTTCAGGAGCTTATTACCCACATACCTCTGTTGTCACAGTGGCTTGTGTGGTCTTGGTCGCACTCTGACTTTTGTTAATGGAGGCTAAAGCTTGTCTTGCTTTCTCCCATTCTGGATTCTCATGAACTGGGCCTTCGGTGGTAGTACTGCCACCATAAGACCTGCACACACAAAATACAAAGTCTGAGATTGTAGACAGTTTCCACACAAAGTACTAACTACATAAACCAGTATGAATGAGGTTGGTGACGTAAATATCGGCCAAAAGGTCTCAACTCAACTAGGTTGACCAGACGTCCCTATTTACCCGGGACAGTCCCAATTTTGAGCCCTGTGTCCCCTGTACCAGCAGATTTATGCACAACCACTGATCTGTCCCAGCTTTAAACAAGAAATGTCCCGGTGTCTATTTCTGACCAATTTTGACAACTGTAAAGAGAGGCATATATTGCTATTTGTTTAAGTAAAATGCAGAAAAGTTGCTCAAAAACAACCGAAACACAAAGAAAATGTGACTATACTGACTCTCATGTTAGTCATGAATGGTCTCCGTGTAACAATTTTCCTTAATTACGCACTCGCACTACAATTTTATTACCAACCACGAAAAAACCGGGGATGTCCCAGTTTTGTTTTTATTTTGAACTTCTGGTCATCCTAATCTTAATTTATAGTTGAGGATTAAATTCATTTGCCTTATTATCTGACATTACAGTAAAAACGCAACAGGAACAGCCCTTGTCTTAAAAAATCAACGTATCAGGAAAAGGATTTTGCAGGTAGTGACCTAAAAGGCTAATCCACAGAAACAAAGTTAATTGGGGCATTTCCATCACCGGAAGACCAAAGTGTGTTTAAATGCACACAATTTCCGTGGCTTATATTGGGTTTTCTACAAGGGAAGAGACATACCAGTTTGTTGAGGGTGCTGTTTGTGTCGTGTTGGCCGCCATTTCAACACAAGTTAGCATCGAGCTAACACCACGGCTATTTTTGGGCTACTTAGCAACGTTAGCTTCAGCGCTCTACAGAAGCGCCCTCGGACAAAAACGAGACAAGTTGAACAACAAAGCTGAATCCACACGCTTATATGTTAGTTAACGCTTCTAATGATATTTCCCTACGGTATATACGAAAAGTTAAACATTTCTAAGCGGATTTCTTGTCGGTAATTTTCGGTTGAGTGTCAGCTCCGTCTGACCGTGATGATACAAAATGGTAGATAAGGAAACCAGCGGAGCAAGTGTCAGTTGTGCCCTGAGTATGATCTGTCAGGCATTTTTCTTTACGCCCCATATACACCGCCTATTCAGCTGGTCACTGGTTCAACCTGAAAGACAAGAAAAAGGGGTAAATTGACCCAAGTTTTGGAAAAGTGAAGTAAACAAAGTTGATATATGACACCCAGCATGGTATTATAATCAAATCAATGTAGGCTATGTTGTGTTGATTTCTGTTATATCTATCGTATATATATAAAAAATCATGGAGCACCTGCAGTTTGCATCATTCAAGGCCACTGAACAGAACATTTTGCACTTTAAATGTAGCCAGCATTTAGTATGAAATGAGCACAATAAGATTACTATTCACAGTTGCCAGCTATTTGTAATCACTCAACCTTTGTACACACTAATATCAATCATTGTACAGGTATTGGCTTGTCAGGCAAACAGATATCACACTGAAAGGTAATTCAGTAGTAGCTATGTAGCAAGCCTGAATTACTTACAACTATTAATTAATAGCAAATAATTCAGGTAATTTAATCGAACAGATGCAATTAAAAGTCAAAACTTTTAATTCAAAACTAGCCTGCCAAATCATGGAGAAAATATGGCCAAGAAATTTGTCAGTCAGACTTGGGAATGTATTATGGTATTTCCTTGGAGTAGTAGTAGGAAGTGTTTGGGGAGAGGGCACGTAGCCTAAAAGTTCAGTGTAAGTGCGAGAATATTTTGTCCAGTTTGTAGAGGAACATTTAAGTAAGCTACATCAGCTGACATCATCCTTGGAAGGAGGTCCAGCTGTGCAGGATGTCCTTCTGGGGTCCAGGATATGCACAGTGACTCATGGGTGAACAGAAGTCTTTGACAGACAAATCAAATGAGTTTTTAAAAAATAGAACCTTCAAACTAAAAGGGGGGAAAAGATCTAAGAAGAATTTGCTGATGAAGTGGAGACATTCCTACATTTACAATCTGTGACCCCAAAGTTTTTCTGTTAATAAAGATATGTTGTCTGCTTGGTCCTATTTAAGATATTTATATAGTATTTTGATCTTCCTATTTGTTTTTAATTAACATATAAACCGAAAAAAAAAAAAACTTATGAAGAAAGCCAGCGCAACAGATCGTACAAATCAAGCAAAGACCAAACGGATGAATGCTACTAAAAAGTGCTTTTTGACCCTTATTTTTGGCCCTCGCCCTCGCCCCTAATTGTTCTTCGTCGGTTTCTTATTTTTTTCTTTTTCCCCACATTGAATCGCATTTTTGACCCCCTGAACATGGACGGAAAATCCCCAAACCGGGATCCAGATCGATCGGCCCGGCGAAAAATTTGATAAAATGGGCATCGCAACAATGACCCAAGTGACCCGACTCAACAGCGCCGCCTACAATTGGACCCCTATGGGAGTGGGGACAGGCAAAGTTTGTCGCAGGGAAACGAAATTCGGAACAGTGATAGAGAACAATGAGACAAGCCAAAAGATGAATTGGAGCATGACCCTATGACGAACAGGAAGTCGGCCATATTGGATCAAACATTCGGCGCCATTTTGACTTGGGTGTCTACAAAAAGATTCAAGTCCCCGGGGTTTGGTCCAAATGAGCTCAGATTTGACATGTCACATCTACAGACATAAACTCACAGAAGTTGCCAATTTTTTTTGGAATACTCCTTACGGTTCACCCGTAGCATGCCGGCGAAAAACGCCTTCATTTCCTGTTTTTTCGGTGACCTGTCACGGCCACAGGCATTGTCCTAGAGAACTCAAATTCAAATCACAATTGTGTGATCTAGCCTTGAATGTAATGAAATATGACATTTAATAAAAGTGAACTCTATAGCGCCCCCTAGCATAGACATGAAACGTCAACATTATCGGATTTGGACCAAAGTCGGGGATTAAATTCTATGCATGATTACAAGCAAAAAAGTTTATTACGGATATGATGCATTTTCCACCATTGGCCAGCAGGGGCGCAAAGACTCCCCCAAAAAATTGTTAAAAAATTATTACACCCACAGACTTAGTCCCATCATGCTGAAATTTGAATCACTAATGCCTGATTTCTACCTGATTATAATACACTATAAAACATATGAACTGTGAACTCTATAGCGCCCCCTAGCATAGACATGAAACGTCAACATTATCGGATTTGGACCAAATTTGGAAATTAAATTCTATGCATGATGACAAGCAAAAAAGTCTATTACGGACATGATGCATTTTCCACCACTGGCCAGCAGGGGCGCAAAGACTCCCCCAAAAAATAGTTAAAAAATGATTCCACCCACAGGCTTAGTCCGATTGTGCTGAAATTTGAATCACTAATGCGTCATTGTCGACCTGGGCGAATGTCGGGAAGAGAGGGTGGCGTGCCGGGGCGGTCGCGAGTCCCCGGAGGTTGCGTGGGGGGGCGGTGCGCGCCGGGGCGAGGGCCACCATCGCCGCTCATTGTGCTCATCTTTTTTGGCAATTTGCTTTCGAAGACCACAGTTCTTTGGTTTAAGGTCAAGGGTATATTTCCTCCGTTATTTCTGGCCATTTTTGTTTTATAATTGAGTTGTTTTGTAAGTGTTGCTGTACTTACTGTTACGTAGATAAAAAGTGCGACCTACTCTGTGAAATCTACTCTGTAAAGTCTCCTCTGTGAAGTCTACTGTTTGAAATCTTTGTACGATTTGCTCTGTCAAGCTCAGCTAAATGTGCCTTTTCCGTTAAGCGATATGTGATTTTCGATTTGTGATTTGCGATTTGCCTACTCTTATAATCTCCCCGAGGCCAAACAAAGCTTTGAGTTAAAGCCCACAAAGCTTTGAAGTTTAGCTTTGAGTTCCGGAGTTGCCATGGTAACAAGGCTTTATGGAATTTTACATGTATGATGTCATTGGCGCCGTGAACCTGATGGAACTGGGAGGTTTTCAGGTTCTAGAATGTGATGATGTCATACTCCCAGACGGGGCAAGAGCCACGTTTCCCTGTTGACTGAGGCCGAGTGTTGTTAAGAAGTCACTGATATGAGACAAACCTCGATACAGTGCGCTTTCGATTCGATACGGTTCAGTAAAAAATAAAGGCTAAATCATGGAAAATCTTTGTTAAACCACTTCTTGTGCAAAGTTCATATGAAACACAAACATTTTAATCCTCAAAACAGCGAAAATGTCAAACGAGTTTCCTTCCACTAAACAAACAACGAAACTGTAGCTGTAACAAAATCATTTAGTAAAATAAACCAAAAATACTCTTGGTGATATATCGATAGAGCAGCCCACAATATCGATACTGTGTCATCACATTAAACGATATATCGATATTTCAATATTTTTGCACACCCCTACTCTTTATCACACGAAGACCACAGTTCTTTAGTTTAAGGTCATGGTTTAAGGTCAAGGGTATATTTCCTCTGTTATTTCTGGCCATTTTTGTTTTATAATTGAGTTGTTTTGTAAGTGTTGCTGTACTTACTGTTACGCAGATAAAAAGTGCGACCTACTCTGTGAAATCTACTCTGTAAAGTCTCCTCTGTGAAGTCTACTGTTTGAAATCTTTGTACGATTTGCTCTGTCAAGCTCAGCTAAATGTGCCTTTTCCGTTAAGCGATATGTGATTTTCGATTTGTGATTTGCGATTTGCCTACTCTTATAATCTCCCCGAGGCCAAACAAAGCTTTGAGTTAAAGCCCACAAAGCTTTGAAGTTTAGCTTTGAGTTCCGGAGTTGCCATGGTAACAAGGCTTTATGGAATTTTACATGTATGATGTCATCGGCGCCGTGAACCTGATGGAACTGGGAGGTTTTCAGGTTCTAGAATGTGATGATGTCATACTCCCAGACGGGGCAAGAGCCACGTTTCCCTGTTGACTGAGGCCGAGTGTTGTTAAGAAGTCACTGATATGAGACAAACCTCGATACAGTGCGCTTTCGATTCGATACGGTTCAGTAAAAAATAAAGGCTAAATCATGGAAAATCTTTGTTAAACCACTTCTTGTGCAAAGTTCATATGAAACACAAACATTTTAATCCTCAAAACAGCGAAAATGTCAAACGAGTTTCCTTCCACTAAACAAACAACGAAACTGTAGCTGTAACAAAATCATTTAGTAAAATAAACCAAAAATACTCTTGGTGATATATCGATAGAGCAGCCCACAATATTGATACTGTGTCATCACATTAAACGATATATCGATATTTCAATATTTTTGCACACCCCTCTACTCTTTATCACACTGTACTTTGCCACGAAATATCCAAAAGGTAAACGCACAAATGTTAAACCTGGTATTGAAATGATTAAAAAACTCACTGTTAGAACACAATGGCCACGTTCACATGATGTTTTTTAATTGTTCTGGATTAAATTGTTTGGACTTAAAATATTTTCCTTGGAGTTTACATGGAAATAATAATTCTGAATATCTGGGTTTCACGTGACATTACAGGGCGACGTTTGTCTACACGCAAAATCAGATGGAGGGCAAGAAGTGACCCGACTGGAGGGAAATGCCGATGTGTTGTGCAGTTTACGGCTGTGCCAATTGTTCTAACCGAGAGAAGGAAAAGCGATTTTTTTAGAGTACCGAAGATAGTCGTCCACAAAGGTCAGAAATGGGAAAAGCTGACAGAACAACGCCATAAAAAGTGGATTACAAACTAGAGCCCGACCGATATGGATTTAGCTGTGGCTGATATGAAACCGATATAATGGGAGTTGGCGCTGCCGATAGCCGATATAATCACCGATATATTTAGTGATGTAAAAATTCACTGTAAATGTTGAATTGTTTAAAAAACTTAGGTTTGGCTCTGGTGGATTTTAAATTGGGTTTATTTAGGCAACATTTATTGTTATTCTGCCTCTTTACATCATATTTACAGACAGTAGGTTGGCTTAATGGCATTTTTGCATCACATTCTAGACACTAGTGATGGGTATTCCAGTTCTTTTTAGAGAACCGGCTCTTTTGGCTCGGCTCACTAAAAGCTGCAGGTTCTTTTGGCTCCCAAGTGGCTCTTCAGATTGTTTTGTTGCAAGCAGGACTGAATCAGGACTGAACCAGGTCTAAACCAGGACTGAAAAAGGACTAAACCGGGACTTATTTATTTTATGCTAAACTACAGTCAAATATGCTCGTTTTTTTAATTTTTATTTTCTTTAATCCTACGTACACGCAAATTTCTCAAAGTTTCGTTTTTTAGCCGCTGCCGCTGTCAAACCACGAATCACGCGGCGTGAAGAGAAAAAAAAGTGAGAGAAAGAGAAAACACGGCTCCCAATAAGGATCAGGCTCCCGTCGTTCCCTTTAGAGAGCCGGTTCTAAGAGTCATTTCGTTCGCGACGGACCCATAACTAGTAAAGAAAGTAGCGCTATTAGCCTTTAGCTGTAAATACGTGCGCGCCGCGGTAATTAATTATATGCGCAAATGTCATAATTCACACGTCTGTTCACAGCTCATTTACATATCAGTGCAGGTCCAGTAGCAAATATACGGCCAATATAGTCACTTTAGAACAGACCAATAGAAAACAGTCTGTTTATGTGCGGGAGCTACAGCAGCTAACCCATAACAAATGACAAAAACTAGCTTCAGAGTCGACATATTTCCAACACTCACCGCTCATACAGGCTCCTCCTCACATCACAATTCTACACTAATAAATGTCCTTTTAATCCAGACTCAAACCGATTGTCCGTAAAAAGAATATAATCTCAGTGTTTGGATCTGTGTCTGCAGGTCTAAACAAACACATGTGAGTGACGACTCTGTGGTGTGTTCAGGGACAGTACAGACACACACAGACAAATGACTCCGTAGATAAATACTGATGTGGAGCCACATATTAGGACATTTATCTGTCTGTAAATTGAATTAAATGAACAGAATGTAGAGAGTCTAAGCTTATAACGAGGTATAACATGCCCATGTGAAATATCGGCCCCTATCAGCAAGGCCGATAACCGATATGCCTAAAGTTGTCCATATTAGCCGATAATATCGGCCAACCGATATATCGGTCGGGCTCTATTACAAACCTACGTTTGCGGTCGGGAGGAGCAGAATCCGCAAATGCTCGTGTCTGCAGTGAACACTTCGTCAAAGGTTTGTTACAAAGCTAAATTGTTGTTTGTGGTTTACCTAAACATAAATGAATCATTAACGACTAACGATGTTTGTTGACATTAAAAAGTTCGGATAGATCGGTTACTGCCGATACACTGGGGTCCGGTCAAGCGGTAACGGAGGGAAACGGGTAGATTTTTGACATTCAAATAGTTCTCATTCAGAAACTAGAGGGACTATTGAAGTAAGTAAAGTATCAGAATGTAGGAAAGAGTTAACACTCCAACAGGGTAAAGTTAAACGTGTGATATTCTTTCAAGTTGTTGACAAAAAATTTAAAAACTCTTGTCGGTAACGGAGGGAATGGTCCAAATGAGCTCAGATTTGACATGTCACATCTACAGACAGCTTCACTCAAATCTTCCATGTTTTTGGGATACTCCTTACGGTTCGCCCGTAGCACGCCGGCGAATAACGCCTTCATTTCCTGTTTTTTCGGTGACCTGTCACGGCCACAGGCATTGTCCTAGAGAACTCAAATTCAAATCACAATTGTGTGATCCAGGCCTGAATGTAATGAAATATGAAATCTAATAAAAGTGAACTCTATAGCGCCCCCTAGCATAGACATGAAACGTCAACATTATCGGATTTGGACCAAATTCGGAAATTAAATTCTATGCATGATGACAAGCAAAAAAGTCTATTACGGACAAACTGCATTTTCCACTACTGGCCAGCAGGGGCGCAAAGACTCCCCCAAAAAATTGTTAAAAAATGATTGCACCCACAGGGTTAGTGCGATCGTGCTGAAATTTGAATCACTAATGCATGATCACGGCCTGAATATAATACAATATAAAACATATGAAAAGTCAACTCTATAGCGCCCCCTACCATAGACATGAAACGTAAACATTATCAGATTAGCACCAAATTTGGAAATACAATTCTACACATGAATACAAGCAAAAAAGTCCATTATGGATATGATGCATTTTCCACCACTGGCCAGCAGGGGCGCAAAGACTCCCCCCAAAAATAGTTAAAAAATGATTACATGCCCATGTTTAATCGGATCGTGCTGAAATTTGAATCACTAATGTGTGATCTCAGCCTGAATATAAAACAGTATAAAACATATTAAAAGTGAACACTATAGCGCCCCCTACCATAGACATGAAATGTCAACATTATCGGACTTGGACCAAAGTCGGGGAATAAATTCTTTGCATGATTATAAGCAAAAATGTCTATTACAGTCATGGTGTATTTTTCACGGTTGGCCAGCAGGGGCACAGAGAATCCCCCAAAAAATATTGTAAAAATTATTATATGCACATGTTTTGTCCGATTGTGATGACATTTCTATCAGTTATACACTGCATGACCCTTATTCCATTGATATGTCAAATACAGTTATCAGGGATACAGCGCCACCTATATGAATGCACACAATTTATTATTGTGTGACATAAAATTAGTTTTACATTCATTTGTAAAACTTTGCCAAAACATTCACTGACGTACTCCTCCGCGGCTTTAATTTTTACCTTTGTATTTAAATCACATGAAGAGATGACGTAATTAGAAATGCCTGAATGTTTAGTATGTTCACAATGTTTCCTGGCAGATTACATCATCACACAAATATGTCAAGATTCTGTGACACGTGCATGCGAAGAATGACTTATGCTCATGCCAAAAATACTTCCAGGAGTTCAGGTATAATGTTACAGTGTCTCTGATTAAAGAAAGAAAGACATGTGCTGAAAGAATACACAGCCAAATAAGGATGGTCTCTTATTGAAGACACCCTAAACATGCACAAGTTGTGGCTAAAATGGCTCACACACGCACACAAAAAATCTCAGTAATTCATTCACCGCCCTAATTAGATGTGTTACAGTTCTGAGGGCAGTGGAATTACATGTTGTGAAGTAAATATGTGTTTTACTGTTTGCAGATCTCGGTGAAAACAGGATAGGAGGGTGAGAAGTTTAATATAAACTCAAGAGATGTGTTTTGACTCAAATTCACAGAAATACAAGCACAAAATAGCTCATATGGTGTTTATTATAATGTTTTTAGGCTTATGAGGACATCTTTATCTTGTATCCTGAGATTTGCGAGTAAAAGCTGGACTTAATATGGCACTTCAGGGATTTCAGTTTACTGCTATAGGAACTGAGCATAATTGCAAAGCCTAAAAAAATAACAACAAGCTCAACATCCCTAGAGATCAAAACTACAAAAGTCTACTCCTACTTAAAGATGCAGTATGTAACTTTCTGGTGGTGGGACATCTCTTATATGATTTAATGGAAATAGATGTAGATTGTAACAATAAATAGAGATAGATACAAGTATGTTTTATGCCTGTGGACGATTATAGCCAAAGGAACAACACTTAGAGACAAGCAGAAGCACACATTTGAAAAAAATGTCATAAAAAATTGTGACATTTAGTCTTTAACACACACTGATGGCTTTAACTTTTGGACAAAATGAAATGTTCCTGGCTATGAAGTGGCCTATGAAGTTTTCTTTTCACAGGCAAAGATTGAGAACATACCAGAAGAACTTTGATCCTACAACTCTCCCCAATAACTGCGCGTCACTTCCTCGGTCCGAGCCCATCCCTTTGGAAAAAAAAAAACGCGAAAGAAAATTCACACAAGCAACAGCGAGGAAGGAGCGCAGCAAAGGCGAGCGGGAAGCAAGCGACATTAAAAAGTCAGATGAAAAAGTCGGATATCGCAAAGGAGGCTAAGATAATCCCACCTAACAAATACTGAAGTAAGTTTTTATATTGATTGATTGTTCTGGCAATTGGTTCAGGTGAATGAAACGACTTCACGAGCTGTTGCACTGTTATAACTCCAAATAAGCGCGTGTCTGGTTATAGGCTACTCTTCATTTATAGTCTGTTATATAGCCTAGTTACATTTGTTTGTTTCCTTTTAAAGTAGCCTACTATTAAATACCTTGAAGTTTTAGTAGGCCTACATAGTACACATACCCCTTTATTTAACCATGTAACTTACTGTGAAATTGGGTGCTCTCCAGCCCTACAGGTCAACAGATGCAAGCCATATGGTAGAGATGTTTTGATGCTGTTAATGAACTAGGTTTCTAAATCAGATGGGTAATAGATTGAGCTATGTCCTACTTTATAAATAATACAGTTTTTCTAATTAGAACTTATAGATTTAGGCTGTCTAGCTTGGTCTTCTTATCTTATTATTTTGTCATTTAAAACAAAAATGTAGCCTTTGGGGTACTGGAGGATTTGATTTCATTTCTGAGAGAAAGTTGCTGTGTTTTTGTCTCCCCACACCCCTGAGGCCAGAGAAAAGTATGTGCTAACGTTGCATGAGTCTCTTACATGTGCAAGTCCCAGCATGGTCCTTCAGTATGTTACAGTGCCAAAAAGCACACTGGTTTCCCACATTATTGCTCAATACAAACGTAAGCCTTGGTGATGTGTATTGTTGTCACATGTATCAAGTTGCAGTTAATACAAATGACTCTGGGAGGTTCACATACACACAACAATGATAGAAAGTGCTGTACTTATTTGTTTTGATATATTATTCATAAGAAAATAGAGAGAGGCTGTTGGTACAGATTGGCTGCCACTTTTCTGTCATTCAGACCCAGGGCAACTGTAGATAAGGAAGTAGTGTAGAAATAGTGTGGGGACAGAATGAAATTGCACACGCTTTGACTATTTTGAATAACAAAACATCCTAGGTGTCATAAAAATAGGTAGGCTAAAATAAGTAGTATGTATGACTGAAAGGATTTATTCTGCACTCTTCTCTTTTCTCTTTAATGTTAATTTTGTGATGATTATTTATGTTGATTTGGTTGTCTTGATTGTCTTGACATCTCTCCTGTTCTGTAAAGCTCTTTGAGTTACTCTAACTGTATAGCACAATTCGTACACAAACGTGCCTTGCCTATTTTCAGACTCCTATTTATAGGTGATGTCACCATTGAATTGTTAATTTCTATGGTAACAGTGCTGATTTTTCATCACCCCAAAGCCATTTTAACTGGCATTTCTACCTCTATCGTAAACTAGGAAAACCGATGTAGTCATACTGCTGGCGATATGACAAAAAATGTGTCACACTTTCGTTCCTCCTTTTTGTTGTTTTTACAAAGTTGAGTTTTATACAAATAGGCTTCAATATTAATTTCCTGAACATAAACTCATGATAAAACAGATGTCAAAGTTCTTCATCAAAAGTCTGAAGTCTGCTACAAACCACATTTTTTACTATTGGCTGTAGACCTCATGATTAAAAACACCAATCTGATCACTGATAATTAGAGATCACTGAATCCCCATCTTGATTAAAATCCAATATCAGGGATGCAATATTAATTGCAAACAAATCGAAATGGCTTGTTTGCTGCAGGTGTTCCAATCAATGGGAGCAGGTAGTGGTTGCTCTTGGAAAAAGGATTAAAACTTTAAACACAATGGAATCAAGGCACTCCAAACAAGTAAAATTATACTTAATATAGCAAATAAAGGCCTTTTCACTATATTTTTACTTCTTTGGAGTGCCTAGATTCCATTGTGTTTAAAAATCGAAATGGCAATTTGAAGGGACACAATTAGCAAAGGCTGCAATTTTTGAAGTACAATATTTTCATTATCAGACAACAAACAATCCTCCTTATTCTACATAAAATATGGCTTCTTGTATTAGTTTGTCAGTTCACCTTGCAGTCCTCAGTCTAGATGCATTTATGTGAACTTTAAACAGAATCCTATTATTAAAAACTTAAGTATAAAATCACAATGAAAAATCACAACTGGATTATTTTCCCCAAATCGTTCAGCGCTGTTATTTATGTATGTACTATGTGTATATACAAATTTTAATCTTCTCTTCTCCTTTTCACAGCAATGCCACTTCACAAGTCATCTCGAGCCCCGCGGCTGGACCCAACCATGATCTCAGCTCCTCTTGGGGACTTTCGCCACACAATGCACATCGGGAGGGGCGGGGACACTTTTGGCGACACGTCTTTCCTATCCACCATCGGCCCCAATCCAAGAGCATCTGAAACGAGTAGCTCAGAAATATCCTCTCCACCTCCAACTATTGAACCTGCAGTGCAAGTCGACCACGTGGATACGAATGAGACCTTGCATTCAGAGTCAGTGTCATCATTCACATTAGATCTAGACTTGGATCTTGGTCCGTCTATGCTGGGAGATGTTTTGGGGGTGATGGACAGTTTGGGATTGGACGAAGATGTGTTTAGTCCCACAAGTAGTGTCTCGCCAGTGGAAATAAACCAGCCAAATGGTGCCATGGAGACGTCTGTGGATTTGAGAAATGAGCTAAATGGAAAATCGCTGGATGAGAATGGAGTGGAGGGAGACAGCAGAATACCAGATGGGAATAGTTTCAGGGCAAAAGCTTTACGACCCAAAGTTAGATTTAGTGACAAACGCGAGGAGATCATTCGACAGGCATCCGAAGAAGAGGAGGGACAGGGATTTGATTTTCAAGATCAAGATGAGATGGTGTGCCTTAGTCCCACGAAGGGAGACAGCGAGATGGAGAGGGGGGTCATCATGGGAACAACAGAGGTAGAACTACCCCCCAGTCCGGCTTCGTCACACAGCTCGGAGTATGAGGGGGTCACTGCATTGGACAGGAGGAAGGTGGACATTTGCCATTCAGAAACTGACTCAGAGGAGGAAGAGGAGGTCGGAAAGGGCTACACTTTTGAAGATGAGTTTGATGATGAAATAGGCCTATAGAAGATAAAGACAGAAGAGATTTCACAATATTTTGCTGTTAAATAAGAGAGTACACTGCAAAAATATCTGGAAGAGTTAGAGGTAAATTGAATTCAAAATATCTTAAATTAAAGAGGTGCTATGCAAGTCTTTAGGTGGAGGGTTCAAAACCTTCTTTTCTACAAGGAGATGTTGTCTTGCCTGAAATGTTCCACAGAATAGCAAACAACGCAGCCTGACAAAAGTATTTTTACAATTAAAAAATCTGTAATGCAATAAAGTTTTGGACTGGTTTCAAGATATCTTTCGATAGATTTTGTAATTCCAAGTTATTTGTCCAAGACTTTACTCCACTGAGAGGTAATTATTTCTTAAAAGAATTTCCTGTAACAGTTGAGGAATACAATATGTAACTCAAGGAAATAGATTAATATGTGCGAATCAAAACAAGATTCTGAATTCAAGCTATTTATAACTCATGTAGTTTTATAGTGTACAACTTTCTTGAGATTGGAGGGCAGGTTTATTACGACGAACTGATGCAAGATGAACTGACTCAAATACTTAAGCTATTCAGTTTGAAGACAATGTTACTCAACTGGAAAAACAACATTTGTTTTTTTTGCCAGAGCCCCAAAACATTCATTACATTGTAACAGTGAAAGATTAGCACTTTTAAACACGTCATATTCTTGACATATCGCTCAGTGGACATCTTCTCAAGCCTTATTTTTAATTATGTATTTTTATCTTAAGTGCTCAAAGAATTTCTAATGTGCCTTAAAAATGAGCTCAAAGCTGTTAGCCTGTACTTTACCCAAATCTTAATGACTATCTATGTTTTGTATTATGTCTTTAATGTTTGTTTTACAACTGTTATCACTACAAATACATCAGGCAATTGATTATAATGACCAAATGTGAATTACAATATCACTTCAAAATTGGGAAATAAACTGAGACTGAACATGGACTAGAACAGGGAACTGGAGCAAAACAGGACCAAAGTCTACATCAAGACTAAACTTGAACTAAACTTGGACTAAACTGCCAATTGTACTTGGATTAACCAGGATTAAACCAGGACTAAACCAGGACCAAAACTGGACCATGTCAACATCAGGACTAAACTGGGATCTAACTAGAAGTGTGAACTCAAAACTTTGTGCCAGATTTGTTGATATAAACCACACAATTTTGGGTGTGTTCACATTTGCTCACTAACCACATTAACTGTGGGACTAAAAAAAAAGGATTAGAAGAACAGAACTCAACCAAATCTACATTAAGATTCAAACTAGCCTCAGACCAGGTGTGAACGGAGCCAAAGTTTTACTACAGCATCAATTATCTGGTTCTTCTTTAAAGCTAGAAAACCTAAGAGCAACTATTGATAGACACAAGAATGATTTCCTTTGTCAATGTAACATTTTCAAACAGATGTTGAAACTGTATTTATCTGGTTAAATGAATAACACTATACTTGGACATAGACATGCTGTTCATTTTTTCTTATTTTGGAATTAAATCTTTATTATATGTGTAAATATTTGTGTTGTGAATGAAACATTTCCTTACTGGCCTGATTCTTTCAACTCTGAACAGTCTTCTGCTGAAAAACACATTGTCAACATGCATCTCAATTAATTTAAAAGACTTAAATGTGACAAAAACCACATTCACAAAGTAGGATGTATTTTATGTATTGGGTTATCTGTACTGTACATATTAGCAGTAGAAAACTAATTAAACTGAAAGGACAATACAGACAAACTGCTGAATAGTGAAGAAATGTCATCAATATTTATCTTCTTAGAAGAGGTGAGTATCGTTTACTCTAGAAGATTAACTATATACTAATTCTACTTATGTAACATTTCGTTACCAAGTACAGAGTCACCATTTCAGAAACCAACCAAAAACTAAGTAGGCTAGATAATGATTTATGAAACAAGCATACAAGGTGATATTACTGCACCTTTTTCCCCCTTCAAAAGAGAACTTGAAGAAAACATTACAGACATACACTCACATTTCTGTAGGATTTGAAAATTATATAACCATTCCTTGCATAATTCAAAAATAGACCATTGTTTTTTGTCAGTATTTGTCAGTTTGTGGTGCATTCAGTCACTGTGTACTCACAGATACTGTCGAGTACTGCGGAGTACCAAGTCACCATTATTTCTGTCACATTTATAACACTTACAAATAGGGAAATTTGAATAATATGACAATTTGATGGACTGGAAAAATACTGGTTATTGCCAAGAGAATGAACCAAAAAGTATTGATACATTTGGTTTTGTCCATTCCTGAGTACAGTCTTTATGTACTCAAGCGCTCTCCTCTACACAGATATCGTCCGGAACACGTTGAAGCCCGACAGTGCCGTGGAAACCAGAACACCTGGTAGTTGTGGATGCCAGTGAATTTCTTTGATCTCGGTCTGACCCTGGTGCAGGAACAGAAGCTGAGGGGGCAGGTCCTTCACCCCCTCGACTCGGGCACCCACGTCACATGACTCCACGGACAGATCCCATTGGCTGACAACATCATCAGCTCCAGCGGCGGCAAAAACACTGGAGTCTATGGGGCTCCACTCTACTGAAGTGATGGGGGCACTGTGCTGCTTAAAGTTGGCCACAGGATGTCCAGTCTGCAGTTAAAAAATCTATTGTTATTTCATGTTATCACAGTGGGCGTGACCCATAAATGTTACATAAGACACAGTACATTCATTAAAAAGCGTTTATCTGTTCTGTATACAATGTACATTGTTTTTTGGTATGTGCTTGCACGTGGTAGTGCACGAGGACATGTTCAAATGATAATGATACCAGGAAAACACCAATTTTTATCAATAATTAAGCAAATCTTCAACACAAAATAGTGCTTTTTGATCATATTATATACTATATGGTCTTCTGATATAGATCAAGAACAACCAGCCAAAGAAGGTCCAATACAAGATATTTCAAGATATTTTTTCAAATTAATATTTACTTTCAGTACAAGTTTAAGTATCAGTTTTCTTGACAACTTTACAATGTGGTGAGGTTGATTTTTAACCATATAAAAACTTTATTACATTATTGTACAATAAGGAAGTTACATAATCAAATTTGAATTTACATTAGAATTTTTTAGACAAAAAAGTATAACATGTTACTAATTTCTTATCTAATAATTATAATGGAATCAGTACCACCAATATATTAGTGTTACTAATAATATGTCTAAAAGGCCTAGAGCCTGTAGTTTGTTATGAGCAGACTTATAATGTTTAAAAGGAGGCAGCAGAGTGCAGCTGAAACTGTAAACATACTGTATGTCACGTGACATAGTTGTGACGTTTAAATCAGCTGAACTGTCACAGCAACATCACGTGACACTGCAGCAGAGTCCTGTCGAAACTGTCAAGGTATGACAAACAGGACTGTTCATAAGAAACTTTGCAGCTGATGTCATATTCCTGGGGATGTGATGCTAACTGAAGGCTTTGTTTTGTCTGAAGCTTTCTTAGACAAAACGTACAGTTTTGTTTTAACACAATCTGACTAAAAAGAGCAAATTTAGCTGGACCTACAACAGATGAGTTAATTTGTGAAAGTCCCTCTCAAATAACATTACAGTCACTAGCTAGCATTAGCAAATAGATTTTCAGTTAGTCACTCTGACCTTTTTGTTGAAAAAAAGAGTCACTGCAACGTATCAAAAGTAATTGGTCTAAAATTTGTTGGTCATGCAGATGTGTCGTTCACAGTATATTCCTCATTGTTTACTGTGACCTGGTTTGTACCTTAAATTGTCGCAGGTCCCAGACTTTGAGGACCCCGTCATCTCCTCCGGACAAGAGAAAAGGTTCACTCTTGTTCCAGCTGATCACATTAATGTCTGACGAGTGCGCTTCGTTGGCCGAGAGCATCGAATTTGGAGGAGCACGAATGTCCCAGATACGAATCGACTGGTCCACAGAACAAGATGCAAAAACCTGAAACAATTAAACAGAAACATAATAATCAATTTGGGCTGAACGATTTCGGAAAAATATCAAAATGTGAATTTGTGTTTAGATTTGCTTTTTTATGAAAGGATTCTGTGCAAGTTAACATTTTAAACATGTCCAGAACAAGTGATAAAAAGAAAAACTGACAAAAATCACATTTCAGAACATGTTTGTACAGGGTTAGCCATTTTTTTGCAGCATAAAGATAAAAATTCTTGTTGTTTGTGAAGGAAACTGAAAAATGTAAGTCTTTGCTTTGTCAATTGTGTCCATTCGAATTGCAATTTCTTGTGTTTATAACTCTAATGTCCTTTTGTTTCACTACAAAACAAGTTTATGATCCAAAATGTATGATGTAAGCAGACATATTTTTGTTATTAAACTGAAATGACTCTTTGCATGGGTTCAGCTGTGACCCAGGGCTAAAATCTGATAAAAGAAGGGCATCGACAAACACACCAGACAAACTATAGATCAGTTCACTTATACAAGGTGCCATGAGGACAAAAACACAATTAGATTGATTTGCATTCGCCTATGCATTACTGTATGTTGTCTACTGTCACTGGCAGTTTTGGGACTAGACCATGCAGGAGCCCAGATAACACAAATGTGCTCTAAGTGTCTAGACTTTTTGTTGATTTGATCGTCATTTTTGTCGCAGCAGTTGGCTCAAAATTAAACTCAATGTCTTGTAGATGTCTGCACTACACTTCCTGTCAAAGTGGCTTTCATCCCCAAACATTTGGCACTGTGAGGAAAAACAGCCAACAAATGCTCTTAAAGAATAAACTGAATGACATTTGATTTGATTTAATTAAAACTGTGTAAAACATTAATCAGAAAGCCGAGATCAATAAAACCAATTGTTTATGTACACAAAGGATACATTGAGCGAGGCTTATTGATTTGGCTATGTGCTGACATTTAAAGTTCATTATGCTAAAAGCTGAGGACATTTTGACCTGAGACAACCTGTAAAAAATTGCCTTCAGAGCTATAACTAACTTATGACATATTTGGCTTTACTTTACTTTTACGTACATACACCTGCATTTAAATCAATTACAGATGTTTTCATAGCAATGGAAAGACCTTAAGAAACCTACAATGTTACTAGGGCTGGGCAAAATGACAAAAATTTTATTACTACGGGTAAGGCTATGTGTTTAATTGAATTTTGATCACGATTTCGATTTGTGTGTCAAATGA